>NC_133145.1:64908212-65219927 GCF_048418815.1 Hemitrygon akajei | reverse complement strand
TATGTGGAGGGAAGATTTGATTGGGTATGTGGAGAGGAGTTTGGATTGGGTATGTGGAGGGAAGTTTGGATCGGGTGTGTGGAGAGGAGTTTGGATTGGATAAGTGGAGGTTAGTTTGGAATGGCAATGTGGAGGGAAGTTTGGATTGGATATGTGGAGGAAAGTTTAGATTGGGTTTGTGGAGAGGAGTTTGGATTGGGTATGTGGAGGGATGTTTGGATTGGGTATCTGGATGGAAGTATGGATAGGGTATGTGGAGAGCAGGTAAAATTGGGTATGTGGAGAGGGGATTGGACTGGGTATGTGGAGGGAAATTTTGATTAGGTATCTGGAGAGCAGTTTTGATTGGGTATGAGGAGAGAGTTTGGATTGGGTATGTGGAGGGAAATTACGATTGGTTATGTGTAGAGGAGTTTGGATTGGGTATGAGGAGGGAATTTTTCATTGGGTATGTGGAGAGGAGTTTGGATTGGGTATGTGGAGGGAAGTTTGGATCGGGTATGTGCAGAGGAGTTCGGATTGCGTATGTGGAGAGGAGTTTGGATTGGGTATGTGGAGAGGAGTTTGGATTGGGTAAGTGGACGTTAGTTTGGATTGGGTATTTGGAGGGAAATTTAGATTGGGTTTGTGGAGAGGAGTTTGGACAGGGCATGTGGAGAGGATTTTCGATTGAAATGTTGAGGGAAGTTTCGGTTGGGTATGTGGAGAGAAATTTGGATCGGCAAGTGACAGAAGTTTGGATTGGGAATGTCTAGATGAGTTTGGATTGTTATGTGGAGAGATGTTTGGATTGGGTATCTGGATGGACGTTTGGATAGGGTATGTGGAGAGGAGTTAAGATTGGCTATGTGAAGGGAAGTTTGGATAGGGTATGTGGAGAGGAGTTAAGATTGGCTATGTGAAGGGAAGTTTGGATTGGGTATGTGGAGAGGAGTTTCAATTGGATAAGAGGAGGGAAGTGTTGATTGGGTATGTGGAGGAAGGTTTAGATTGGGAATGTGGAGCAGAGTTTGGATTGGGTATGTGGAGATGAATTTCGATTGGTAAGTGGAGGGAAGTTTGGATTGGGTTTGTGGAGAGGAGTTTGGACTGGGAATGTGGAGGGAAGTTTGGATAGGGCATGTGGAGAGTGTTTGGATTGGATATGTGGAGGGATGATTTGATTGGGTATGTGGAGAGGAGTTTGGAGTGGGTATGCGGAGAGGAGTTTGGATTGGGTATGTGGAGAAGAGATTGGATTGGGTATGTGGAGAGGAGTTTGGACTGGGATGTGGAGGGGAGTTTTCAATTGGGTATGACGATGGAAGTTTGGATTGGGTTTGTCGAGAGGAGTTTTGATTGGGTATGTGGAGGGAAGTTTCGATTGGGTATGTGGAAAGCAGTTTTGATTGGGTATGTGGAGGGAAGTTTCGATTGGGTATGTGGAAAGCAGTTTTGATTGGGTATGTGGAGAGAGTTTGGATAGGGTATGTGAAGAGGAGGTTGGATTGGGTATGTTGGGAGGAGATTGGACTCGGTATGTGGAGGTAAGTTTGGATTGGTTATGTGGAGAGGAGTTTGGATTGCGTATTTGGAGAGGAGTTTGGACTGGGTATGTAGACGGAAGTCTGGTTTGGGTAAGTGGAGGGAAGTTTGGATTTGGTATGTGGAGAGAGGTTGGATTGATTATGTGCAGAGGAGTTTGGATTGGGTATGTGGAGAGGAGTTTGGATTGTGTAACTGGAGGTAAGTTTGGATTCGGTATGTGGCGTGAAGTTTGGATTCGGTATGTGGAGTGGAGTTTGGATTGGGTATGTGGAGAGGAGTTTAGATTGGGTATGTGGAGGGAAGTTTAGATTGGGTTTGTGGAGAGGAGTTTGGATTGGGTATGTGGAGGGAAGTTTAGATTGGGTTTGTGGAGAGGAGTATGGATTCGGTATGTGGAGGGAAGTTTAGAGTGGGTAAGTGGAGAGGAGTTTGGATTGGGAATGTGGAGGGAAGTTTTGATTGGGTATGTGGAGAGCATTTGGATAGGGTATGTGGAGTGGAGTTTGGATTGGGTATGATGTGAGGAGATTGGACTGGGTATGTGGAGGGAAGTTTGGATTGGGTATGTGGAGGGAAGTTTAATTTGGGTTTGTGGAGAGGAGTATGGATTGGGTATGTGTAGAGGAGTTGTGATTGGGTATGTGGATGGAAGTTAGGATTGGGTATGCGGAGAGGAGTTTGGATTGGGTAAGTGGAGGTAAGTTTGGATTGGGTATGTGGAGGGAAGATTGCATTGGGTATGTGGAGAGGAGTTTCGATAGGTATGTGGAGGGAAGTTTGGATTGGGTATGTGGAGGGAAGTTTGGATTGGGTATGTGGAGAGGAGTTTGGATTGCTATTTGGAGGGAAGTTTGGATTGGGTATCTGGATGGAAGTTTTGATCGGGTATGTGGAGAGGAGTTTGGATTGGGTATGTGGAGAGTAGTTTGGATTGGGTACGTGGAGAGGAGTTTGGATTGGGTATGTGGAGAGGAGTTTGGATTGGGTAAGTGGAGAGTAGTTTGGATTGGGTATGTGGAGAGGAGTTTGGATTTGCTATGTGGAGAGGAGTTTGGATTGGGTAAGTGGAGAGGAGTTGGATTGTGTATGAGGAAGGAAGTTTGGATTGGGTATGTGGAGGGAAGTTTGGATTGGGTATGTGGAGGGAAGTTTGGATTGGGTATGTGGATGGAAGTTTGGATTGGGTTTGTGGAGAGCAGATTGGACTGGCTATGAAGAGGGAAGATTGGATTGGGTTTGTGGAGAGGAGTTTGGATTGGGTAAGTGGAGGTTAGTTTGGAATGGGTATGTGGAGGGAAGATTGAATTGGTTATCTGGATGGAAGTTTGGATTGGGTTTGTGGTGAGGAGATTGGAATGAGTATGTGGAGGGAAGTTTGGATTGGGTTTGTGGAGAGAAGTTTGGACTGGGTATGTGGAGGGAATTTTCGATTGCTTATGTGGAGAGGAGTTTGGATTGGGTATGTGGAGGGAAGATTTGATTGGGTATGTGGAGAGGAGTTTGGATTGGGTATGTGGAGGGAAGTTTGGATCGGGTGTGTGGAGAGGAGTTTGGATTGGGTATGTGGAGAGGAGTTTGGATTGGGTAAGTGGAGGTTAGTTTGGAATGGCAATGTGGAGGGAAGTTTGGATTGGGTATGTGGAGGAAAGTTTAGATTGGGTTTGTGGAGAGGAGTTTGGATTGGGTATGTGGAGGGAAGATTTGATTGGGTATGTGGAGAGGAGTTTGGATTGGGTATGTGGAGGGAAGTTTGGATCGGGTGTGTGGAGAGGAGTTTGGATTGGGTATGTGGAGAGGAGTTTGGATTGGGTAAGTGGAGGTTAGTTTGGAATGGCAATGTGGAGGGAAGTTTGGATTGGGTATGTGTAGGAAAGTTTAGATTGGGTTTGTGGAGAGGAGTTTGGATTGGGTATGTGGAGGGATGTTTGGATTGGGTATCTGGATGGAAGTATGGATAGGGTATGTGGAGAGCAGGTAAAACTGGGTATGTGGAGAGGGGATTGGACTGGGTATGTGGAGGGAAGTTTTGATTAAGTATCTGGAGAGCAGTTTTGATTGGGTATGAGGAGAGAGTTTGGATTGGGTATGTGGAGGGAAATTACGATTGGTTATGTGTAGAGGAGTTTGGATTGGGTATGAGGAGGGAATTTTTCATTGGGTATGTGGAGAGGTGTTTGGATTGGGTATGTGGAGGGAAGTTTGGATCGGGTATGTGCAGAGGAGTTCGTATTGCGTATGTGGAGAGGAGTTTGGATTGGGTATGTGGAGAGGAGTTTGGATTGGGTAAGTGGACGTTAGTTTGGATTGGGTATTTGGAGGGAAATTTAGATTGGGTTTGTGGAGAGGAGTTTGGACAGGGCATGTGGAGAGGATTTTCGATTGAAATGTTGAGGGAAGTTTCGGTTGGGTATGTGGAGAGAAATTTGGATCGGCAAGTGACAGAAGTTTGGATTGGCATGTGGAGGGAAGTTTGGATTGGGTATGTCTAGATGAGTTTGGATTGGTATGTGGAGAGATGTTTGGATTGGGTATCTGGATGGAAGTTTGGATAGGGTATGTGGAGAGGAGTTAAGATTGGCTATGTGAAGGGAAGTTTGGATTGGGTATGTGGAGAGGAGTTTCAATTGGATAAGAGGAGGGAAGTGTTGATTGGGTATGTGGAGGAAGGTTTAGATTGGGAATGTGGAGCAGAGTTTGGATTGGGTATGTGGAGATGAATTTCGATTGGTATGTGGAGGGAAGTTTGGATTGGGTTTGTGGAGAGGAGTTTGGACTGGGTATGTGGAGGGAAGTTTGGATTGTGCATGTGGAGAGTGTTTGGATTGGATATGTGGAGGGAAGATTTGATTGGGTATGTGGAGAGGAGTTTGGATTGGGTATGCGGAGAGGAGTTTGGATTGGGTATGTGGAGAAGAGATTGGATTGGGTATGTGGAGAGGAGTTTGGACTGGGATGTGGAGGGAAGTTTTCAATTGGGTATGTCGATGGAAGTTTGGATTGGGTTTGTGGAAAGCAGTTTTGATTGGGTATGTTGAGAGAGTTTGGATAGGGTATGTGAAGAGGAGGTTGGATTGGGTATGTTGGGAGGAGATTGGACTAGGTATGTGGAGGTAAGTTTGGACTGGGTATGTAGACGGAAGTCTGGTTTGGGTAAGTGGAGGGAAGTTTGGATTCGGTATGTGGAGAGAGGTTGGATTGATTATGTGCAGAGGAGGTTGGATTGGGTATGTGGAGAGGAGTTTGGATTGTGTAACTGGAGGTAAGTTTGGATTCGGTATGTGGCGTGAAGTTTGGATTCGGTATGTGGATTGGAGTTTGGATTGGGTATGTGGAGAGGAGTTTAGATTGGGTATGTGGAGGGAAGTTTAGATTGGGTTTGTGGAGAGGAGTTTGGATTGGGTATGTGGAGGGAAGTTTAGATTGGGTTTGTGGAGAGGAGTATGGATTGGGTATGAGGAGGGACGTTTAGAGTGGGTGAGTGGAGAGGAGTTTGGATTGGGAATGTGGAGGGAAGTTTTGATTGGGTATGTGGAGAGATTTTGGATAGGGTATGTGGAGTGGAGTTTGGATTGGGTATGATGTGAGGAGATTGGACTGGGTATGTGGAGGGAAGTTTGGATTGGGTATGTGGAGGGAAGTTTAATTTGGGTTTGTGGAGAGGAGTATGGATTGGGTATGTGTAGAGGAGTTGTGATTGGGTATGTGGATGGAAGTTAGGATGGGTATGCGGAGAGGAGTTTGGATTGGGTAAGTGGAGGTAAGTTTGGATTGGGTATGTGGAGGGAAGATTGCATTGGGTATGTGGAGAGGAGTTTCGATAGGTATGTGGAGGGAAGTTTGGATTGGGTATGTGGAGGGAAGTTTGGATTGGGTATGTGGAGAGGAGTTTGGATTGCTATTTGGAGGGAAGTTTGGATTGGGTATCTGGATGGAAGTTTTGATCGGGTATGTGGAGAGGAGTTTGGATTGGGTATGTGGAGAGTATTTTCGATTGGGTACGTGGAGAGGAGTTTGGATTGGGTATGTGGAGAGGAGTTTGGATTGGGTAAGTGGAGAGGAGTTTGGATTGTGTATGAGGAAGGAAGTTTGGATTGGGTATGTGGAGGGAAGTTTGGATTGGGTATGTGGAGGGAAGTTTGGATTGGGTATGTGGATGGAAGTTTGGATTGGGTTTGTGGAGAGCAGATTGGACTGGCTATGAAGAGGGAAGTTTGGATTGGGTTTGTGGAGAGGAGTTTGGATTGGGTAAGTGGAGGTTAGTTTGGAATGGGTATGTGGAGGGAAGATTGAATTGGTTATGTGGATGGAAGTTTGGATTGGGTTTGTGGTGAGGAGATTGGAATGAGTATGTGGAGGGAAGTTTGGATTGGGTTTGTGGAGAGAAGTTTAGACTGGGTATGTGGAGGGAATTTTCGATTGCTTATGTGGACAGGAGTTTGGATTGGGTATGTGGAGGGAAGATTTGATTGGGTACGTGGAGAGGAGTTTGGATTGGGTATGTGGAGGGAAGTTTGGATCGGGTGTGTGGAGAGGAGTTTGGATTGGGTATGTGGAGAGGAGTTTGGATTGGGTAAGTGGAGGTTAGTTTGGAATGGCAATGTGGAGGGAAGTTTGGATTGGGTATGTGGAGGAAAGTTTAGATTGGGTTTGTGGAGAGGAGTTTGGATTGGGTATGTGGAGGGAAGATTTGATTGGGTATGTGGAGAGGAGTTTGGATTGGGTATGTGGAGGGAAGTTTGGATCGGGTGTGTGGAGAGGAGTTTGGATTGGGTATGTGGAGAGGAGTTTGGATTGGGTAAGTGGAGGTTAGTTTGGAATGGCAATGTGGAGGGAAGTTTGGATTGGGTATGTGGAGGAAAGTTTAGATTGGGTTTGTGGAGAGGAGTTTGGATTGGGTATGTGGAGGGATGTTTGGATTGGGTATCTGGATGGAAGTATGGATAGGGTATGTGGAGAGCAGGTAAAATTGGGTATGTGGAGAGGGGATTGGACTGGGTATATGGAGGGAAGTTTTGATTAGGTATCTGGAGAGCAGTTTTGATTGGGTATGAGGAGAGAGTTTGGATTGGGTATGTGGAGGGAAATTACGATTGGTTATGTGTAGAGGAGTTTGGATTGGGTATGAGGAGGGAATTTTTCATTGGGTATGTGGAGAGGAGTTTGGATTGGGTATGTGGAGGGAAGTTTGGATCGGGTATGTGCAGAGGAGTTCGGATTGCATATGTGGAGAGGAGTTTGGATTGGGTATGTGGAGAGGAGTTTGGATTGGGTAAGTGGACGTTAGTTTGGATTGGGTATTTGGAGGGAAATTTAGATTGGGTTTGTGGAGAGGAGTTTGGATTGGGTATGTGAAGGGAAGTTTGGATTGGGTATGTCTAGATGAGTTTGGATTGGTATGTGGAGAGATGTTTGGATTTTGTATCTGGATGGAAGTTTGGATAGGGTATGTGGAGACGAGTTAAGATTGGCTATGTGAAGGGAAGTTTGGATTGGGTATGTGGAGAGGAGTTTCAATTGGATAAGAGGAGGGAAGTGTTGATTGGGTATGTGGAGGAAGGTTTAGATTGGGAATGTGGAGCAGAGTTTGGATTGGGTATGTGGAGATGAATTTCGATTGGTATGTGGAGGGAAGTTTGGATTGGGTTTGTGGAGAGGAGTTTGGACTGGGTATGTGGAGGGAAGTTTGGATTGGGCATGTGGAGAGTGTTTGGATTGGATATGTGGAGGGAAGATTTGATTGGGTATGTGGAGAGGAGTTTGGATTGGGTATGCGGAGAGGAGTTTGGATTGGGTATGTGGAGAAGAGATTGGATTGGGTATGTGGAGAGGAGTTTGGACTGGGATGTGGAGGGAAGTTTTCAATTGGGTATGTCGATGGAAGTTTGGATTGGGTTTGTGGAGAGGAGTTTTGATTGGGTATGTGGAGGGAAGTTTCGATTGTGTATGTGGAAAGCAGTTTTGATTGGGTATGTGGAGAGAGTTTGGATAGGGTATGTGAAGAGGAGGTTGGATTGGGTATGTTGGGAGGAGATTGGACTAGGTATGTGGAGGTAAGTTTGGATTGGGTATGTGGAGAGGTGTTTGGATTGGGTATTTGGAGAGGAGTTTGGACTGGGTATGTAGACGGAAGTCTGGTTTGGGTAAGTGGAGGGAAGTTTGGATTCGGTATGTGGTGAGAGGTTGGATTGATTATGTGCAGAGGAGTTTGGATTGGGTATGTGGAGAGGAGTTTGGATTGTGTAACTGGAGGTAAGTTTGGATTCGGTATGTGGCGTGAAGTTTGGATTCGGTATGTGGAGTGGAGTTTGGATTGGGTATGTGGAGAGGAGTTTAGATTGGGTATGTGGAGGGAAGTTTAGATTGGGTTTGTGGAGAGGAGTTTGGATTGGGTATGTGGAGGGAAGTTTAGATTGGGTTTGTGGAGAGGAGTATGGATTGGGTATGTGTAGAGGAGTTGTGATTGGGTATGTGGATGGAAGTTTGGATTGGGTATGCGGAGAGGAGTTTGGATTGGGTAAGTGGAGGTAAGTTTGGATTGGGTATGTGGAGGGAAGATTGCATTGGGTATGTGGAGAGGAGTTTCGATAGGTATGTGGAGGGAAGTTTGGATTGGGTATGTGGAGGGAAGTTTGGATTGGGTATGTGGAGAGGAGTTTGGATTGCTATTTGGAGGGAAGTTTGGATTGGGTATCTGGATGGAAGTTTTGATCGGGTATGTGGAGAGGAGTTTGGATTGGGTATGTGGAGAGTAGTTTGGATTGGGTACGTGGAGAGGAGTTTGGATTGGGTATGTGGAGAGGAGTTTGGATTGTGTATGAGGAAGGAAGTTTGGATTGGGTATGTGGAGGGAAGTTTGGATTGGGTTTGTGGAGAGCAGATAGGACTGGCTATGAAGAGGGAAGTTTGGATTGGGTTTGTGGAGAGGAGTTTGGATTGGGTAAGTGGAGGTTAGTTTGGAATGGGTATGTGGAGGGAAGATTGAATTGGTTATGTGGATGGAAGTTTGGATTGGGTTTGTGGTGAGGAGATTGGAATGAGTATGTGGAGGGAAGTTTGGATTGGGCATGTGGAGAGTGTTTGGATTGGATATGTGGAGGGAAGATTTGATTGGGTATGTGGAGAGAAGTTTGGATTGGGTATGCGGAGAGGAGTTTGGATTGGGTATGTGGAGGGAAATTTTGATCGGGTGTGTGGAGATGAGTTTTGACTGGGTTTGTGGAGAGGAGATTGGATTGGGTACGTGGAGAGGAGTTTGGACTGGGATGTGGAGGGAAGTTTGAATTGGGTATGTGGAGAGAGTTTGGATTGGGAATGTGGAGGGAAATTTGGATTGGCAAGTGACAGAAGTTTAGATTGGCATGTGGAGGGAATTTGAATTGGGTATGTCTAGATGAGTTTGGATTGGTATGTGAAGAGATAGTTTGGATTGGGTATCTGGTTGGAAGTTTGGATAGGGTATGTGGAGAGGAGTTTCGATTGGATAAGAGGAGGGATGTGCTGATTGGGTATGTGGAGGGAAGTTTTGATTGGGTATGTGTAGAGGAGTTTGGATTGGGTAAGTGGAGGTTAGTTTGGAATGGGTATGTGGAGGGAAGATTGAATTGGTTATGTGGATGGAAGTTTGGATTGGGTTTGTGGTGAGGAGATTGGAATGAGTATGTGGAGGGAAGTTTGGATTGGGCATGTGGAGAGTGTTTGGATTGGATATGTGGAGGGAAGATTTGATTGGGTATGTGGAGAGGAGTTTGGATTGGGTATGCGGAGAGGAGTTTGGATTGGGTATGTGGAGGGAAATTTGGATCGGGTGTGTGGAGATGAGTTTTGATTGGGTTTGTGGAGAGGAGATTGGATTGGGTACGTGGAGAGGAGTTTGGACTGGGATGTGGAGGGAAGTTTGAATTGGGTATGTGGAGAGAGTTTGGATTGGGTATGTGGAGGGAAATTTGGATTGGCAAGTGACAGAAGTTTAGATTGGCATGTGGAGGGAATTTGAATTGGGTATGTCTAGATGAGTTTGGATTGGTATGTGAAGAGATAGTTTGGATTGGGTATTTGGAGGGAAATTTAGATTGGGTTTGTGGAGAGGAGTTTGGACAGGGCATGTGGAGAGGATTTTCGATTGGAATGTTGAGGGAAGTTTCGGTTGGGTATGTGGAGAGAAATTTGGATCGGCAAGTGACAGAAGTTTGGATTGGCATGTGGAGGGAAGTTTGGATTGGGTATGTCTAGATGAGTTTGGATTGGTATGTGGAGAGATGTTTGGATTGGGTATCTGGATGGAAGTTTGGATAGGGTATGTGGAGAGGAGTTAAGATTGGCTATGTGAAGGGAAGTTTGGATTGGGTATGTGGAGAGGAGTTTCAATTGGATAAGAGGAGGGAAGTGTTGATTGGGTATGTGGAGGAAGGTTTAGATTGGGAATGTGGAGCAGAGTTTGGATTGGGTATGTGGAGATGAATTTCGATAGGTATGTGGAGGGAAGTTTGGATTGGGTTTGTGGAGAGGAGTTTGGACTGGGTATGTGGAGGGAAGTTTGGATTGTGCATGTGGAGAGTGTTTGGATTGGATATGTGGACGGAAGATTTGATTGGGTATGTGGAGAGGAGTTTGGATTGGGTATGCGGAGAGGAGTTTGGATTGGTTATGTGGAGAAGAGATTGGATTGGGTATGTGGAGAGGAGTTTGGACTGGGATGTGGAGGGAAGTTTTCAATTGGGTATGTCGATGGAAGTTTGGATTGGGTTTGTGGAGAGGAGTTTTGATTGGGTATGTGGAGGGAAGTTTCGATTGGGTATGTGGAAAGTAATTTTGATTGGGTATGTTGAGAGAGTTTGGATAGGGTATGTGAAGAGGAGGTTGGATTGGGTATGTTGGGAGGAGATTGGACTAGGTATGTGGAGGTAAGTTTGGACTGGGTATGTAGACGGAAGTCTGGTTTGGGCAAGTGGAGGGAAGTTTGGATTCGGTATGTGGAGAGAGGTTGGATTGATTATGTGCAGAGGAGTTTGGATTGGGTATGTGGAGAGGAGTTTGGATTGTGTAACTGGAGGTAAGTTTGGATTCGGTATGTGGCGTGAAGTTTGGATTCGGTATGTGGATTGGAGTTTGGATTGGGTATGTGGAGAGGAGTTTAGATTGGGTATGTGGAGGGAAGTTTAGATTGGGTTTGTGGAGAGGAGTTTGGATTGGGTATGTGGAGGGAAGTTTAGATTGGGTTTGTGGAGAGGAGTATGGATTGGGTATGTGGAGGGAAGTTTAGAGTGGGTGAGTGGAGAGGAGTTTGGATTGGGAATGTGGAGGGAAGTTTTGATTGGGTATGTGGAGAGAGTTTGGATAGGGTATGTGGAGTGGAGTTTGGATTGGGTATGATGTGAGGAGATTGGACTGGGTATGTGGAGGGAAGTTTGGATTGGGTATGTGGAGGGAAGTTTAATTTGGGTTTGTGGAGAGGAGTATGGATTGGGTATGTGTAGAGGAGTTGTGATTGGGTATGTGGATGGAAGTTAGGATGGGTATGCGGAGAGGAGTTTGGATTGGGTAAGTGGAGGTAAGTTTGGATTGGGTATGTGGAGGGAAGATTGCATTGGGTATGTGGAGAGGAGTTTCGATAGGTATGTGGAGGGAAGTTTGGATTGGGTATGTGGAGGGAAGTTTGGATTGGGTATGTGGAGAGGAGTTTGGATTGCTATTTGGAGGGAAGTTTGGATTGGGTATCTGGATGGAAGTTTTGATCGGGTATGTGGAGAGGAGTTTGGATTGGGTATGTGGAGAGTAGTTTGGATTGGGTACTTGGAGAGGAGTTTGGATTGGGTATGTGGAGAGGAGTTTGGATTGGGTAAGTGGAGAGGAGTTTGGATTGTGTATGAGGAAGGAAGTTTGGATTGGGTATGTGGAGGGAAGTTTGGATTGGGTATGTGGAGGGAAGTTTGGATTGGGTATGTGGATGGAAGTTTGGATTGGGTTTGTGGAGAGCAGATTGGACTGGCTATGAAGAGGGAAGTTTGGATTGGGTTTGTGGAGAGGAGTTTGGATTGGGTAAGTGGAGGTTAGTTTGGAATGGGTATGTGGAGGGAAGATTGAATTGGTTATGTGGATGGAAGTTTGGATTGGGTTTGTGGTGAGGAGATTGGAATGAGTATGTGGAGGGAAGTTTGGATTGGGTTTGTGGAGGAAGTTTAGACTGGGTATGTGGAGGGAATTTTCGATTGCTTATGTGGACAGGAGTTTGGATTGGGTATGTGGAGGAAAGTTTAGATTGGGTTTGTGGAGAGGAGTTTGGATTGGGTATGTGGAGGGAAGATTTGATTGGGTATGTGGAGAGGAGTTTGGATTGGGTATGTGGAGGGAAGTTTGGATCGGGTGTGTGGAGAGGAGTTTGGATTGGGTATGTGGAGAGGAGTTTGGATTGGGTAAGTGGAGGTTAGTTTGGAATGGCAATGTGGAGGGAAGTTTGGATTGGGTATGTGGAGGAAAGTTTAGATTGGGTTTGTGGAGAGGAGTTTGGATTGGGTATGTGGAGGGATGTTTGGATTGGGTATCTGGATGGAAGTATGGATAGGGTATGTGGAGAGCAGGTAAAATTGGGTATGTGGAGAGGGGATTGGACTGGGTATATGGAGGGAAGTTTTGATTAGGTATCTGGAGAGCAGTTTTGATTGGGTATGAGGAGAGAGTTTGGATTGGGTATGTGGAGGGAAATTACGATTGGTGATGTGTAGAGGAGTTTGGATTGGGTATGAGGAGGGAATTTTTCATTGGGTATGTGGAGAGGAGTTTGGATTGGGTATGTGGAGGGAAGTTTGGATCGGGTATGTGCAGAGGAGTTCGGATTGCGTATGTGGAGAGGAGTTTGGATTGGGTATGTGGAGAGGAGTTTGGATTGGGTAAGTGGACGTTAGTTTGGATTGGGTATTTGGAGGGAAATTTAGATTGGGTTTGTGGAGAGGAGTTTGGACAGGGCATGTGGAGAGGATTTTCGATTGAAATGTTGAGGGAAGTTTCGGTTGGGTATGTGGAGAGAAATTTGGATCGGCAAGTGACAGAAGTTTTGATTGGCATGTGGAGGGAAGTTTGGATTGGGTATGTCTAGATGAGTTTGGATTGGTATGTGGAGAGATGTTTGGATTGGGTATCTGGATGGAAGTTTGGATAGGGTATGTGGAGAGGAGTTAAGATTGGCTATGTGAAGGGAAGTTTGGATTGGGTATGTGGAGAGGAGTTTCAATTGGATAAGAGGAGGGAAGTGTTGATTGGGTATGTGGAGGAAGGTTTAGATTGGGAATGTGGAGCAGAGTTTGGATTGGGTATGTGGAGATGAATTTCGATTGGTATGTGGAGGGAAGTTTGGATTGGGTTTGTGGAGAGGAGTTTGGACTGGGTATGTGGAGGGAAGTTTGGATTGGGCATGTGGAGAGTGTTTGGATTGGATATGTGGAGGGAAGGTTTGATTGGGTATGTGGAGAGGAGTTTGGATTGGGTATGCGGAGAGGAGTTTGGATTGGGTATGTGGAGAAGAGATTGGATTGGGTATGTGGAGAGGAGTTTGGACTGGGATGTGGAGGGAAGTTTTCAATTGGGTATGTCGATGGAAGTTTGGATTGGGTTTGTGGAGAGGAGTTTTGATTGGGTATGTGGAGGGAAGTTTCGATTGTGTATGTGGAAAGCAGTTTTGATTGGGTATGTGGAGAGAGTTTGGATAGGGTATGTGAAGAGGAGATTGGATTGGGTATGTTGGGAGGAGATTGGACTAGGTATGTGGAGGTAAGTTTGGATTGGGTATGTGGAGAGGAGTTTGGATTGGGTATTTGGTGAGGAGTTTGGACTGGGTATGTAGACGGAAGTCTGGTTTGGGTAAGTGGAGGGAAGTTTGGATTCGGTATGTGGTGAGAGGTTGGATTGATTATGTGCAGAGGAGTTTGGATTGGGTATGTGGAGAGGAGTTTGGATTGTGTAACTGGAGGTAAGTTTGGATTCGGTATGTGGCGTGAAGTTTGGATTCGGTATGTGGAGTGGAGTTTGGATTGGGTATGTGGAGAGGAGTTTAGATTGGGTATGTGGAGGGAAGTTTAGATTGGGTTTGTGGAGAGGAGTTTGGATTGGGTATGTGGAGGGAAGTTTAGATTGGGTTTGTGGAGAGGAGTATGGATTGGGTATGTGTAGAGGAGTTGTGATTGGGTATGTGGATGGAAGTTTGGATTGGGTATGCGGAGAGGAGTTTGGATTGGGTAAGTGGAGGTAAGTTTGGATTGGGTATGTGGAGGGAAGATTGCATTGGGTATGTGGAGAGGAGTTTCGATAGGTATGTGGAGGGAAGTTTGGATTGGGTATGTGGAGGGAAGTTTGGATTGGGTATGTGGAGAGGAGTTTGGATTGCTATTTGGAGGGAAGTTTGGATTGGGTATCTGGATGGAAGTTTTGATCGGGTATGTGGAGAGGAGTTTGGATTGGGTATGTGGAGAGTAGTTTGGATTGGGTACGTGGAGAGGAGTTTGGATTGGGTATGTGGAGAGGAGTTTGGATTGGGTAAGTGGAGAGGAGTTTGGATTGTGTATGAGGAAGGAAGTTTGGATTGGGTATGTGGAGGGAAGTTTGGATTGGGTTTGTGGAGAGCAGATTGGACTGGCTATGAAGAGGGAAGTTTGGATTGGGTTTGTGGAGAGGAGTTTGGATTGGGTAAGTGGAGGTTAGTTTGGATTGGGTATGTGGAGGGAAATTTGGATCGGGTGTGTGGAGATGAGTTTTGATAGGGTTTGTGGAGAGGAGATTGGATTGGGTACGTGGAGAGGAGTTTGGACTGGGATGTGGAGGGAAGTTTGAATTGGGTATGTGGAGAGAGTTTGGATTGGGTATGTGGAGGGAAATTTGGATTGGCAAGTGACAGAAGTTTAGATTGGCATGTGGAGGGAATTTGAATTGGGTATGTCTAGATGAGTTTGGATTGGTATGTGAAGAGATAGTTTGGATTGGGTATCTGGATGGAAGTTTGGATAGGGTATGTGGAGAGGAGTTTCGATTGGATAAGAGGAGGGATGTGCTGATTGGGTATGTGGAGGGAAGTTTTGATTGGGTATGTGGAGAGGAGTTTGGATTGGGTAAGTGGAGGTTAGTTTGGAATGGGTATGTGGAGGGAAGATTGAATTGGTTATGTGGATGGAAGTTTGGATTGGGTTTGTGGTGAGGAGATTGGAATGAGTATGTGGAGGGAAGTTTGGATTGGGCATGTGGAGAGTGTTTGGATTGGATATGTGGAGGGAAGATTTGATTGGGTATGTGGAGAGGAGTTTGGATTGGGTATGCGGAGAGGAGTTTGGATTGGGTATGTGGAGGGAAATTTGGATCGGGTGTGTGGAGATGAGTTTTGATTGGGTTTGTGGAGAGGAGATTGGATTGGGTACGTGGAGAGGAGTTTGGACTGGGATGTGGAGGGAAGTTTGAATTGGGTATGTGGAGAGAGTTTGGATTGGGTATGTGGAGGGAAATTTGGATTGGCAAGTGACAGAAGTTTAGATTGGCATGTGGAGGGAATTTGAATTGGGTATGTCTAGATGAGTTTGGATTGGTATGTGAAGAGATAGTTTGGATTGGGTATCTGGATGGAAGTTTGGATAGGGTATGTGGAGAGGAGTTTCGATTGGATAAGAGGAGGGATGTGCTGATTGGGTATGTGGAGGGAAGTTTTGATTGGGTATGTGTAGAGGAGTTTGGATTGGGTAAGTGGAGGTTAGTTTGGATTGGGCGTGTGGAGGGAAGTTTGGTTTGGGTATGTGGAGGGAAGTTTAGATTGGGTTTGTGGAGAGGAGTTTGGATTGGGTATGTGGTGGGAAGTATGAATTGGGTATCTGGATGGAAGTATGGATAGGGTATGTGGAGAGCAGTTAAGATTGGATATGTGGAGAGGAGATTGCACTGGGTATGCGGAGGGAAGTTTAGATTCAGTATATGGTGAGGAGTTTTGATTGGGTATGTGGAGATGAGTTTTGATTGGGTATGTGGAGAGGAGATTGGATTGGGTACGTGGAGAGGAGTTTGGACTGGGATGTGGAGGGAAGTTTGAATTGGGTTTGTCGATGGAAGTTTGGATTGGGTTTGTGGAGAGGAGTTTGGATTGGGTATGTGGAGGGGAGATTGGAATGGGTATGTGGAGGGAAGTTTGGATTTGGTATGTGGAGAGGAGTTCGGATTGGGTATGTGGAGAGGAGTTTGGACAGGGTATGTGGAGAGAAATTTGGATTGGCAAGTGACAGAAGTTTGGATTGGCATGTGGAGGGAAGTTTGGATTGGGTATGTATAGATGAGTTTGGATTGATATGTGGAGAGGAGTTTGGATTTGGTATGTGGAGGGAAGTTTGGATTGGGTATCTGGATGGAAGTATGGATTGGGTATGTGGAGGGAAGTTTAGAGTGGGTAAGTGGAGAGGAGTTTGGATTGGGAATGTGGAGGTTAGTTTGGAATGGGTATGTGGAGGGAAGATTGAATTGGTTATGTGGATGGAAGTTTGGATTGGGTTTGTGGTGAGGTGTTTTGATTGGGTAAGTGGAGGTTAGTTTGGAATGGGTATGTGGAGGGAAGATTGAATTGGTTATGTGGATGGAAGTTTGGATTGGGTTTGTGGTGAGGAGATTGGAATGAGTATGTGGAGGGAAGTTTGGATTGGGTTTGTGGAGAGGAGTTTGGACTGGGTATGTGGAGGGAATTTTCGATTGCTTATGTGGAGAGGTGTTTGGATTGGGTATGTGGAGGGAAGATTTGAATGGGTATGTGGAGGGAAGTTTGGATTGGGTGTGTGGAGAGGAGTTTGGATTGGGTATGGGGAGAGGAGTTTGGATTGGGTAAGTGGAGGTTAGTTTGGAATGGCAATGTGGAGGGAAGTTTGGATTGGGTTTGTGGAGAGGAGTTTGGATTGGGTATGTGGAGGGATGTTTGGATTGGGTATCTGGATGGAAGTATGGATAGGGTATGTGGAGAGCAGGTAAAATTGGGTATGTGGAGAGGGGATTGGACTGGGTATGTGGAGGGAAGTTTTGATTAGGTATCTGGAGAGCAGTTTTGATTGGGTATGAGGAGAGAGTTTGGATTGGGTATGTGGAGGGAAATTACGATTGGTTATGTGTAGAGGAGTTTGGATTGGTATGAGGAGGGAATTTTTCATTGGGTATGTGGAGAGGAGTTTGGATTGGGTAAGTGGACGTTAGTTTGGATTGGGTATTTGGAGGGAAATTTAGATTGGGTTTGTGGAGAGGAGTTTGGACAGGGCATGTGGAGAGGATTTTCGATTGAAATGTTGAGGGAAGTTTCGGTTGGGTATGTGGAGAGAAATTTGGATCGGCAAGTGACAGAAGTTTGGATTGGCATGTGGAGGGAAGTTTGGATTGGGTATGTCTAGATGAGTTTGGATTGGTATCTGGAGAGATGTTTGGATTGGGTATCTGGATGGAAGTTTGGATAGGGTATGTGGAGAGGAGTTAAGATTGGCTATGTGAAGGGAAGTTTGGATTGGGTATGTGGAGAGGAGTTTCAATTGGATAAGAGGAGGGAAGTGTTGATTGGGTATGTGGAGGAAGGTTTAGATTGGGAATGTGGAGCAGAGTTTGGATTGGGTATGTGGAGATGAATTTCGATTGGTATGTGGAGGGAAGTTTGGATTGGGTTTGTGGAGAGGAGTTTGGACTGGGTATGTGGAGGGAAGTTTGGATTGGGCATGTGGAGAGTGTTTGGATTGGATATGTGGAGGGAAGATTTGATTGGGTATGTGGAGAGGAGTTTGGATTGGGTATGCGGAGAGGAGTTTGGATTGGGTATGTGGAGAAGAGATTGGATTGGGTATGTGGAGAGGAGTTTGGACTGGGATGTGGAGGGAAGTTTTCAATTGGGTATGTCGATGGAAGTTTGGATTGGGTTTGTGGAGAGGAGTTTTGATTGGGTATTTGGAGGGAAGTTTCGATTGTGTATGTGGAAAGCAATTTTGATTGGGTATGTGGAGAGAGTTTGGATAGGGTATGTGAAGAGGAGGTTGGATTGGGTATGTTGGGAGGAGATTGGACTAGGTATGTGGAGGTAAGTTTGGATTGGGTATGTGGAGAGGAGTTTGGATTGGGTATTTGGAGAGGAGTTTGGACTGGGTATGTAGACGGAAGTCTGGTTTGGGTAAGTGGAGGGAAGTTTGGATTCGGTATGTGGTGAGAGGTTGGATTGATTATGTGCAGAGGAGTTTGGATTGGGTATGTGGAGAGGAGTTTGGATTGTGTAACTGGAGGTAAGTTTGGATTCGGTATGTGGCGTGAAGTTTGGATTCGGTATGTGGAGTGGAGTTTGGATTGGGTATGTGGAGAGGAGTTTAGATTGGGTATGTGGAGGGAAGTTTAGATTGGGTTTGTGGAGAGGAGTTTGGATTGGGTATGTGGAGGGAAGTTTAGATTGGGTTTGTGGAGAGGAGTATGGATTGGGTATGTGTAGAGGAGTTGTGATTGGGTATGTGGATGGAAGTTTGGATTGGGTATGCGGAGAGGAGTTTGGATTGGGTAAGTGGAGGTAAGTTTGGATTGGGTATGTGGAGGGAAGATTGCATTGGGTATGTGGAGAGGAGTTTCGATAGGTATGTGGAGGGAAGTTTGGATTGGGTATGTGGAGGGAAGTTTGGATTGGGTATGTGGAGAGGAGTTTGGATTGCTATTTGGAGGAAAGTTTGGATTGGGTATCTGGATGGAAGTTTTGATCGGGTATGTGGAGAGGAGTTTGGATTGGGTATGTGGAGAGTAGTTTGGATTGGGTACGTGGTGAGGAGTTTGGATTGGGTATGTGGAGAGGAGTTTGGATTGGGTAAGTGGAGAGGAGTTTGGATTGTGTATGAGGAAGGAAGTTTGGATTGGGTATGTGGAGGGAAGTTTGGATTGGGTTTGTGGAGAGCAGATTGGACTGGCTATGAAGAGGGAAGTTTGGATTGGGTTTGTGGAGAGGAGTTTGGATTGGGTAAGTGGAGGTTAGTTTGGAATGGATATGTGGAGGGAAGATTGAATTGGTTATGTGGATGGAAGTTTGGATTGGGTTTGTGGTGAGGAGATTGGAATGAGTATGTGGAGGGAAGTTTGGATTGGGCATGTGGAGAGTGTTTGGATTGGATATGTGGAGGGAAGATTTGATTGGGTATGTGGAGAGAAGTTTGGATTGGGTATGCGGAGAGGAGTTTGGATTGGGTATGTGGAGGGAAATTTGTATCGGGTGTGTGGAGATGAGTTTTGATTGGGTTTGTGGAGAGGAGATTGGATTGGGTACGTGGAGAGGAGTATGGACTGGGATGTGGAGGGAAGTTTGAATTGGGTATGTGGAGAGAGTTTGGATTGGGTATGTGGAGGGAAATTTGGATTGGCAAGTGACAGAAGTTTAGATTGGCATGTGGAGGGAATTTGAATTGGGTATGTCTAGATGAGTTTGGATTGGTATGTGAAGAGATAGTTTGGATTGGGTATCTGGATGGAAGTTTGGATAGGGTATGTGGAGAGGAGTTTCGATTGGATAAGAGGAGGGATGTGCTGATTGGGTATGTGGAGGGATGTTTTGATTGGGTATGTGTAGAGGAGTTTGGATTGGGTAAGTGGAGGTTAGTTTGGATTGGGCGTGTGGAGGGAAGTTTGGTTTGGGTATGTGGAGGGAAGTTTAGATTGGGTTTGTGGAGAGGAGTTTGGATTGGGTATGTGGTGGGAAGTATGAATTGGGTATCTGGATGGAAGTATGGATAGGGTATGTGGAGAGCAGTTAAGATTGGATATGTGGAGAGGAGATTGCACTGGGTATGCGGAGGGAAGTTTAGATTCAGTATATGGTGAGGAGTTTTGATTGGGTATGTGGAGATGAGTTTTGATTGGGTATGTGGAGAGTAGATTGGATTGGGTACGTGGAGAGGAGTTTGGACTGGGATGTGGAGGGAAGTTTGAATTGGGTATGTCGATGGAAGTTTGGATTGGGTTTGTGGAGAGGAGTTTGGATTGGGTATGTGGAGGGGAGATTGGAATGGGTATGTGGAGGGAAGTTTGGATTTGGTATGTGGAGAGGAGTTCGGATTGGGTATGTGGAGAGGAGTTTGGACAGGGTATGTGGAGAGAAATTTGGATTGGCAAGTGACAGAAGTTTGGATTGGCATGTGGAGGGAAGTTTGGATTGGGTATGTATAGATGAGTTTGGATTGATATGTGGAGAGGAGTTTGGATTTGGTATGTGGAGGGAAGTTTGGATTGGGTATCTGGATGGAAGTATGGATTGGGTATGTGGAGGGAAGTTTAGAGTGGGTAAGTGGAGAGGAGTTTGGATTGGGAATGTGGAGGTTAGTTTGGAATGGGTATGTGGAGGGAAGATTGAATTGGTTATGTGGATGGAAGTTTGGATTGGGTTTGTGGTGAGGTGTTTTGATTGGGTAAGTGGAGGTTAGTTTGGAATGGGTATGTGGAGGGAAGATTGAATTGGTTATGTGGATGGAAGTTTGGATTGGGTTTGTGGTGAGGAGATTGGAATGAGTATGTGGAGGGAAGTTTGGATTGGGTTTGTGGAGAGGAGTTTGGACTGGGTATGTGGAGGGAATTTTCGATTGCTTATGTGGAGAGGTGTTTGGATTGGGTATGTGGAGGGAAGATTTGAATGGGTATGTGGAGGGAAGTTTGGATTGGGTGTGTGGAGAGGAGTTTGGATTGGGTATGTGGAGAGGAGTTTGGATTGGGTAAGTGGAGGTTAGTTTGGAATGGCAATGTGGAGGGAAGTTTGGATTGGGTTTGTGGAGAGGAGTTTGGATTGGGTATGTGGAGGGATGTTTGGATTGGGTATCTGGATGGAAGTATGGATAGGGTATGTGGAGAGCAGGTAAAATTGGGTATGTGGAGACGGGATTGGACTGGGTATGTGGAGGGAAGTTTTGATTAGGTATCTGGAGAGCAGTTTTGATTGGGTATGAGGAGAGAGTTTGGATTGGGTATGTGGAGGGAAATTACGATTGGTTATGTGTAGAGGAGTTTGGATTGGGTATGAGGAGGGAATTTTTCATTGGGTATGTAGAGTGGAGTTTGGATTGGGTATGTGGAGGGAAGTTTGGATCAGGTATGTGCAGCGGAGTTCGGATTGCGTATGTGGAGAGGAGTTTGGATTGGGTATGTGGAGAGGAGTTTGGATTGGGTAAGTGGACGTTAGTTTGGATTTGGTATATGTAGGGAAGTTTAGATTGGGTTTGGGGAGAGGAGTTTGGACAGGGCATGTGAAGAGGATTTTCGATTGGAATGTTGAGGGAAGTTTCAGTTGGGTATGTGGAGAGAAATTTGGATTGGCAAGTGACAGAAGTTTGGATTGGCATGTGGAGGGAAGTTTGGATTGGGTATGTCTAGATGAGTTTGGATTGGTATGTGGAGAGATGTTTGGATTGGGTATCTGGATGGAAGTTTGGATAGGGTATGTGGAGAGGAGTTAAGATTGGCTATGTGAAGGGAAGTGTTGATTGGGTATGTGGAGGAAGGTTTAGATTGGGAATGTGGAGCAGAGTTTGGATTGGGTATGTGGAGATGAAATTCGATTGCTATGTGGAGGGAAGTTTGGATTGGGTATGTGGAGGGAAATTTGGATTGGGTGTGTGGAGATGAGTTTTGATTGGGTTTGTGGAGAGGAGATTGGATTGGGTACGTGGAGAGGAGTTTGGACTGGGATGTGGAGGGAGGTTTGAATTGGGTATGTGGAGAGAGTTTGGATTGGGTATGTGGAGGGAAATTTGGATTGGCAAGTGACAGAAGTTTAGATTGGCATGTGGAGGGAAGTTTGAATTGGGTATGTCTAGATGAGTTTGGATTGGTATGTGAAGAGATAGTTTGGATTGGGTATCTGGATGGAAGTTTGGATAGGGTATGTGGAGAGGAGTTTCGATTGGATAAGAGGGGGGATGTGCTGATTGGGTATGTGGAGGGAAGTTTTGATTGGGTATGTGGAGAGGAGTTTGGATTGGGTAAGTGGAGGTTAGTTTGGATTGGGCGTGTGGAGGGAAGTTTAGATTGGGTTTGTGGAGAGGAGTTTGGATTGGGTATGTGGTGGGAAGTTTGGATTGGGAATGTGGAGGGAAGTTTGGATTGGGTATGTGGAGAGCAGTAAAGATTGGATATGTGGAGAGGAGATTGCACTGGGTATGCGGAGGGAAGTTTAGATTCAGTATATGGTGAGGAGTTTTGATTGGGTATGTGGAGATGAGTTTTGATTAGGTATGTGGAGAGGAGATTGGATTGTGTACGTGGAGAGGAGTTTGGACTGGGATGTGGAGGGAAGTTTGAATTGGGTATGTCGATGGAAGTTTGGATTGGGTTTGTGGAGCGGAGTTTGGATTGGGTATGTGGAGAGGAGATTGGAATGGGTATGTGGAGGGAAGTTTGGATTTGGTATGTGGAGAGGAGTTCGGATTGGGTATGTGGAGAGGTGTTTGGACAGGGTATGTGGAGAGGATTTTTGATTGGAATGTTGATGGATGTTTTGGTTGGGTATGTGGAGAGGAGTTTGGATTGGGTATGTGGAGAGGAGATTGGACTGAATATGTGGAGGGAAGTTTGGATTGGTTATGTGGAGAGTACTTTGGATTGGATATGTGGAGAGGAGTTTTGATTGAGTATGTGGAGAGGAGATTGGACAGGGTATGTGAAGGGAAGTTTGGATTGGGGATGCGGAGGGATGATTGCATTGGGTATGTGGAGAGGAGTTTCGATGGGTATGTGGAGGGAAGTTTGGATTGGGTATGTGGAGGGAAGTTTGGATTGGGTATGTGGAGAGGAGTTTGGATTGCTATGTTGAGGGAAGTTTGGATTGGGTATTTGGATGGAAGTTTGGATTGGGTTTGTGGAGAGCAGATTGGACTGGCTATGAAGAGGGAAGTTTGGATTGGGTTTGTGGAGAGGAGTTTTGATTGGCTATGTGAAGGGAAGTGTTGATTGGGTATGTGGAGGAAGGTTTAGATTGGGAATGTGGAGCAGAGTTTGGATTGGGTATGTGGAGATGAAATTCGATTGGTATGTGGAGGGAAGTTTGGATTGGGTTTGTGGAGAGGAGTTTGGACTGGGTATGTGGAGGAAATTTTCGATTGCTTATGTGGAGAGGAGTTTGGATTGGGTATGTGGAGAGGAGTTTGGATTGGGTATGTGGAGAGGAGATTGGACTGGGTATGTGGAGGGAAGTTTGGATTGGGTATGTGGAGAGTAGTTTGGATTGGATATGTGGAGAGGAGTTTTGATTGAGTATGTGGAAAGGAGATTGGACAGTGTATGTGAAGGGAAGTTTGGATTGGGGATGCGGAGAGGAGTTTGGATTGCTATGTGGAGGGAAGTTTGGATTGGCTATCTGGATGGAAGTTTTGATCGGGTATGTGGAGAGGAGTTTGGATTGGGTATGTGGAGAGTAGTTTGGATTGGGTACGTGGAGAGGAGTTTGGATTGGGTATGTGGAGAGGAGTTTGGATTGGGTAAGTGGAGAGGAGTTTCGATTGGGTATGAGGAGGGAAGTTTGGATTGGGTATGTGGAGGGAAGTTTGGATTGGTTATGTGGAGGGAAGTTTGGATTGGGTATTTGGATGGAAGTTTGGATTGGGTTTGTGGAGAGCAGATTGGACTGGCTATGAAGAGGGAAGTTTGGATTGGGTTTGTGGAGAGGAGTTTTGATTGGGTAAGTGGAGGTTAGTTTGGAATGGGTATGTGGAGGGAAGATTGAATTGGTTATGTGGATGGAAGTTTGGATTGGGTTTGTGGTGAGGAGATTGGACTGGGTATGTGGAGGGAAGATTTGAATGGGTATGTGGAGGGAAGTTTGGATTGGGTGTGTGGAGAGGAGTTTGGACTGGGTATGTGGAGGGAAGATTTGAATGGGTATGTGGAGGGAAGTTTGGATTGGGTGTGTGGAGAGGAGTTTGGATTGGGTATGTGGAGAGGAGTTTGGATTGGGTAAGTGGTGGGAAGTTTGGATTGGGTATGTGGAGGGAAGTTTGGATTGGGTATGTGGAGAGCAGTTAAGATTGGATATGTGGAGAGGAGATTGGACTAGGTATGCGGAGGGAAGTTTAGATTCAGTATATGGTGAGGAGTTTTGATTGGGTATGTGGAGATGAGTTTTGATAGGGTATGTGGAGAAGAGATTGGATTGGGTACGTGGAGAGGAGTTTGGACTGGGATGTGGAGGGAAGTTTGAATTGGGTATTTCGATGGAGGTTTGGATTGGGTTTGTGGAGAGGAGTTTGGATTGGGTATGTGGAGAGGAGATTGGAATGGGTATGTGGAGGGAAGTTTGGATTTGGTATGTGGAGAGGAGTTTGGATTGGGTATGTGGAGGGAAGATTTGAATGGGTATGTGGAGGGAAGTTTGGATTGGGTGTGTGGAGAGGAGTTTGGATTGGGTATGTGGAGAGGAGTTTGGATTGGGTAAGTGGAGGTTAGTTTGGAATGGCAATGTGGAGGGAAGTTTGGATTGGGTTTGTGGAGAGGAGTTTGGATTGGGTATGTGGAGGGATGTTTGGATTGGGTATCTGGATGGAAGTATGGATAGGGTATGTGGAGAGCAGGTAAAATTGGGTATGTGGAGAGGGGATTGGACTGGGTATGTGGAGGGAAGTTTTGATTAGGTATCTGGAGAGCAGTTTTGATTGGGTATGAGGAGAGAGTTTGGATTGGGTATGTGGAGGGAAATTACGATTGGTTATGTGTAGAGGAGTTTGGATTGGTATGAGGAGGGAATTTTTCATTGGGTATGTGGAGAGGAGTTTGGATTGGGTATGTGGAGGGAAGTTTGGATCGGGTATGTGCAGAGGAGTTCGGATTGCGTATGTGGAGAGGAGTTTGGATTGGGTATGTGGAGAGGAGTTTGGATTGGGTAAGTGGACGTTAGTTTGGATTGGGTATTTGGAGGGAAATTTAGATTGGGTTTGTGGAGAGGAGTTTGGACAGGGCATGTGGAGAGGATTTTCGATTGAAATGTTGAGGGAAGTTTCGGTTGGGTATGTGGAGAGAAATTTGGATCGGCAAGTGACAGAAGTTTGGATTGGCATGTGGAGGGAAGTTTGGATTGGGTATGTCTAGATGAGTTTGGATTGGTATGTGGAGAGATGTTTGGATTGGGTATCTGGATGGAAGTTTGGATAGGGTATGTGGAGAGGAGTTAAGATTGGCTATGTGAAGGGAAGTTTGGATTGGGTATGTGGAGAGGAGTTTCAATTGGATAAGAGGAGGGAAGTGTTGATTGGGTATGTGGAGGAAGGTTTAGATTGGGAATGTGGAGCAGAGTTTGGATTGGGTATGTGGAGATTAATTTCGATTGGTATGTGGAGGGAAGTTTGGATTGGGTTTGTGGAGAGGAGGTTGGACTGGGTATGTGGAGGGAAGTTTGGATTGGGCATGTGGAGAGTGTTTGGATTGGATATGTGGAGGGAAGATTTGATTGGGTATGTGGAGAGGAGTTTGGATTGGGTATGCGGAGAGGAGTTTGGATTGGGTATGTGGAGAAGAGATTGGATTGGGTATGTGGAGAGGAGTTTGGACTGGGATGTGGAGGGAAGTTTTCATTTGGGTATGTCAATGGAAGTTTGGATTGGGTTTGTGGAGAGGAGTTTTGATTGGGTATGTGGAAAGCAGTTTTGATTGGGTATGTGGAGAGAGTTTGGATAGGGTATGTGAAGAGGAGGTTGGATTGGGTATGTTGGGAGGAGATTGGACTAGGTATGTGGAGGTAAGTTTGGATTGGGTATGTGGAGAGGAGTTTGGATTGGGTATTTGGAGAGGAGTTTGGACTGGGTATGTAGACGGAAGTCTGGTTTGGGTAAGTGGAGGGAAGTTTGGATTCAGTATGTGGTGAGAGGTTGGATTGATTATGTGCAGAGGAGTTTGGATTGGGTATGTGGAGAGGAGTTTGGATTGGGTATGTGGAGGGAAGTTTAGATTGGGTTTGTGGAGAGGAGTATGGATTGGGTATGTGTAGAGGAGTTGTGATTGGGTATGTGGATGGAAGTTTGGATTGGGTATGCGGAGAGGAGTTTGGATTGGGTAAGTGGAGGTAAGTTTGGATTGGGTATGTGGAGGGAAGATTGCATTGGGTATGTGGAGAGGAGTTTCGATAGGTATGTGGAGGGAAGTTTGGATTGGGTATGTGGAGGAAGGTTTAGATTGGGAATGTGGAGCAGAGTTTGGATTGGGTATGTGGAGATTAATTTCGATTGGTATGTGGAGGGAAGTTTGGATTGGGTTTGTGGAGAGGAGGTTGGACTGGGTATGTGGAGGGAAGTTTGGATTGGGCATGTGGAGAGTGTTTGGATTGGATATGTGGAGGGAAGATTTGATTGGGTATGTGGAGAGGAGTTTGGATTGGGTATGCGGAGAGGAGTTTGGATTGGGTATGTGGAGAAGAGATTGGATTGGGTATGTGGAGAGGAGTTTGGACTGGGATGTGGAGGGAAGTTTTCATTTGGGTATGTCAATGGAAGTTTGGATTGGGTTTGTGGAGAGGAGTTTTGATTGGGTATGTGGAAAGCAGTTTTGATTGGGTATGTGGAGAGAGTTTGGATAGGGTATGTGAAGAGGAGGTTGGATTGGGTATGTTGGGAGGAGATTGGACTAGGTATGTGGAGGTAAGTTTGGATTGGGTATGTGGAGAGGAGTTTGGATTGGGTATTTGGAGAGGAGTTTGGACTGGGTATGTAGACGGAAGTCTGGTTTGGGTAAGTGGAGGGAAGTTTGGATTCAGTATGTGGTGAGAGGTTGGATTGATTATGTGCAGAGGAGTTTGGATTGGGTATGTGGAGAGGAGTTTGGATTGTGTAACTGGAGGTAAGTTTGGATTCGGTATGTGGCGTGAAGTTTGGATTCGGTATGTGGAGTGGAGTTTGGATTGGGTATGTGGAGAGGAGTTTAGATTGGGTATGTGGAGGGAAGTTTAGATTGGGTTTGTGGAGAGGAGTTTGGATTGGGTATGTGGAGGGAAGTTTAGATTGGGTTTGTGGAGAGGAGTATGGATTGGGTATGTGTAGAGGAGTTGTGATTGGGTATGTGGATGGAAGTTTGGATTGGGTATGCGGAGAGGAGTTTGGATTGGGTAAGTGGAGGTACGTTTGGATTGGGTATGTGGAGGGAAGATTGCATTGGGTATGTGGAGAGGAGTTTCGATAGGTATGTGGAGGGAAGTTTGGATTGGGTATGTGGAGGGAAGTTTGGATTGGGTATGTGGAGAGGAGTTTGGATTGCTATTTGGAGGGAAGTTTGGATTGGGTATCTGGATGGAAGTTTTGATCGGGTATGTGGAGAGGAGTTTGGATTGGGTATGTGGAGAGTAGTTTGGATTGGGTACGTGGAGAGGAGTTTGGATTGGGTATGTGGAGAGGAGTTTGGATTGGGTAAGTGGAGAGGAGTTTGGATTGTGTATGAGGAAGGAAGTTTGGATTGGGTATGTGGAGGGAAGTTTGTATTGGGTTTGTGGAGAGCAGATTGGACTGGCTATGAAGAGGGAAGTTTGGATTGGGTTTGTGGAGAGGAGTTTGGATTGGGTAAGTGGAGGTTAGTTTGGAATGGGTATGTGGAGGGAAGATTGAATTGGTTATGTGGATGGAAGTTTGGATTGAGTTTGTGGTGAGGAGATTGGAATGAGTATGTGGTGGGAAGTTTGGATTGGGCATGTGGAGAGTGTTTGGATTGGATATGTGGAGGGAAGATTTGATTGGGTATGTGGAGAGAAGTTTGGATCGGGTGTGTGGAGATGAGTTTTGATTGGGTTTGTGGAGGGGAGATTGGATTGGGTACGTGGAGAGGAGTTTGGACTGGGATGTGGAGGGAAGTTTGAATTGGGTATGTGGAGAGAGTTTGGATTGGGTATGTGGAGGGAAATTTGGATTGGCAAGTGACAGAAGTTTAGATTGGCATGTGGAGGGAATTTGAATTGGGTATGTCTAGATGAGTTTGGATTGGTATGTGAAGAGATAGTTTGGATTGGGTATCTGGATGGAAGTTTGGATAGGGTATGTGGAGAGGAGTTTCGATTGGATAAGAGGAGGGATGTGCTGATTGGGTATGTGGAGGGAAGTTTTGATTGGGTATGTGGAGAGGAGTTTGGATTGGGTAAGTGGAGGTTAGTTTGGATTGGGCGTGTGGAGGGAAGTTTGGTTTGGGTATGTGGAGGGAAGTTTAGATTGGGTTTGTGGAGAGGAGTTTGGATTGGGTATGTGGTGGGAAGTATGAATTGGGTATCTGGATGGAAGTATGGATAGGGTATGTGGAGAGCAGTTAAGATTGGATATGTGGAGAGGAGATTGCACTGGGTATGCGGAGGGAAGTTTAGATTCAGTATATGGTGAGGAGTTTTGATTGGGTATGTGGAGATGAGTTTTGATTGGGTATGTGGAGAGGAGATTGGATTGGGTACGTGGAGAGGAGTTTGGACTGGGATGTGGAGGGAAGTTTGAATTGGGTATGTCGATGGAAGTTTGGATTGGGTTTGTGGAGAGGAGTTTGGATTGGGTATGTGGAGGGGAGATTGGAATGGGTATGTGGAGGGAAGTTTGGATTTGGTATGTGGAGAGGAGTTCGGATTGGGTATATGGAGAGGAGTTTGGACAGGGTATGTGGAGAGAAATTTGGATTGGCAAGTGACAGAAGTTTGGATTGGCATGTGGAGGGAAGTTTGGATTGGGTATGTATAGATGAGTTTGGATTGATATGTGGAGAGGAGTTTGGATTTGGTATGTGGAGGGAAGTTTGGATTGGGTATCTGGATGGAAGTATGGATTGGGTATGTGGAGGGAAGTTTAGAGTGGGTAAGTGGAGAGGAGTTTGGATTGGGAATGTGGAGGTTAGTTTGGAATGGGTATGTGGAGGGAAGATTGAATTGGTTATGTGGATGGAAGTTTGGATTGGGTTTGTGGTGAGGTGTTTTGATTGGGTAAGTGGAGGTTAGTTTGGAATGGGTATGTGGAGGGAAGATTGAATTGGTTATGTGGATGGAAGTTTGGATTGGGTTTGTGGTGAGGAGATTGGAATGAGTATGTGGAGGGAAGTTTGGATTGGGTTTGTGGAGAGGAGTTTGGACTGGGTATGTGGAGGGAATTTTCGATTGCTTATGTGGAGAGGTGTTTGGATTGGGTATGTGGAGGGAAGATTTGGATAGGGTATGTGGAGAGGAGTTAAGATTGGCTATGTGAAGGGAAGTTTGGATTGGGTATGTGGAGAGGAGTTTCAATTGGATAAGAGGAGGGAAGTGTTGATTGGGTATGTGGAGGAAGGTTTAGATTGGGAATGTGGAGCAGAGTTTGGATTGGGTATGTGGAGATGAATTTCGATTGGTATGTGGAGGGAAGTTTGGATTGGGTTTGTGGAGAGGAGTTTGGACTGGGTATGTGGAGGGAAGTTTGGATTGGGCATGTGGAGAGTGTTTGGATTGGATATGTGGAGGGAAGATTTGATTGGGTATGTGGAGAGGAGTTTGGATTGGGTATGCGGAGAGGAGTTTGGATTGGGTATGTGGAGGGAAATTTGGATCGGGTGTGTGGAGATGAGTTTTGATTGGGTTTGTGGAGAGGAGATTGGATTGGGTACGTGGAGAGGAGTTTGGACTGGGATGTGGAGGGAAGTTTGAATTGGGTATGTGGAGAGAGTTTGGATTGGGTATGTGGAGGGAAATTTGGATTGGCAAGTGACAGAAGTTTAGATTGGCATGTGGAGGGAATTTGAATTGGGTATGTCTAGATGAGTTTGGATTGGTATGTGAAGAGATAGTTTGGATTGGGTATCTGGATGGAAGTTTGGATAGGGTATGTGGAGAGGAGTTTCGATTGGATAAGAGGAGGGATGTGCTGATTGGGTATGTGGAGGGAAGTTTTGATTGGGTATGTGGAGAGGAGTTTGGATTGGGTAAGTGGAGGTTAGTTTGGATTGGGCGTGTGGAGGGAAGTTTGGTTTGGGTATGTGGAGGGAAGTTTAGATTGGGTTTGTGGAGAGGAGTTTGGATTGGGTATGTGGTGGGAAGTATGAATTGGGTATCTGGATGGAAGTATGGATAGGGTATGTGGAGAGCAGTTAAGATTGGATATGTGGAGAGGAGATTGCACTGGGTATGCGGAGGGAAGTTTAGATTCAGTATATGGTGAGGAGTTTTGATTGGGTATGTGGAGATGAGTTTTGATTGGGTATGTGGAGAGGAGATTGGATTGGGTACGTGGAGAGGAGTTTGGACTGGGATGTGGAGGGAAGTTTGAATTGGGTATGTCGATGGAAGTTTGGATTGGGTTTGTGGAGAGGAGTTTGGATTGGGTATGTGGAGGGGAGATTGGAATGGGTATGTGGAGGGAAGTTTGGATTTGGTATGTGGAGAGGAGTTCGGATTGGGTATATGGAGAGGAGTTTGGACAGGGTATGTGGAGAGAAATTTGGATTGGCAAGTGACAGAAGTTTGGATTGGCATGTGGAGGGAAGTTTGGATTGGGTATGTATAGATGAGTTTGGATTGATATGTGGAGAGGAGTTTGGATTTGGTATGTGGAGGGAAGTTTGGATTGGGTATCTGGATGGAAGTATGGATTGGGTATGTGGAGGGAAGTTTAGAGTGGGTAAGTGGAGAGGAGTTTGGATTGGGAATGTGGAGGTTAGTTTGGAATGGGTATGTGGAGGGAAGATTGAATTGGTTATGTGGATGGAAGTTTGGATTGGGTTTGTGGTGAGGTGTTTTGATTGGGTAAGTGGAGGTTAGTTTGGAATGGGTATGTGGAGGGAAGATTGAATTGGTTATGTGGATGGAAGTTTGGATTGGGTTTGTGGTGAGGAGATTGGAATGAGTATGTGGAGGGAAGTTTGGATTGGGTTTGTGGAGAGGAGTTTGGACTGGGTATGTGGAGGGAATTTTCGATTGCTTATGTGGAGAGGTGTTTGGATTGGGTATGTGGAGGGAAGATTTGGATAGGGTATGTGGAGAGGAGTTAAGATTGGCTATGTGAAGGGAAGTTTGGATTGGGTATGTGGAGAGGAGTTTCAATTGGATAAGAGGAGGGAAGTGTTGATTGGGTATGTGGAGGAAGGTTTAGATTGGGAATGTGGAGCAGAGTTTGGATTGGGTATGTGGAGATGAATTTCGATTGGTATGTGGAGGGAAGTTTGGATTGGGTTTGTGGAGAGGAGTTTGGACTGGGTATGTGGAGGGAAGTTTGGATTGGGCATGTGGAGAGTGTTTGGATTGGATATGTGGAGGGAAGATTTGATTGGGTATGTGGAGAGGAGTTTGTATTGGGTATGCGGAGAGGAGTTTGGATTGGGTATGTGGAGAAGAGATTGGATTGGGTATGTGGAGAGGAGTTTGGACTGGGATGTGGAGGGAAGTTTTCAATTGGGTATGTCAATGGAAGTTTGGATTGGGTTTGTGGAGAGGAGTTTTGATTGGGTATGTGGAGGGAAGTTTCGATTGTGTATGTGGAAAGCAGTTTTGATTGGGTATGTGGAGAGAGTTTGGATAGGGTATGTGAAGAGGAGGTTGGATTGGGTATGTTGGGAGGAGATTGGACTAGGTATGTGGAGGTAAGTTTGGATTGGGTATGTGGAGAGGAGTTTGGATTGGGTATTTGGAGAGGAGTTTGGACTGGGTATGTAGACGGAAGTCTGGTTTGGGTAAGTGGAGGGAAGTTTGGATTCAGTATGTGGTGAGAGGTTGGATTGATTATGTGCAGAGGAGTTTGGATTGGGTATGTGGAGAGGAGTTTGGATTGTGTAACTGGAGGTAAGTTTGGATTCGGTATGTGGCGTGAAGTTTGGATTCGGTATGTGGAGTGGAGTTTGGATTGGGTATGTGGAGAGGAGTTTAGATTGGGTATGTGGAGGGAAGTTTAGATTGGGTTTGTGGAGAGGAGTTTGGATTGGGTATGTGGAGGGAAGTTTAGATTGGGTTTGTGGAGAGGAGTATGGATTGGGTATGTGTAGAGGAGTTGTGATTGGGTATGTGGATGGAAGTTTGGATTGGGTATGCGGAGAGGAGTTTGGATTGGGTAAGTGGAGGTAAGTTTGGATTGGGTATGTGGAGGGAAGATTGCATTGGGTATGTGGAGAGGAGTTTCGATAGGTATGTGGAGGGAAGTTTGGATTGGGTATGTGGAGGGAAGTTTGGATTGGGTATGTGGAGAGGAGTTTGGATTGCTATTTGGAGGGAAGTTTGGATTGGGTATCTGGATGGAAGTTTTGATCGGGTATGTGGAGAGGAGTTTGGATTGGGTATGTGGAGAGTAGTTTGGATTGGGTACGTGGAGAGGAGTTTGGATTGGGTATGTGGAGAGGAGTTTGGATTGGGTAAGTGGAGAGGAGTTTGGATTGTGTATGAGGAAGGAAGTTTGGATTGGGTATGTGGAGGGAAGTTTGTATTGGGTTTGTGGAGAGCAGATTGGACTGGCTATGAAGAGGGAAGTTTGGATTGGGTTTGTGGAGAGGAGTTTGGATTGGGTAAGTGGAGGTTAGTTTGGAATGGGTATGTGGAGGGAAGATTGAATTGGTTATGTGGATGGAAGTTTGGATTGAGTTTGTGGTGAGGAGATTGGAATGAGTATGTGGTGGGAAGTTTGGATTGGGCATGTGGAGAGTGTTTGGATTGGATATGTGGAGGGAAGATTTGATTGGGTATGTGGAGAGAAGTTTGGATCGGGTGTGAGGAGATGAGTTTTGATTGGGTTTGTGGAGGGGAGATTGGATTGGGTACGTGGAGAGGAGTTTGGACTGGGATGTGGAGGGAAGTTTGAATTGGGTATGTGGAGAGAGTTTGGATTGGGTATGTGGAGGGAAATTTGGATTGGCAAGTGACAGAAGTTTAGATTGGCATGTGGAGGGAATTTGAATTGGGTATGTCTAGATGAGTTTGGATTGGTATGTGAAGAGATAGTTTGGATTGGGTATCTGGATGGAAGTTTGGATAGGGTATGTGGAGAGGAGTTTCGATTGGATAAGAGGAGGGATGTGCTGATTGGGTATGTGGAGGGAAGTTTTGATTGGGTATGTGGAGAGGAGTTTGGATTGGGTAAGTGGAGGTTAGTTTGGAATGGGTATGTGGAGGGAAGATTGAATTGGTTATGTGGATGGAAGTTTGGATTGGGTTTGTGGTGAGGAGATTGGAATGAGTATGTGGAGGGAAGTTTGGATTGGGCATGTGGAGAGTGTTTGGATTGGATATGTGGAGGGAAGATTTGATTGGGTATGTGGAGAGGAGTTTAGATTGGGTATGCGGAGAGGAGTTTGGATTGGGTATGTGGAGGGAAATTTGGATCGGGTGTGTGGAGATGAGTTTTGATTGGGTTTGTGGAGAGGAGATTGGATTGGGTACGTGGAGAGGAGTTTGGACTGGGATGTGGAGGGAAGTTTGAATTGGGTATGTGGAGAGAGTTTGGATTGGGTATGTGGAGGGAAATTTGGATTGGCAAGTGACAGAAGTTTAGATTGGCATGTGGAGGGAATTTGAATTGGGTATGTCTAGATGAGTTTGGATTGGTATGTGAAGAGATAGTTTGGATTGGGTATCTGGATGGAAGTTTGGATAGGGTATGTGGAGAGGAGTTTCGATTGGATAAGAGGAGGGATGTGCTGATTGGGTATGTGGAGGGAAGTTTTGATTGGGTATGTGGAGAGGAGTTTGGATTGGGTAAGTGGAGGTTAGTTTGGATTGGGCGTGTGGAGGGAAGTTTGGTTTGGGTATGTGGAGGGAAGTTTAGATTGGGTTTGTGGAGAGGAGTTTGGATTGGGTATGTGGTGGGAAGTATGAATTGGGTATCTGGATGGAAGTATGGATAGGGTATGTGGAGAGCAGTTAAGATTGGATATGTGGAGAGGAGATTGCACTGGGTATGCGGAGGGAAGTTTAGATTCAGTATATGGTGAGGAGTTTTGATTGGGTATGTGGAGATGAGTTTTGATTGGGTATGTGGAGAGGAGATTGGATTGGGTACGTGGAGAGGAGTTTGGACTGGGATGTGGAGGGAAGTTTGAATTGGGTATGTCGATGGAAGTTTGGATTGGGTTTGTGGAGGGGAGATTGGAATGGGTATGTGGAGGGAAGTTTGGATTTGGTATGTGGAGAGGAGTTCGGATTGGGTATGTGGAGAGGAGTTTGGACAGGGTATGTGGAGAGAAATTTGGATTGGCAAGTGACAGAAGTTTGGATTGGCATGTGGAGGGAAGTTTGGATTGGGTATGTATAGATGAGTTTGGATTGATATGTGGAGAGGAGTTTGGATTTGGTATGTGGAGGGAAGTTTGGATTGGGTATCTGGATGGAAGTATGGATTGGGTATGTGGAGGGAAGTTTAGAGTGGGTAAGTGGAGAGGAGTTTGGATTGGGAATGTGGAGGTTAGTTTGGAATGGGTATGTGGAGGGAATATTGAATTGGTTATGTGGATGGAAGTTTGGATTGGGTTTGTGGTGAGGTGTTTTGATTGGGTAAGTGGAGGTTAGTTTGGAATGGGTATGTGGAGGGAAGATTGAATTGGTTATGTGGATGGAAGTTTGGATTGGGTTTGTGGTGAGGAGATTGGAATGAGTATGTGGAGGGAAGTTTGGATTGGGTTTGTGGAGAGGAGTTTGGACTGGGTATGTGGAGGGAATTTTCGATTGCTTATGTGGAGAGGTGTTTGGATTGGGTATGTGGAGGGAAGATTTGAATGGGTATGTGGAGGGAAGTTTGGATTGGGTGTGTGGAGAGGAGTTTGGATTGGGTATGTGGAGAGGAGTTTGGATTGGGTAAGTGGAGGTTAGTTTGGAATGGCAATGTGGAGGGAAGTTTGGATTGGGTTTGTGGAGAGGAGTTTGGATTGGGTATGTGGAGGGATGTTTGGATTGGGTATCTGGATGGAAGTATGGATAGGGTATGTGGAGAGCAGGTAAAATTGGGTATGTGGAGACGGGATTGGACTGGGTATGTGTAGGGAAGTTTTGATTAGGTATCTGGAGAGCAGTTTTGATTGGGTATGAGGAGAGAGTTTGGATTGGGTATGTGGAGGGAAATTACGATTGGTTATGTGTAGAGGAGCTTGGATTGGGTATGAGGAGGGAATTTTTCATTGGGTATGTGGAGTGGAGTTTGGATTGGGTATGTGGAGGGAAGTTTGGATCAGGTATGTGCAGCGGAGTTCGGATTGCGTATGTGGAGAGGAGTTTGGATTGGGTATGTGGAGAGGAGTTTGGATTGGGTAAGTGGACGTTAGTTTGGATTTGGTATATGTAGGGAAGTTTAGATTGGGTTTGGGGAGAGGAGTTTGGACAGGGCATGTGGAGAGGATTTTCGATTGGAATGTTGAGGGAAGTTTCAGTTGGGTATGTGGAGAGAAATTTGGATTGGCAAGTGACAGAAGTTTGGATTGGCATGTGGAGGGAAGTTTGGATTGGGTATGTCTAGATGAGTTTGGATTGGTATGTGGAGAGATGTTTGGATTGGGTATCTGGATGGAAGTTTGGATAGGGTATGTGGAGAGGAGTTAAGATTGGCTATGTGAAGGGAAGTGTTGTGGAGGAAGGTTTAGATTGGGAATGTGGAGCAGAGTTTGGATTGGGTATGTGGAGATGAAATTCGATTGCTATGTGGAGGGAAGTTTGGATTGGGTGTGTGGAGATGAGTTTTGATTGGGTTTGTGGAGAGGAGATTGGATTGGGTACGTGGAGAGGAGTTTGGACTGGGATGTGGAGGGAGGTTTGAATTGGGTATGTGGAGAGAGTTTGGATTGGGTATGTGGAGGGAAATTTGGATTGGCAAGTGACAGAAGTTTAGATTGGCATGTGGAGGGAAGTTTGAATTGGGTATGTCTAGATGAGTTTGGATTGGTATGTGAAGAGATAGTTTGGATTGGGTATCTGGATGTAAGTTTGGATAGGGTATGTGGAGAGGAGTTTAGATTGGATAAGAGGAGGGATGTGCTGATTGGGTATGTGGAGGGAAGTTTTGATTGGGTATGTGGAGAGGAGTTTGGATGGGTAAGTGGAGGTTAGTTTGGATTGGGCGTGTGGAGGGAAGTTTAGATTGGGTTTGTGGAGAGGAGTTTGGATTGGGTATGTGGTGGGAAGTTTGGATTGGGAATGTGGAGGGAAGTTTGGATTGGGTATGTGGAGAGCAGTAAAGATTGGATATGTGGAGAGGAGATTGCACTGGGTATGCGGAGGGAAGTTTAGATTCAGTATATGGTGAGGAGTTTTGATTGGGTATGTGGAGATGAGTTTTGATTAGGTATGTGGAGAGGAGATTGGATTGTGTACGTGGAGAGGAGTTTGGACTGGGATGTGGAGGGAAGTTTGAATTGGGTATGTCGATGGAAGTTTGGATTGGGTTTGTGGAGCGGAGTTTGGATTGGGTATGTGGAGAGGAGATTGGAATGGGTATGTGGAGGGAAGTTTGGATTTGGTATGTGGAGAGGAGTTCGGATTGGGTATGTGGAGAGGTGTTTGGACAGGGTATGTGGAGAGGATTTTTGATTGGAATGTTGATGGATGTTTTGGTTGGGTATGTGGAGAGAAATTTGGATTGGCAAGTGACAGAAGTTTGGATTGGCATGTGGAGGGAAGTTTGGATTGGGTATGTCTAGATGACTTTGGATTGGTATGTGGAGAGGAGTTTGGATTGGGTATGTGGAGGGAAGTTTAGAGTGGGTAAGTCGAGAGGAGTTTGGATTGGGAATGTGGAGGGAAGTTTGGATTGGGTATGTCTAGATGAGTTTGGATTGGTATGTGGAGAGGAGTTTGGATTGGGTGTGTCGAGAGGAGTTTGGATTGGGTAAGTGGAGGTTAGTTTGGATTGGGCTTGTGGAGGGAAGTTTAGATTGGGTTTGTGGAGAGGAGTTTGGATTGGGTATGTGGAGATGAAATTCGATTGCTATGTGGAGGGAAGTTTGGATTGGGTATGTGGAGGGAAATTTGGATTGGGTGTGTGGAGATGAGTTTTGATTGGGTTTGTGGAGAGGAGATTGGATTGGGTACGTGGAGAGGAGTTTGGACTGGGATGTGGAGGGAGGTTTGAATTGGGTATGTGGAGAGAGTTTGGATTGGGTATGTGGAGGGAAATTTGGATTGGCAAGTGACAGAAGTTTAGATTGGCATGTGGAGGGAAGTTTGAATTGGGTATGTCTAGATGAGTTTGGATTGGTATGTGAAGAGATAGTTTGGATTGGGTATCTGGATGTAAGTTTGGATAGGGTATGTGGAGAGGAGTTTCGATTGGATAAGAGGAGGGATGTGCTGATTGGGTATGTGGAGGGAAGTTTTGATTGGGTATGTGGAGAGGAGTTTGGATTGGGTAAGTGGAGGTTAGTTTGGATTGGGCGTGTGGAGGGAAGTTTAGATTGGGTTTGTGGAGAGGAGTTTGGATTGGGTATGTGGTGGGAAGTTTGGATTGGGAATGTGGAGGGAAGTTTGGATTGGGTATGTGGAGAGCAGTAAAGATTGGATATGTGGAGAGGAGATTGCACTGGGTATGCGGAGGGAAGTTTAGATTCAGTATATGGTGAGGAGTTTTGATTGGGTATGTGGAGATGAGTTTTGATTAGGTATGTGGAGAGGAGATTGGATTGTGTACGTGGAGAGGAGTTTGGACTGGGATGTGGAGGGAAGTTTGAATTGGGTATGTCGATGGAAGTTTGGATTGGGTTTGTGGAGCGGAGTTTGGATTGGGTATGTGGAGAGGAGATTGGAATGGGTATGTGGAGGGAAGTTTGGATTTGGTATGTGGAGAGGAGTTTGGATTGGGTATGTGGAGAGGTGTTTGGACAGGGTATGTGGAGAGGATTTTTGATTGGAATGTTGATGGATGTTTTGGTTGGGTATGTGGAGAGAAATTTGGATTGGCAAGTGACAGAAGTTTGGATTGGCATGTGGAGGGAAGTTTGGATTGGGTATGTCTAGATGACTTTGGATTGGTATGTGGAGAGGAGTTTGGATTGGGTATGTGGAGGGAAGTTTAGAGTGGGTAAGTCGAGAGGAGTTTGGATTGGGAATGTGGAGGGAAGTTTGGATTGGGTATGTCTAGATGAGTTTGGATTGGTATGTGGAGAGGAGTTTGGATTGGGTGTGTCGAGAGGAGTTTGGATTGGGTAAGTGGAGGTTAGTTTGGATTGGGCTTGTGGAGGGAAGTTTAGATTGGGTTTGTGGAGAGGAGTTTGGATTGGGTATGTGGAGGGAAGATTTGATTGGGTATGTGGAGAGGAGTTTGGATTGGGTATATGGAGGGAAGTTTGGATCGGTTGTGTGGAGAGGAGTTTGGATTGGGTATGTGGAGAGGAGTTTGGATTGGGTATGTGGAGAGGAGATTGGACTGAATATGTGGAGGGAAGTTTGGATTGGGTATGTGGAGAGTACTTTGGATTGGATATGTGGAGAGGAGTTTTGATTGAGTATGTGGAGAGGAGATTGGACAGGGTATGTGAAGGGAAGTTTGGATTGGGGATGCGGAGGGATGATTGCATTGGGTATGTGGAGAGGAGTTTCGATGGGTATGTGGAGGGAAGTATGGATTGGGTATGTGGAGGGAAGTTTGGATTGGGTATGTGGAGAGGAGTTTGGATTGCTATGTTGAGGGAAGTTTGGATTGGGTATTTGGATGGAAGTTTGGATTGGGTTTGTGGAGAGCAGATTGGACTGGCTATGAAGAGGGAAGTTTGGATTGGGTTTTGGAGAGGAGTTTTGATTGGCTATGTGAAGGGAAGTGTTGATTGGGTATGTGGAGGAAGGTTTAGATTGGGAATGTGGAGCAGAGTTTGGATTGGGTATGTGGAGATGAAATTCGATTGGTATGTGGAGGGAAGTTTGGATTGGGTTTGTGGAGAGGAGTTTGGACTGGGTATGTGGAGGAAATTTTCGATTGCTTATGTGGAGAGGAGTTTGGATTGGGTATGTGGAGAGGAGTTTGGATTGGGTATGTGGAGAGATTGGACTGGGTATGTGGAGGGAAGTTTGGATTGGGTATGTGGAGAGTAGTTTGGATTGGATATGTGGAGAGGAGTTTTGATTGAGTATGTGGAGAGGAGATTGGACAGTGTATGTGAAGGGAAGTTTGGATTGGGGATGCGGAGAGGAGTTTGGATTGCTATGTGGAGGGAAGTTTGGATTGGCTATCTGGATGGAAGTTTTGATCGGGTATGTGGAGAGGAGTTTGGATTGGGTATGTGGAGAGTAGTTTGGATTGGGTACGTGGAGAGGAGTTTGGATTGGGTATGTGGAGAGGAGTTTGGATTGGGTAAGTGGAGAGGAGTTTGGATTGGGTATGAGGAGGGAAGTTTGGATTGGGTATGTGGAGGGAAGTTTGGATTGGTTATGTGGAGGGAAGTTTGGATTGGGTATTTGGATGGAAGTTTGGATTGGGTTTGTGGAGAGCAGATTGGACTGGCTATGAAGAGGGAAGTTTGGATTGGGTTTGTGGAGAGGAGTTTTGATTGGGTAAGTGGAGGTTAGTTTGGAATGGGTATGTGGATGGAAGATTGAATTGGTTATGTGGATGGAAGTTTGGATTGGGTTTGTGGTGAGGAGATTGGAATGAGTATGTGGAGGGAAGTTTGGATTGGGTTTGTGGAGAGGAGTTTGGACTGGGTATGTGGAGGGAAGATTTGAATGGGTATGTGGAGGGAAGTTTGGATTGGGTGTGTGGAGAGGAGTTTGGACTGGGTATGTGGAGGGAAGATGTGAATGGGTATGTGGAGGGAAGTTTGGATTGGGTGTGTGGAGAGGAGTTTGGATTGGGTATGTGGAGAGGAGTTTGGATTGGGTAAGTGGTGGGAAGTTTGGATTGGGTATGTGGAGGGAAGTTTGGATTGGGTATGTGGAGAGCAGTTAAGATTGGATATGTGGAGAGGAGATTGGACTAGGTATGCGGAGGGAAGTTTAGATTCAGTATATGGTGAGGAGTTTTGATTGGGTATGTGGAGATGAGTTATGATTGGGTATGTGGAGAAGAGATTGGATTGGGTACGTGGAGAGGAGTTTGGACTGGGATGTGGAGGGAAGTTTGAATTGGGTATTTCGATGGAAGTTTGGATTGGGTTTGTGGAGAGGAGTTTGGATTGGGTATGTGGAGAGGAGATTGGAATGGGTATGTGGAGGGAAGTTTGGATTTGGTATGTGGAGAGGAGTTTGGATTGGGTATGTGGAGAGGAGTTTGGACAGCGTATGTGGAGAGGATTTTTGATTGGAATGTTGATGGATGTTTCGGTTGGGTATGTGGAGAGAAATTTGGATTGGCAAGTGACAGAAGTTTGGATTGGCATGTGGAGGGAAGTTTGGATTGGGTATGTCTAGATGAGTTTGGATTGGTATGTGGAGAGGAGTTTGGATTTGGTATGTGGAGGGAAGTTTGGATTGGGTATCTGGATGGAAGTATGGATTGGGTATGTGGAGGGAAGTTTAGAGTGGGTAAGTGGAGAGGAGTTTGGATTGGGAATGTGGAGGGAAGTTTGGATTGGGTATGTCTAGATGAGCTTGGGTTGGTATGTGGAGAGGAGTTTGGATTGGGTGAGTGGAGAGGAGTTTGGATTGGGTAAGTGGAGGTTAGTTTGGATTGGGCGTGTGGAGGGAAGTTTAGATTGGGTTTGTGGAGAGGAGTTTGGATTGGGTATGTGGAGGGAAGATTTGATTGGGTATGTGGAGAGGAGTTTGGATTGGGTATATGGAGGGAAGTTTGGATCGGGTGTGTGGAGAGGAGTTTGGATTGGGTATGTGGAGAGGGGTTTGGATTGGGTAACTGGAGGTTAGTTTGGATTGGGTATGTGCAGGGAAGTTTGGATTGGGTATGTGGAGGGAAGTTTCGATTGGGTTTGTGGAGAGGAGTTTGGATTGGGTATGTGGAGGGAAGTTTGGATTGGGTATCTGGATGGAAGTATGGATTGGGTATGTGGAGGGAAGTTTAGAGTGGGTAAGTGGAGAGGAGTTTGGATTGGGAATGTGGAGGGAAGTTTTGATTGGGTATGTGGAGAGTAGTTTGGATTGGATATGTGGAGAGGAGTTTTGATTGAGTATGTGGAGAGGAGATTGGACAGGGTATGTGAAGGGAAGTTTGGATTGGGTATGTGGAGAGAAGTTTGGATTGGGTATGTGGAGAGGAGTTTTGATTGGGTATGTGGATGGAAGTTTGGATTGGGTATGTGGAGGGAAGTTTGGATTGGGTATGTGGAGAGGAGTTTGGATTGCTATGTGGAGGGAAGTTTGGACTGGGTATCTGGATGGAAGTTTTGATCGGGTATGTGGAGAGGAGTTTGGATTGGGTATGTGGAGAGTAGTTTGGATTGGGTACGTGGAGAGGAGTTTGGATTGGCGATGTGGAGGGAAGTTTGGATTGGGTATCTGGATGGAAGTATAGATTGGGTATGTGGAGGGAAGTTTAGAGTGGGTATGTGCAGAGGAGATTGCACTTGGTATGTGGAGGGTGGTTTCGATTGGGTATGTGTTGAGCAGTATTGATTGGATATGTGGAGAGAGTTTGGATAAGATATGTGGAGAGGAGTTTGGATTGGGTATGTTGGGAGGAGATTGGACTGGGTATGTGGAGGTAAATTTGGATTGGGTATGTGGAGAGGAGTTTGGACTGGGTATGTGGAGGGAAGTTTTGATCGGGTATGTGGAGAGGAGTTTGGATTGGGTATGTGGAGAGTAGTTTGGATTGGGTACGTGGAGAGGAGTTTGGATTGGCGATGTGGAGGGAAGTTTGGATTGGGTATCTGGATGGAAGTATGGATTGGTAATGTGGAGGGAAATTTTGATTGGGTATGTGTAGAGAGTTTGGATAGGGTATGTGGAGTGGAGTTTGGATTGGTATGATGTGAGGAGATTGGACTTGGTATGTGGAGGGAAGTTTGGATTGGGTATGTGGAGGGAAGTTTAATTTGGGTTTGTGGAGAGGAGTATGGATTGGGTATGTGTAGAGGAGTTGTGATTGGGTATGTGGATGGAAGTTTGGATTGGGTATGCGGAGAGGAGTTTGGATTGGGTAAGTGGAGGTAAGTTTGGATTGGGTATGTGGAGGGAAGATTGCATTGGGTATGTGGAGAGGAGTTTCGATAGGTATGTGGAGGGAAGTTTGGATTGGGTATGTGGAGGGAAGTTTGGATTGGGTATGTGGAGAGGAGTTTGGATTGCTATTTGGAGGGAAGTTTAGATTGTGTTTGTGGAGAGGAGTTTGGATTGGGTATGTGGAGGGAAGATTTGATTGGGTATGTGGAGAGGAGTTTGGATTGGGTATATGGAGGGAAGTTTGGATCGGGTGTGTGGAGAGGAGTTTGGATTGGGTATGTGGAGAGGGGTTTGGATTGGGTAACTGGAGGTTAGTTTGGATTGGGTATGTGGATGGAAGTTTGGATTGGGTATGCGGAGAGGAGTTTGGATTGGGTAAGTGGAGGTAAGTTTGGATTGGGTATGTGGAGGGAAGATTGCATTGGGTATGTGGAGAGGAGTTTCGATAGGTATGTGGAGGGAAGTTTGGATTGGGTATGTGGAGGGAAGTTTGGATTGGGTATGTGGAGAGGAGTTTGGATTGCTATTTGGAGGGAAGTTTAGATTGTGTTTGTGGAGAGGAGTTTGGATTGGGTATGTGGAGGGAAGATTTGATTGGGTATGTGGAGAGGAGTTTGGATTGGGTATATGGAGGGAAGTTTGGATCGGGTGTGTGGAGAGGAGTTTGGATTGGGTATGTGGAGAGGGGTTTGGATTGGGTAACTGGAGGTTAGTTTGGATTGGGTATGTGGAGGGAAGTTTGGATTGGGTATGTGGAGGGAAGTTTCGATTGGGTTTGTGGAGAGGAGTTTGGATTGGGTATGTGGAGGGAAGTTTGGATTGGGTATCTGGATGGAAGTATGGATTGGGTATGTGGAGGGAAGTTTAGAGTGGGTAAGTGGAGAGGAGTTTGGATTGGGAATGTGGAGGGAAGTTTTGATTGGGTATGTGGAGAGTAGTTTGGATTGGATATGTGGAGAGGAGTTTTGATTGAGTATGTGGAGAGGAGATTGGACAGGGTATGTGAAGGGAAGTTTGGATTGGGTATGTGGAGAGAAGTTTGGATTGGGTATGTGGAGAGGAGTTTTGATTGGGTATGTGGATGGAAGTTTGGATTGGGTATGTGGAGGGAAGTTTGGATTGGGTATGTGGAGAGGAGTTTGGATTGCTATGTGGAGGGAAGTTTGGACTGGGTATCTGGATGGAAGTTTTGATCGGGTATGTGGAGAGGAGTTTGGATTGGGTATGTGGAGAGTAGTTTGGATTGGGTACGTGGAGAGGAGTTTGGATTGGCGATGTGGAGGGAAGTTTGGATTGGGTATCTGGATGGAAGTATAGATTGGGTATGTGGAGGGAAGTTTAGAGTGGGTATGTGCAGAGGAGATTGCACTTGGTATGTGGAGGGTGGTTTCGATTGGGTATGTGTTGAGCAGTATTGATTGGATATGTGGAGAGAGTTTGGATAAGATATGTGGAGAGGAGTTTGGATTGGGTATGTTGGGAGGAGATTGGACTGGGTATGTGGAGGTAAATTTGGATTGGGTATGTGGAGAGGAGTTTGGACTGGGTATGTGGAGGGAAGTTTTGATCGGGTATGTGGAGAGGAGTTTGGATTGGGTATGTGGAGAGTAGTTTGGATTGGGTACGTGGAGAGGAGTTTGGATTGGCGATGTGGAGGGAAGTTTGGATTGGGTATCTGGATGGAAGTATGGATTGGTAATGTGGAGGGAAATTTTGATTGGGTATGTGTAGAGAGTTTGGATAGGGTATGTGGAGTGGAGTTTGGATTGGTATGATGTGAGGAGTTTGGACTTGGTATGTGGAGGGAAGTTTGGATTGGGTATGTGGAGGGAAGTTTAATTTGGGTTTGTGGAGAGGAGTATGGATTGGGTATGTGTAGAGGAGTTGTGATTGGGTATGTGGATGGAAGTTTGGATTGGGTATGCGGAGAGGAGTTTGGATTGGGTAAGTGGAGGTAAGTTTGGATTGGGTATGTGGAGGGAAGATTGCATTGGGTATGTGGAGAGGAGTTTCGATAGGTATGTGGAGGGAAGTTTGGATTGGGTATGTGGAGGGAAGTTTGGATTGGGTATGTGGAGAGGAGTTTGGATTGCTATTTGGAGGGAAGTTTGGATTGGGTATCTGGATGGAAGTTTTGATCGGGTATGTGGAGAGGAGTTTGGATTGGGTATGTGGAGAGTAGTTTGGATTGGGTATGTGGAGAGGAGTTTGGATTTGCTATGTGGAGAGGAGTTTGGATTGGGTAAGTGGAGAGGAGTTGGATTGTGTATGAGGAAGGAAGCTTGGATTGGGTATGTGGAGGGAAGTTTGGATTGGGTATGTGGAGGGAAGTTTGGATTGGATATGTGGATGGAAGTTTGGATTGGGTTTGTGGAGAGCAGATTGGACTGGCTATGAAGAGGGAAGTTTGGATTGGGTATGTGGAGAGGAGATTGGACTGAATATGTGGAGGGAAGTTTGGATTGGGTATGTGGAGAGTACTTTGGATTGGATATGTGGAGAGGAGTTTTGATTGAGTATGTGGAGAGGAGATTGGACAGGGTATGTGAAGGGAAGTTTGGTTTGGGGATGCGGAGGGATGATTGCATTGGGTATGTGGAGAGGAGTTTCGATGGGTATGTGGAGAGGAGTTTGGATTGCTATGTTGAGGGAAGTTTGGATTGGGTATTTGGATGGAAGTTTGGATTGGGTTTGTGGAGAGCAGATTGGACTGGCTATGAAGAGGGAAGTTTGGATTGGGTATGTGGAGGGAAGTTTGGATTGGATATGTGGATGGAAGTTTGGATTGGGTTTGTGGAGAGCAGATTGGACTGGCTATGAAGAGGGAAGTTTGGATTGGGTTTGTGGAGAGGAGATTGGATTGGGTAAGTGGAGGTTAGTTTGGAATGGGTATGTGGAGGGAAGATTGAATTGGTTATGTGGATGGAAGTTTGGATTGGGTTTGTGGAGCGGAGTTTGGATTGGGTATGTGGAGAGGAGATTGGAATGGGTATGTGGAGGGAAGTTTGGATTTGGTATGTGGAGAGGAGTTCGGATTGGGTATGTGGAGAGGTGTTTGGACAGGGTATGTGGAGAGGATTTTTGATTGGAATGTTGATGGATGTTTTGGTTGGGTATGTGGAGAGAAATTTGGATTGGCAAGTGACAGAAGTTTGGATTGGCATGTGGAGGGAAGTTTGGATTGGGTATGTCTAGATGACTTTGGATTGGTATGTGGAGAGGAGTTTGGATTGGGTATGTGGAGGGAAGTTTAGAGTGGGTAAGTCGAGAGGAGTTTGGATTGGGAATGTGGAGGGAAGTTTGGATTGGGTATGTCTAGATGAGTTTGGATTGGTATGTGGAGAGGAGTTTGGATTGGGTGTGTCGAGAGGAGTTTGGATTGGGTAAGTGGAGGTTAGTTTGGATTGGGCTTGTGGAGGGAAGTTTAGATTGGGTTTGTGGAGAGGAGTTTGGATTGGGTATGTGGAGGGAAGATTTGATTGGGTACGTGGAGAGGAGTTTGGATTGGGTATATGGAGGGAAGTTTGGATCGGTTGTGTGGAGAGGAGTTTGGATTGGGTATGTGGAGAGGAGTTTGGATTGGGTATGTGGAGAGGAGATTGGACTGAATATGTGGAGGGAAGTTTGGATTGGGTATGTGGAGAGTACTCTGGATTGGATATGTGGAGAGGAGTTTTGATTGAGTATGTGGAGAGGAGATTGGACAGGGTATGTGAAGGGAAGTTTGGATTGGGGATGCGGAGGGATGATTGCATTGGGTATGTGGAGAGGAGTTTCGATGGGTATGTGGAGAGGAGTTTGGATTGCTATGTTGAGGGAAGTTTGGATTGGGTATTTGGATGGAAGTTTGGATTGGGTTTGTGGAGAGCAGATTGGACTGGCTATGAAGAGGGAAGTTTGGATTGGGTTTGTGGAGAGGAGTTTTGATTGGCAATGTGAAGGGAAGTGTTGATTGGGTATGTGGAGGAAGGTTTAGATTGGGAATGTGGAGCAGAGTTTGGATTGGGTATGTGGAGATGAAATTCGATTGGTATGTGGAGGGAAGTTTGGATTGGGTTTGTGGAGAGGAGTTTGGACTGGGTATGTGGAGGAAATTTTCGATTGCTTATGTGGAGAGGAGTTTGGATTGGGTATGTGGAGAGGAGTTTGGATTGGGTATGTGGAGAGGAGATTGGACTGGGTATGTGGAGGGAAGTTTGGATTGGGTATGTGGAGAGTAGTTTGGATTGGATATGTGGAGAGGAGTTTTGATTGAGTATGTGGAGAGGAGATTGGACAGTGTATGTGAAGGGAAGTTTGGATTGGGGATGCGGAGAGGAGTTTGGATTGCTATGTGGAGGGAAGTTTGGATTGGCTATCTGGATGGAAGTTTTGATCGGGTATGTGGAGAGGAGTTTGGATTGGGTATGTGGAGAGTAGTTTGGATTGGGTACGTGGAGAGGAGTTTGGATTGGGTATGTGGAGAGGAGTTTGGATTGGGTAAGTGGAGAGGAGTTTGGATTGGGTATGAGGAGGGAAGTTTGGATTGGGTATGTGGAGGGAAGTTTGGATTGGTTATGTGGAGGGAAGTTTGGATTGGGTATTTGGATGGAAGTTTGGATTGGGTTTGTGGAGAGCAGATTGGACTGGCTATGAAGAGGGAAGTTTGGATTGGGTTTGTGGAGAGGAGTTTTGATTGGGTAAGTGGAGGTTAGTTTGGAATGGGTATGTGGATGGAAGATTGAATTGGTTATGTGGATGGAAGTTTGGATTGGGTTTGTGGTGAGGAGATTGGAATGAGTATGTGGAGGGAAGTTTGGATTGGGTTTGTGGAGAGGAGTTTGGACTGGGTATGTGGAGGGAAGATTTGAATGGGTATGTGGAGGGAAGTTTGGATTGGGTGTGTGGAGAGGAGTTTGGACTGGGTATGTGGAGGGAAGATGTGAATGGGTATGTGGAGGGAAGTTTGGATTGGGTGTGTGGAGAGGAGTTTGGATTGGGTATGTGGAGAGGAGTTTGGATTGGGTAAGTGGTGGGAAGTTTGGATTGGGTATGTGGAGGGAAGTTTGGATTGGGTATGTGGAGAGCAGTTAAGATTGGATATGTGGAGAGGAGATTGGACTAGGTATGCGGAGGGAAGTTTGGATTTGGTATGTGGAGAGGAGTTTGGATTGGGTATGTGGAGAGGAGTTTGGACAGCGTATGTGGAGAGGATTTTTGATTGGAATGTTGATGGATGTTTCGGTTGGGTATGTGGAGAGAAATTTGGATTGGCAAGTGACAGAAGTTTGGATTGGCATGTGGAGGGAAGTTTGGATTGGGTATGTCTAGATGAGTTTGGATTGGTATGTGGAGAGGAGTTTGGATTTGGTATGTGGAGGGAAGTTTGGATTGGGTATCTGGATGGAAGTATGGATTGGGTATGTGGAGGGAAGTTTAGAGTGGGTAAGTGGAGAGGAGTTTGGATTGGGAATGTGGAGGGAAGTTTGGATTGGGTATGTCTAGATGAGCTTGGGTTGGTATGTGGAGAGGAGTTTGGATTGGGTGAGTGGAGAGGAGTTTGGATTGGGTAAGTGGAGGTTAGTTTGGATTGGGCGTGTGGAGGGAAGTTTAGATTGTGTTCGTGGAGAGGAGTTTGGATTGGGTATGTGGAGGGAAGATTTGATTGGGTATGTGGAGAGGAGTTTGGATTGGGTATATGGAGGGAAGTTTGGATCGGGTGTGTGGAGAGGAGTTTGGATTGGGTATGTGGAGAGGGGTTTGGATTGGGTAACTGGAGGTTAGTTTGGATTGGGTATGTGGAGGGAAGTTTGGATTGGGTATGTGGAGGGAAGTTTCGATTGGGTTTGTGGAGAGGAGTTTGGATTGGGTATGTGGAGGGAAGTTTGGATTGGGTATCTGGATGGAAGTATGGATTGGGTATGTGGAGGGAAGTTTAGAGTGGGTAAGTGGAGAGGAGTTTGGATTGGGAATGTGGAGGGAAGTTTTGATTGGGTATGTGGAGAGTAGTTTGGATTGGATATGTGGAGAGGAGTTTTGATTGAGTATGTGGAGAGGAGATTGGACAGGGTATGTGAAGGGAAGTTTGGATTGGGTATGTGGAGAGAAGTTTGGATTGGGTATGTGGAGAGGAGTTTTGATTGGGTATGTGGAGGGAAGTTTGGATTGGGTATGTGGAGAGGAGTTTGGATTGCTATGTGGAGGGAAGTTTGGACTGGGTATCTGGATGGAAGTTTTGATCGGGTATGTGGAGAGGAGTTTGGATTGGGTATGTGGAGAGTAGTTTGGATTGGGTACGTGGAGAGGAGTTTGGATTGGCGATGTGGAGGGAAGTTTGGATTGGGTATCTGGATGGAAGTATAGATTGGGTATGTGGAGGGAAGTTTAGAGTGGGTATGTGCAGAGGAGATTGCACTTGGTATGTGGAGGGTGGTTTCGATTGGGTATGTGTTGAGCAGTATTGATTGGATATGTGGAGAGAGTTTGGATAAGATATGTGGAGAGGAGTTTGGATTGGGTATGTTGGGAGGAGATTGGACTGGGTATGTGGAGGTAAATTTGGATTGGGTATGTGGAGAGGAGTTTGGACTGGGTATGTGGAGGGAAGTTTTGATCGGGTATGTGGAGAGGAGTTTGGATTGGGTATGTGGAGAGTAGTTTGGATTGGGTACGTGGAGAGGAGTTTGGATTGGCGATGTGGAGGGAAGTTTGGATTGGGTATCTGGATGGAAGTATGGATTGGTAATGTGGAGGGAAATTTTGATTGGGTATGTGTAGAGAGTTTGGATAGGGTATGTGGAGTGGAGTTTGGATTGGTATGATGTGAGGAGATTGGACTTGGTATGTGGAGGGAAGTTTGGATTGGGTATGTGGAGGGAAGTTTGGATTGGGTATGCGGAGAGGAGTTTGGATTGGGTAAGTGGAGGTAAGTTTGGATTGGGTATGTGGAGGGAAGATTGCATTGGGTATGTGGAGAGGAGTTTCGATAGGTATGTGGAGGGAAGTTTGGATTGGGTATGTGGAGGGAAGTTTGGATTGGGTATGTGGAGAGGAGTTTGGATTGCTATTTGGAGGGAAGTTTGGATTGGGTATCTGGATGGAAGTTTTGATCGGGTATGTGGAGAGGAGTTTGGATTGGGTATGTGGAGAGTAGTTTGGATTGGGTATGTGGAGAGGAGTTTGGATTTGCTATGTGGAGAGGAGTTTGGATTGGGTAAGTGGAGAGGAGTTGGATTGTGTATGAGGAAGGAAGCTTGGATTGGGTATGTGGAGGGAAGTTTGGATTGGGTATGTGGAGGGAAGTTTGGATTGGATATGTGGATGGAAGTTTGGATTGGGTTTGTGGAGAGCAGATTGGACTGGCTATGAAGAGGGAAGTTTGGATTGGGTATGTGGAGAGGAGATTGGACTGAATATGTGGAGGGAAGTTTGGATTGGGTATGTGGAGAGTACTTTGGATTGGATATGTGGAGAGGAGTTTTGATTGAGTATGTGGAGAGGAGATTGGACAGGGTATGTGAAGGGAAGTTTGGATTGGGGATGCGGAGGGATGATTGCATTGGGTATGTGGAGAGGAGTTTCGATGGGTATGTGGAGAGGAGTTTGGATTGCTATGTTGAGGGAAGTTTGGATTGGGTATTTGGATGGAAGTTTGGATTGGGTTTGTGGAGAGCAGATTGGACTGGCTATGAAGAGGGAAGTTTGGATTGGGTATGTGGAGGGAAGTTTGGATTGGATATGTGGATGGAAGTTTGGATTGGGTTTGTGGAGAGTAGTTTGGATTGGGTACATGGAGAGGAGTTTGGATTGGGTATGTGGAGAGGAGTTTGGATTGGGTAAGTGGAGAGGAGTTTGGATTGGGTATGAGGAGGGAAGTTTGGATTGGTTATGTGGAGGGAAGTTTGGATTGGGTATTTGGATGGAAGTTTGGATTGGGTTTGTGGAGAGCATATTGGACTGGCTATGAAGAGGGAAGTTTGGATTGGGTTTGTGGAGAGGAGTTTTGATTGGGTAAGTGGAGGTTAGTTTGGAATGGGTATGTGGATGGAAGATTGAATTGGTTATGTGGATGGAAGTTTGGATTGGGTTTGTGGTGAGGAGATTGGAATGAGTATGTGGAGGGAAGTTTGGATTGGGTTTGTGGAGAGGAGTTTGGACTGGGTATGTGGAGAGGAGTTTTGATTGGGTATGTGGATGGAAGTTTGGATTGGGTATGTGGAGGGAAGTTTGGATTGGGTATGTGGAGAGGAGTTTGGATTGCTATGTGGAGGGAAGTTTGGACTGGGTATCTGGATGGAAGTTTTGATCGGGTATGTGGAGAGGAGTTTGGATTGGGTATGTGGAGAGTAGTTTGGATTGGGTACGTGGAGAGGAGTTTGGATTGGCGATGTGGAGGGAAGTTTGGATTGGGTATCTGGATGGAAGTATAGATTGGGTATGTGGAGGGAAGTTTAGAGTGGGTATGTGCAGAGGAGATTGCACTTGGTATGTGGAGGGTGGTTTCGATTGGGTATGTGTTGAGCAGTATTGATTGGATATGTGGAGAGAGTTTGGATAAGATATGTGGAGAGGAGTTTGGATTGGGTATGTTGGGAGGAGATTGGACTGGGTATGTGGAGGTAAATTTGGATTGGGTATGTGGAGAGGAGTTTGGACTGGGTATGTGGAGGGAAGTTTTGATCGGGTATGTGGAGAGGAGTTTGGATTGGGTATGTGGAGAGTAGTTTGGATTGGGTACGTGGAGAGGAGTTTGGATTGGCGATGTGGAGGGAAGTTTGGATTGGGTATCTGGATGGAAGTATGGATTGGTAATGTGGAGGGAAATTTTGATTGGGTATGTGTAGAGAGTTTGGATAGGGTATGTGGAGTGGAGTTTGGATTGGTATGATGTGAGGAGTTTGGACTTGGTATGTGGAGGGAAGTTTGGATTGGGTATGTGGAGGGAAGTTTAATTTGGGTTTGTGGAGAGGAGTATGGATTGGGTATGTGTAGAGGAGTTGTGATTGGGTATGTGGATGGAAGTTTGGATTGGGTATGCGGAGAGGAGTTTGGATTGGGTAAGTGGAGGTAAGTTTGGATTGGGTATGTGGAGGGAAGATTGCATTGGGTATGTGGAGAGGAGTTTCGATAGGTATGTGGAGGGAAGTTTGGATTGGGTATGTGGAGGGAAGTTTGGATTGGGTATGTGGAGAGGAGTTTGGATTGCTATTTGGAGGGAAGTTTGGATTGGGTATCTGGATGGAAGTTTTGATCGGGTATGTGGAGAGGAGTTTGGATTGGGTATGTGGAGAGTAGTTTGGATTGGGTATGTGGAGAGGAGTTTGGATTTGCTATGTGGAGAGGAGTTTGGATTGGGTAAGTGGAGAGGAGTTGGATTGTGTATGAGGAAGGAAGCTTGGATTGGGTATGTGGAGGGAAGTTTGGATTGGGTATGTGGAGGGAAGTTTGGATTGGATATGTGGATGGAAGTTTGGATTGGGTTTGTGGAGAGCAGATTGGACTGGCTATGAAGAGGGAAGTTTGGATTGGGTATGTGGAGAGGAGATTGGACTGAATATGTGGAGGGAAGTTTGGATTGGGTATGTGGAGAGTACTTTGGATTGGATATGTGGAGAGGAGTTTTGATTGAGTATGTGGAGAGGAGATTGGACAGGGTATGTGAAGGGAAGTTTGGTTTGGGGATGCGGAGGGATGATTGCATTGGGTATGTGGAGAGGAGTTTCGATGGGTATGTGGAGAGGAGTTTGGATTGCTATGTTGAGGGAAGTTTGGATTGGGTATTTGGATGGAAGTTTGGATTGGGTTTGTGGAGAGCAGATTGGACTGGCTATGAAGAGGGAAGTTTGGATTGGGTATGTGGAGGGAAGTTTGGATTGGATATGTGGATGGAAGTTTGGATTGGGTTTGTGGAGAGCAGATTGGACTGGCTATGAAGAGGGAAGTTTGGATTGGGTTTGTGGAGAGGAGATTGGATTGGGTAAGTGGAGGTTAGTTTGGAATGGGTATGTGGAGGGAAGATTGAATTGGTTATGTGGATGGAAGTTTGGATTGGGTTTGTGGAGCGGAGTTTGGATTGGGTATGTGGAGAGGAGATTGGAATGGGTATGTGGAGGGAAGTTTGGATTTGGTATGTGGAGAGGAGTTCGGATTGGGTATGTGGAGAGGTGTTTGGACAGGGTATGTGGAGAGGATTTTTGATTGGAATGTTGATGGATGTTTTGGTTGGGTATGTGGAGAGAAATTTGGATTGGCAAGTGACAGAAGTTTGGATTGGCATGTGGAGGGAAGTTTGGATTGGGTATGTCTAGATGACTTTGGATTGGTATGTGGAGAGGAGTTTGGATTGGGTATGTGGAGGGAAGTTTAGAGTGGGTAAGTCGAGAGGAGTTTGGATTGGGAATGTGGAGGGAAGTTTGGATTGGGTATGTCTAGATGAGTTTGGATTGGTATGTGGAGAGGAGTTTGGATTGGGTGTGTCGAGAGGAGTTTGGATTGGGTAAGTGGAGGTTAGTTTGGATTGGGCTTGTGGAGGGAAGTTTAGATTGGGTTTGTGGAGAGGAGTTTGGATTGGGTATGTGGAGGGAAGATTTGATTGGGTACGTGGAGAGGAGTTTGGATTGGGTATATGGAGGGAAGTTTGGATCGGTTGTGTGGAGAGGAGTTTGGATTGGGTATGTGGAGAGGAGTTTGGATTGGGTATGTGGAGAGGAGATTGGACTGAATATGTGGAGGGAAGTTTGGATTGGGTATGTGGAGAGTACTCTGGATTGGATATGTGGAGAGGAGTTTTGATTGAGTATGTGGAGAGGAGATTGGACAGGGTATGTGAAGGGAAGTTTGGATTGGGGATGCGGAGGGATGATTGCATTGGGTATGTGGAGAGGAGTTTCGATGGGTATGTGGAGAGGAGTTTGGATTGCTATGTTGAGGGAAGTTTGGATTGGGTATTTGGATGGAAGTTTGGATTGGGTTTGTGGAGAGCAGATTGGACTGGCTATGAAGAGGGAAGTTTGGATTGGGTTTGTGGAGAGGAGTTTTGATTGGCAATGTGAAGGGAAGTGTTGATTGGGTATGTGGAGGAAGGTTTAGATTGGGAATGTGGAGCAGAGTTTGGATTGGGTATGTGGAGATGAAATTCGATTGGTATGTGGAGGGAAGTTTGGATTGGGTTTGTGGAGAGGAGTTTGGACTGGGTATGTGGAGGAAATTTTCGATTGCTTATGTGGAGAGGAGTTTGGATTGGGTATGTGGAGAGGAGTTTGGATTGGGTATGTGGAGAGGAGATTGGACTGGGTATGTGGAGGGAAGTTTGGATTGGGTATGTGGAGAGTAGTTTGGATTGGATATGTGGAGAGGAGTTTTGATTGAGTATGTGGAGAGGAGATTGGACAGTGTATGTGAAGGGAAGTTTGGATTGGGGATGCGGAGAGGAGTTTGGATTGCTATGTGGAGGGAAGTTTGGATTGGCTATCTGGATGGAAGTTTTGATCGGGTATGTGGAGAGGAGTTTGGATTGGGTATGTGGAGAGTAGTTTGGATTGGGTACGTGGAGAGGAGTTTGGATTGGGTATGTGGAGAGGAGTTTGGATTGGGTAAGTGGAGAGGAGTTTGGATTGGGTATGAGGAGGGAAGTTTGGATTGGGTATGTGGAGGGAAGTTTGGATTGGTTATGTGGAGGGAAGTTTGGATTGGGTATTTGGATGGAAGTTTGGATTGGGTTTGTGGAGAGCAGATTGGACTGGCTATGAAGAGGGAAGTTTGGATTGGGTTTGTGGAGAGGAGTTTTGATTGGGTAAGTGGAGGTTAGTTTGGAATGGGTATGTGGATGGAAGATTGAATTGGTTATGTGGATGGAAGTTTGGATTGGGTTTGTGGTGAGGAGATTGGAATGAGTATGTGGAGGGAAGTTTGGATTGGGTTTGTGGAGAGGAGTTTGGACTGGGTATGTGGAGGGAAGATTTGAATGGGTATGTGGAGGGAAGTTTGGATTGGGTGTGTGGAGAGGAGTTTGGACTGGGTATGTGGAGGGAAGATGTGAATGGGTATGTGGAGGGAAGTTTGGATTGGGTGTGTGGAGAGGAGTTTGGATTGGGTATGTGGAGAGGAGTTTGGATTGGGTAAGTGGTGGGAAGTTTGGATTGGGTATGTGGAGGGAAGTTTGGATTGGGTATGTGGAGAGCAGTTAAGATTGGATATGTGGAGAGGAGATTGGACTAGGTATGCGGAGGGAAGTTTGGATTTGGTATGTGGAGAGGAGTTTGGATTGGGTATGTGGAGAGGAGTTTGGACAGCGTATGTGGAGAGGATTTTTGATTGGAATGTTGATGGATGTTTCGGTTGGGTATGTGGAGAGAAATTTGGATTGGCAAGTGACAGAAGTTTGGATTGGCATGTGGAGGGAAGTTTGGATTGGGTATGTCTAGATGAGTTTGGATTGGTATGTGGAGAGGAGTTTGGATTTGGTATGTGGAGGGAAGTTTGGATTGGGTATCTGGATGGAAGTATGGATTGGGTATGTGGAGGGAAGTTTAGAGTGGGTAAGTGGAGAGGAGTTTGGATTGGGAATGTGGAGGGAAGTTTGGATTGGGTATGTCTAGATGAGCTTGGGTTGGTATGTGGAGAGGAGTTTGGATTGGGTGAGTGGAGAGGAGTTTGGATTGGGTAAGTGGAGGTTAGTTTGGATTGGGCGTGTGGAGGGAAGTTTAGATTGTGTTCGTGGAGAGGAGTTTGGATTGGGTATGTGGAGGGAAGATTTGATTGGGTATGTGGAGAGGAGTTTGGATTGGGTATATGGAGGGAAGTTTGGATCGGGTGTGTGGAGAGGAGTTTGGATTGGGTATGTGGAGAGGGGTTTGGATTGGGTAACTGGAGGTTAGTTTGGATTGGGTATGTGGAGGGAAGTTTGGATTGGGTATGTGGAGGGAAGTTTCGATTGGGTTTGTGGAGAGGAGTTTGGATTGGGTATGTGGAGGGAAGTTTGGATTGGGTATCTGGATGGAAGTATGGATTGGGTATGTGGAGGGAAGTTTAGAGTGGGTAAGTGGAGAGGAGTTTGGATTGGGAATGTGGAGGGAAGTTTTGATTGGGTATGTGGAGAGTAGTTTGGATTGGATATGTGGAGAGGAGTTTTGATTGAGTATGTGGAGAGGAGATTGGACAGGGTATGTGAAGGGAAGTTTGGATTGGGTATGTGGAGAGAAGTTTGGATTGGGTATGTGGAGAGGAGTTTTGATTGGGTATGTGGAGGGAAGTTTGGATTGGGTATGTGGAGAGGAGTTTGGATTGCTATGTGGAGGGAAGTTTGGACTGGGTATCTGGATGGAAGTTTTGATCGGGTATGTGGAGAGGAGTTTGGATTGGGTATGTGGAGAGTAGTTTGGATTGGGTACGTGGAGAGGAGTTTGGATTGGCGATGTGGAGGGAAGTTTGGATTGGGTATCTGGATGGAAGTATAGATTGGGTATGTGGAGGGAAGTTTAGAGTGGGTATGTGCAGAGGAGATTGCACTTGGTATGTGGAGGGTGGTTTCGATTGGGTATGTGTTGAGCAGTATTGATTGGATATGTGGAGAGAGTTTGGATAAGATATGTGGAGAGGAGTTTGGATTGGGTATGTTGGGAGGAGATTGGACTGGGTATGTGGAGGTAAATTTGGATTGGGTATGTGGAGAGGAGTTTGGACTGGGTATGTGGAGGGAAGTTTTGATCGGGTATGTGGAGAGGAGTTTGGATTGGGTATGTGGAGAGTAGTTTGGATTGGGTACGTGGAGAGGAGTTTGGATTGGCGATGTGGAGGGAAGTTTGGATTGGGTATCTGGATGGAAGTATGGATTGGTAATGTGGAGGGAAATTTTGATTGGGTATGTGTAGAGAGTTTGGATAGGGTATGTGGAGTGGAGTTTGGATTGGTATGATGTGAGGAGATTGGACTTGGTATGTGGAGGGAAGTTTGGATTGGGTATGTGGAGGGAAGTTTGGATTGGGTATGCGGAGAGGAGTTTGGATTGGGTAAGTGGAGGTAAGTTTGGATTGGGTATGTGGAGGGAAGATTGCATTGGGTATGTGGAGAGGAGTTTCGATAGGTATGTGGAGGGAAGTTTGGATTGGGTATGTGGAGGGAAGTTTGGATTGGGTATGTGGAGAGGAGTTTGGATTGCTATTTGGAGGGAAGTTTGGATTGGGTATCTGGATGGAAGTTTTGATCGGGTATGTGGAGAGGAGTTTGGATTGGGTATGTGGAGAGTAGTTTGGATTGGGTATGTGGAGAGGAGTTTGGATTTGCTATGTGGAGAGGAGTTTGGATTGGGTAAGTGGAGAGGAGTTGGATTGTGTATGAGGAAGGAAGCTTGGATTGGGTATGTGGAGGGAAGTTTGGATTGGGTATGTGGAGGGAAGTTTGGATTGGATATGTGGATGGAAGTTTGGATTGGGTTTGTGGAGAGCAGATTGGACTGGCTATGAAGAGGGAAGTTTGGATTGGGTATGTGGAGAGGAGATTGGACTGAATATGTGGAGGGAAGTTTGGATTGGGTATGTGGAGAGTACTTTGGATTGGATATGTGGAGAGGAGTTTTGATTGAGTATGTGGAGAGGAGATTGGACAGGGTATGTGAAGGGAAGTTTGGATTGGGGATGCGGAGGGATGATTGCATTGGGTATGTGGAGAGGAGTTTCGATGGGTATGTGGAGAGGAGTTTGGATTGCTATGTTGAGGGAAGTTTGGATTGGGTATTTGGATGGAAGTTTGGATTGGGTTTGTGGAGAGCAGATTGGACTGGCTATGAAGAGGGAAGTTTGGATTGGGTATGTGGAGGGAAGTTTGGATTGGATATGTGGATGGAAGTTTGGATTGGGTTTGTGGAGAGTAGTTTGGATTGGGTACATGGAGAGGAGTTTGGATTGGGTATGTGGAGAGGAGTTTGGATTGGGTAAGTGGAGAGGAGTTTGGATTGGGTATGAGGAGGGAAGTTTGGATTGGTTATGTGGAGGGAAGTTTGGATTGGGTATTTGGATGGAAGTTTGGATTGGGTTTGTGGAGAGCATATTGGACTGGCTATGAAGAGGGAAGTTTGGATTGGGTTTGTGGAGAGGAGTTTTGATTGGGTAAGTGGAGGTTAGTTTGGAATGGGTATGTGGATGGAAGATTGAATTGGTTATGTGGATGGAAGTTTGGATTGGGTTTGTGGTGAGGAGATTGGAATGAGTATGTGGAGGGAAGTTTGGATTGGGTTTGTGGAGAGGAGTTTGGACTGGGTATGTGGAGGGAAGATTTGAATGGGTATGTGGAGGGAAGTTTGGATTGGGTGTGTGGAGAGGAGTTTGGACTGGGTATGTGGAGGGAAGATGTGAATGGGTATGTGGAGGGAAGTTTGGATTGGGTGTGTGGAGAGGAGTTTGGATTGGGTATGTGGAGAGGAGTTTGGATTGGGTAAGTGGTGGGAAGTTTGGATTGGGTATGTGGAGGGAAGTTTGGATTGGGTATGTGGAGAGCAGTTAAGATTGGATATGTGGAGAGGAGATTGGACTAGGTATGCGGAGGGAAGTTTAGATTCAGTATATGGTGAGGAGTTTTGATTGGGTATGTGGAGATGAGTTATGATTGGGTATGTGGAGAAGAGATTGGATTGGGTACGTGGAGAGGAGTTTGGACTGGGATGTGGAGGGAAGTTTGAATTGGGTATTTCGATGGAAGTTTGGATTGGGTTTGTGGAGAGGAGTTTGGATTGGGTATGTGGAGAGGAGATTGGAATGGGTATGTGGAGGGAAGTTTGGATTTGGTATGTGGAGAGGAGTTTGGATTGGGTATGTGGAGAGGAGTTTGGACAGCGTATGTGGAGAGGATTTTTGATTGGAATGTTGATGGATGTTTCGGTTGGGTATGTGGAGAGAAATTTGGATTGGCAAGTGACAGAAGTTTGGATTGGCATGTGGAGGGAAGTTTGGATTGGGTATGTCTAGATGAGTTTGGATTGGTATGTGGAGAGGAGTTTGGATTTGGTATGTGGAGGGAAGTTTGGATTGGGTATCTGGATAGAAGTATGGATTGGGTATGTGGAGGGAAGTTTAGAGTGGGTAAGTGGAGAGGAGTTTGGATTGGGAATGTGGAGGGAAGTTTGGATTGGGTATGTCTAGATGAGCTTGGGTTGGTATGTGGAGAGGAGTTTGGATTGGGTGAGTGGAGAGGAGTTTGGATTGGGTAAGTGGAGGTTAGTTTGGATTGGGCGTGTGGAGGGAAGTTTAGATTGGGTTTGTGGAGTGGAGTTTGGATTGGGTATGTGGAGGGAAGATTTGATTGGGTATGTGGAGAGGAGTTTGGATTGGGTATATGGAGGGAAGTTTGGATCGGGTGTGTGGAGAGGAGTTTGGATTGGGTATGTGGAGAGGGGTTTGGATTGGGTAACTGGAGGTTAGTTTGGATTGGGTATGTGGTGGGAAGTTTGGATTGGGTATGTGGAGGGAAGTTTCGATTGGGTTTGTGGAGAGGAGTTTGGATTGGGTATGTGGAGGGAAGTTTGGATTGGGTATCTGGATGGAAGTATGGATTGGGTATGTGGAGGGAAGTTTAGAGTGGGTAAGTGGAGAGGAGTTTGGATTGGGAATGTGGAGGGAAGTTTTGATTGGGTATGTGGAGAGTAGTTTGGATTGGATATGTGGAGAGGAGTTTTGATTGAGTATGTGGAGAGGAGATTGGACAGGGTATGTGAAGGGAAGTTTGGATTGGGTATGTGGAGAGAAGTTTGGATTGGGTATGTGGAGAGGAGTTTTGATTGGGTATGTGGATGGAAGTTTGGATTGGGTATGTGGAGGGAAGTTTGGATTGGGTATGTGGAGAGGAGTTTGGATTGCTATGTGGAGGGAAATTTGGACTGGGTATCTGGATGGAAGTTTTGATCGGGTATGTGGAGAGGAGTTTGGATTGGGTATGTGGAGAGTAGTTTGGATTGGGTACGTGGAGAGGAGTTTGGATTGGCGATGTGGAGGGAAGTTTGGATTGGGTATCTGGATGGAAGTATAGATTGGGTATGTGGAGGGAAGTTTAGAGTGGGTATGTGCAGAGGAGATTGCACTTGGTATGTGGAGGGTGGTTTCGATTGGGTATGTGTTGAGCAGTATTGATTGGATATGTGGAGAGAGTTTGGATAAGATATGTGGAGAGGAGTTTGGATTGGGTATGTTGGGAGGAGATTGGACTGGGTATGTGGAGGTAAATTTGGATTGGGTATGTGGAGAGGAGTTTGGACTGGGTATGTGGAGGGAAGTTTTGATCGGGTATGTGGAGAGGAGTTTGGATTGGGTATGTGGAGAGTAGTTTGGATTGGGTACGTGGAGAGGAGTTTGGATTGGCGATGTGGAGGGAAGTTTGGATTGGGTATCTGGATGGAAGTATGGATTGGTAATGTGGAGGGAAATTTTGATTGGGTATGTGTAGAGAGTTTGGATAGGGTATGTGGAGTGGAGTTTGGATTGGTATGATGTGAGGAGATTGGACTTGGTATGTGGAGGGAAGTTTGGATTGGGTATGTGGAGGGAAGTTTAATTTGGGTTTGTGGAGAGGAGTATGGATTGGGTATGTGTAGAGGAGTTGTGATTGGGTATGTGGATGGAAGTTTGGATTGGGTATGCGGAGAGGAGTTTGGATTGGGTAAGTGGAGGTAAGTTTGGATTGGGTATGTGGAGGGAAGATTGCATTGGGTATGTGGAGAGGAGTTTCGATAGGTATGTGGAGGGAAGTTTGGATTGGGTATCTGGATGGAAGTTTTGATCGGGTATGTGGAGAGGAGTTTGGATTGGGTATGTGGAGAGTAGTTTGGATTGGGTATGTGGAGAGGAGTTTGGATTTGCTATGTGGAGAGGAGTTTGGATTGGGTAAGTGGAGAGGAGTTGGATTGTGTATGAGGAAGGAAGCTTGGATTGGGTATGTGGAGGGAAGTTTGGATTGGGTATGTGGAGGGAAGTTTGGATTGGATATGTGGATGGAAGTTTGGATTGGGTTTGTGGAGAGCAGATTGGACTGGCTATGAAGAGGGAAGTTTGGATTGGGTTTGTGGAGAGGAGATTGGATTGGGTAAGTGGAGGTTAGTTTGGAATGGGTATGTGGAGGGAAGATTGAATTGGTTATGTGGATGGAAGTTTGGATTGGGTTTGTGGAGCGGAGTTTGGATTGGGTATGTGGAGAGGAGATTGGAATGGGTATGTGGAGGGAAGTTTGGATTTGGTATGTGGAGAGGAGTTCGGATTGGGTATGTGGAGAGGTGTTTGGACAGGGTATGTGGAGAGGATTTTTGATTGGAATGTTGATGGATGTTTTGGTTGGGTATGTGGAGAGAAATTTGGATTGGCAAGTGACAGAAGTTTGGATTGGCATGTGGAGGGAAGTTTGGATTGGGTATGTCTAGATGACCTTGGATTGGTATGTGGAGAGGAGTTTGGATTGGGTATGTGGAGGGAAGTTTAGAGTGGGTAAGTCGAGAGGAGTTTGGATTGGGAATGTGGAGGGAAGTTTGGATTGGGTATGTCTAGATGAGTTTGGATTGGTATGTGGAGAGGAGTTTGGATTGGGTGTGTCGAGAGGAGTTTGGATTGGGTAAGTGGAGGTTAGTTTGGATTGGGCTTGTGGAGGGAAGTTTAGATTGGGTTTGTGGAGAGGAGTTTGGATTGGGTATGTGGAGGGAAGATTTGATTGGGTATGTGGAGAGGAGTTTGGATTGGGTATATGGAGGGAAGTTTGGATCGGTTGTGTGGAGAGGAGTTTGGATTGGGTATGTGGAGAGGAGTTTGGATTGGGTATGTGGAGAGGAGATTGGACTGAATATGTGGAGGGAAGTTTGGATTGGGTATGTGGAGAGGAGATTGGACAGGGTATGTGAAGGGAAGTTTGGATTGGGGATGCGGAGGGATGATTGCATTGGGTATGTGGAGAGGAGTTTCGATGGGTATGTGGAGAGGAGTTTGGATTGCTATGTTGAGGGAAGTTTGGATTGGGTATTTGGATGGAAGTTTGGATTGGGTTTGTGGAGAGCAGATTGGACTGGCTATGAAGAGGGAAGTTTGGATTGGGTATGTGGAGGGAAGTTTGGATTGGATATGTGGATGGAAGTTTGGATTGGGTTTGTGGAGAGCAGATTGGACTGGCTATGAAGAGGGAAGTTTGGATTGGGTTTGTGGAGAGGAGATTGGATTGGGTAAGTGGAGGTTAGTTTGGAATGGGTATGTGGAGGGAAGATTGAATTGGTTATGTGGATGGAAGTTTGGATTGGGTTTGTGGTGAGGAGATTGGAATGAGTATGTGGAGGGAAGTTTCGATTGGGTTTGTGGAGAGAAGTTTGGACTGGGTATGTGGAGGGAATTTTCGATTGCTTATGTGGAGAGGAGTTTGGATTGGGTATGTGGAGGGAAGATTTCACTGGGTATGTGGAGAGGAGTTTGGATTGGGTATGTGGAGGGATGTTTGGATTGGATATGTGGATGGAGGTTTGGATTGTGTATGTGGAGAGGAGATTGTACTGGGTATGTGGAGGTAAGTTTGGATTGGTTATGTGGCGTGAAGTTTGGATTCGGTATGTGGAGAGGAGATTGGACTGGTTATGTGGAGGGAAGTTTGGATTGGGGATGTGGAGAGCAGTTTTGATTGGGTATGTGGAGAGAGGTTGGATTGGTTATGTGGAGAGGAGTTTGGATTGAGTATGTGGAAAGGAGATTGGACTGGGCATGTGGAGGGAAGGTTGGATTGAGTATGTGGAGAGGAGTTTGGATTGGGTATGTAGACGGAAGTTTGGATTGGGTATGTGGAGAGGAAATTGGATTGGGTATGTAGACGGAAGTTTGGATTGGGTATGTGGAGAGGAGTTTGGATTGGGTATGTGGAGCAAAATTTTGTTTGGGTATGTTTAGTGAAGATTGGATTTGGTATGAGCAGGGAAGTTTGGATTGGGTACGTGGAGGGAAGTTTAGATTGGGAATGTGGAGAGGAGTTTGGATTGGGAATGTGCAGGGAATATTGGATTGTGTATGTGGATGGAAGTTGGGATTGGGTATGTGGAGAGGAGTTTGGATTGGGTATGTGCAGAGGAGATTGCACTTGGTATGTGGAGGGTGGTTTCGATTGGGTATGTGTTGAGCAGTATTGATTGGATATGTGGAGAGAGTTTGGATAAGATATGTGGAGAGGAGTTTGGATTGGGTATGTTGGGAGGAGATTGGACTGGGTATGTGGAGGTAAATTTGGATTGGGTATGTGGAGAGGAGTTTGGACTGGGTATGTAGACGGAAGTTTGGTTTGCGTATGTGCAGGGAAGTTTGGATTTTGTATGTGGAGTGAGGTTGGATTGGTTATGTGCAGAGGAGTTTGGATTTGGTATGTGGAGAGGAGATTGGATGGGGCATGCGGAGGGAAGTTTGGATTGGGTATGTGGAGAGGGGATAGGACTGGGTATGTGGAGGGAAGTTTGGATTGGGTATGTGGAGGAAAGTTTAGATTGGGTTTGTGGAGAGGAGTTTAGATTGGGTATGTGGAGGGATGTTTGGATTGGGTATCTGGATGGAAGTATGGATAGGGTATGTGGAGAGCAGGTAAAATTGGGTATGTGGAGAGGGGATTGGACTGGGTATGTGGAGGGAAGTTTTGATTAGGTATCTGGAGAGCAGTTTTGATTGGGTATGAGGAGAGAGTTTGGATTGGGTATGTGGAGGGAAATTAAGATTGGTTATGTGTAGAGGAGTTTGGATCGGGTATGAGGAGGGAATTTTTCATTGGGTATGTGGAGAGGAGTTTGGATTGGGTATGTGGAGGGAAGTTTGGATCGGGCATGTGCAGAGGAGTTCGGATTGCGTATGTGGAGAGGAGTTTGGATTGCGTAAGTGTAGAGGAGTTTGGATTGGGTAAGTGGACGTTAGTTTGGATTGGGTATATGGAGGGAAGTTTAGATTGGGTTTGTGGAGAGGAGTTTGGCCAGGGCATGTGGAGAGGATTTTCGATTGGAATGTTGAGGGAAGTTTCGGTTGGCCATGTGGAGAGAAATTTGGATTGGCAAGTGACAGAAATTTGGATTGGCATGTGGAGGGAAGTTTGGATTGGGTATGTCTAGATGAGTTTGGATTGGTATGTGGAGAGATGTTTCGATTGGGTATCTGGATGGAAGTTTGGATAGGGTATGTGGAGAGGAGTTAAGATTGGCTATGTGAAGGGAAGTTTGGATTGGGTATGTGGAGAGGAGTTTCAATTGGATAAGAGGAGGGAAGTGTTGATTGGGTATGTGGAGGAAGGTTTAGATTGGGAATGTGGAGCAGAGTTTGGATTGGGTACGTGGAGATGAATTTCGATTGGTATGTGGAGGGAAGTTTGGATTGGGTTTGTGGAGAGGAGTTTGGACTGGGTATGTGGAGGGAAGTTTGGATTGGGCATGTGGAGAGTGTTTGGATTGGATATGTGGAGGGAAGATTTGATTGGGTATGTGGAGAGGAGTTTGGATTGGGTATGCGGAGAGGAGTTTGGATTGGGTATGTGGAGGGAAATTTGGATCTGGTGTGTGGAGATGAGTTTTGATAGGGTTTGTGGAGAGGAGATTGGATTGGGTACGTGGAGAGGAGTTTGGACTGGGATGTGGAGGGAAGTTTGAATTGGGTATGTGGAGAGAGTTTGGATTGGGTATGTGGAGGGAAATTTGGATTGGCAAGTGACAGAAGTTTAGATTGGCATGTGGAGGGAATTTGAATTGGGTATGTCTAGATGAGTTTGGATTGGTATGTGAAGAGATAGTTTGGATTGGGTATCTGGATGGAAGTTTGGATAGGGTATGTGGAGAGGAGTTTCGATTGGATAAGAGGAGGGATGTGCTGATTGGGTATGTGGAGGGAAGTTTTGATTGGGTATGTGGAGAGGAGTTTGGATTGGGTATGTGGAGAGGAGTTTGAACTGGGATGTGGTGGGAAGTTTGAATTGGGTATGTGGGTGGAAGTTTGGATTGGGTATCTGGAGAGCAGTTTCGATTGGATATGAGGAGGGAAGTGTTGATTGGGTAAGTGGAGGGAAGTTTAGATTGGATATGTGGAGAGGAGATTGGACTGGGTATGCGGAGTGAAGTTTGGATTGAGTATATGGAGCGGAGTTTTGATTGGGTATGTGGAGAGGAGTTTGGACTGGGATGTGGTGGGAAGTTTGAATTGGGTATGTGGATGGAAGTTTGGATTGGGTATCTGGATGGAAGTATGGATAGGGTATTTGGAGAGCAGATAAGATTGGGTATGTGGAGAGGAGATTGGAATGGGTATGTGGAGGGAATTTTGGATTGGGTATCTGCAGAGCAGTTTCGATTGGATATGAGGAGGGAAGTGTTGATTGGGTAAGTGGAGGGAAGTTTAGATTGGATATGTGGAGAGGAGATTGGACTGGGTATGCGGAGGGAAGTTTGGATTGAGTATATGGAGAGGTGTTTTGATTGGGTATGTGGAGATGAGTTTTGATTGGGTATGTGGAGAAGAGATTGGATTGGGAATGTGGACAGGAGTTTGGACTGGGATGTGGAGGGAAGCTTTCAATTGGGTATGTCGATGGAAGTTTGGATTGGGTTTGTGGAGAGGAGTTTGGACTGGGTATGTGGAGGGAAGTTTGGATTGGGCATGTGGAGAGTGTTTGGATTGGATATGTGGAGAGGAGTTTGGATTGGGTATGCGGAGAGGAGTTTGGATTGGGTATGTGGAGGGAAATTTGGATCTGGTGTGTGGAGATGAGTTTTGATAGGGTTTGTGGAGAGGAGATTGGATTGGGTACGTGGAGAGGAGTTTGGACTGGGATGTGGAGGGAAGTTTGAATTGGGTATGTGGAGAGAGTTTGGATTGGGTATGTGGAGGGAAATTTGGATTGGCAAGTGACAGAAGTTTAGATTGGCATGTGGAGGGAATTTGAATTGGGTATGTCTAGATGAGTTTGGATTGGTATGTGAAGAGATAGTTTGGATTGGGTATCTGGATGGAAGTTTGGATAGGGTATGTGGAGAGGAGTTTCGATTGGATAAGAGGAGGGATGTGCTGATTGGGTATGTGGAGGGAAGTTTTGATTGGGTATGTGGAGAGGAGTTTGGATTGGGTAAGTGGAGGGAAGTTTGGTTTGGGTATGTGGAGGGAAGTTTAGATTGGGTATGTGGAGGGAAGTTTAATTTGGGTTTGTGGAGAGGAGTATGGATTGGGTATGTGTAGAGGAGTTGTGATTGGGTATGTGGATGGAAGTTTGGATTGGGTATGCGGAGAGGAGTTTGGATTGGGTAAGTGGAGGTAAGTTTGGATTGGGTATGTGGAGGGAAGATTGCATTGGGTATGTGGAGAGGAGTTTCGATAGGTATGTGGAGGGAAGTTTGGATTGGGTATCTGGATGGAAGTTTTGATCGGGTATGTGGAGAGGAGTTTGGATTGGGTATGTGGAGAGTAGTTTGGATTGGGTATGTGGAGAGGAGTTTGGATTTGCTATGTGGAGAGGAGTTTGGATTGGGTAAGTGGAGAGGAGTTGGATTGTGTATGAGGAAGGAAGCTTGGATTGGGTATGTGGAGGGAAGTTTGGATTGGGTATGTGGAGGGAAGTTTGGATTGGATATGTGGATGGAAGTTTGGATTGGGTTTGTGGAGAGCAGATTGGACTGGCTATGAAGAGGGAAGTTTGGATTGGGTTTGTGGAGAGGAGATTGGATTGGGTAAGTGGAGGTTAGTTTGGAATGGGTATGTGGAGGGAAGATTGAATTGGTTATGTGGATGGAAGTTTGGATTGGGTTTGTGGAGCGGAGTTTGGATTGGGTATGTGGAGAGGAGATTGGAATGGGTATGTGGAGGGAAGTTTGGATTTGGTATGTGGAGAGGAGTTCGGATTGGGTATGTGGAGAGGTGTTTGGACAGGGTATGTGGAGAGGATTTTTGATTGGAATGTTGATGGATGTTTTGGTTGGGTATGTGGAGAGAAATTTGGATTGGCAAGTGACAGAAGTTTGGATTGGCATGTGGAGGGAAGTTTGGATTGGGTATGTCTAGATGACCTTGGATTGGTATGTGGAGAGGAGTTTGGATTGGGTATGTGGAGGGAAGTTTAGAGTGGGTAAGTCGAGAGGAGTTTGGATTGGGAATGTGGAGGGAAGTTTGGATTGGGTATGTCTAGATGAGTTTGGATTGGTATGTGGAGAGGAGTTTGGATTGGGTGTGTCGAGAGGAGTTTGGATTGGGTAAGTGGAGGTTAGTTTGGATTGGGCTTGTGGAGGGAAGTTTAGATTGGGTTTGTGGAGAGGAGTTTGGATTGGGTATGTGGAGGGAAGATTTGATTGGGTATGTGGAGAGGAGTTTGGATTGGGTATATGGAGGGAAGTTTGGATCGGTTGTGTGGAGAGGAGTTTGGATTGGGTATGTGGAGAGGAGTTTGGATTGGGTATGTGGAGAGGAGATTGGACTGAATATGTGGAGGGAAGTTTGGATTGGGTATGTGGAGAGGAGATTGGACAGGGTATGTGAAGGGAAGTTTGGATTGGGGATGCGGAGGGATGATTGCATTGGGTATGTGGAGAGGAGTTTCGATGGGTATGTGGAGAGGAGTTTGGATTGCTATGTTGAGGGAAGTTTGGATTGGGTATTTGGATGGAAGTTTGGATTGGGTTTGTGGAGAGCAGATTGGACTGGCTATGAAGAGGGAAGTTTGGATTGGGTATGTGGAGGGAAGTTTGGATTGGATATGTGGATGGAAGTTTGGATTGGGTTTGTGGAGAGCAGATTGGACTGGCTATGAAGAGGGAAGTTTGGATTGGGTTTGTGGAGAGGAGATTGGATTGGGTAAGTGGAGGTTAGTTTGGAATGGGTATGTGGAGGGAAGATTGAATTGGTTATGTGGATGGAAGTTTGGATTGGGTTTGTGGTGAGGAGATTGGAATGAGTATGTGGAGGGAAGTTTCGATTGGGTTTGTGGAGAGAAGTTTGGACTGGGTATGTGGAGGGAATTTTCGATTGCTTATGTGGAGAGGAGTTTGGATTGGGTATGTGGAGGGAAGATTTCACTGGGTATGTGGAGAGGAGTTTGGATTGGGTATGTGGAGGGATGTTTGGATTGGATATGTGGATGGAGGTTTGGATTGTGTATGTGGAGAGGAGATTGTACTGGGTATGTGGAGGTAAGTTTGGATTGGTTATGTGGCGTGAAGTTTGGATTCGGTATGTGGAGAGGAGATTGGACTGGTTATGTGGAGGGAAGTTTGGATTGGGGATGTGGAGAGCAGTTTTGATTGGGTATGTGGAGAGAGGTTGGATTGGTTATGTGGAGAGGAGTTTGGATTGAGTATGTGGAAAGGAGATTGGACTGGGCATGTGGAGGGAAGGTTGGATTGAGTATGTGGAGAGGAGTTTGGATTGGGTATGTAGACGGAAGTTTGGATTGGGTATGTGGAGAGGAAATTGGATTGGGTATGTAGACGGAAGTTTGGATTGGGTATGTGGAGAGGAGTTTGGATTGGGTATGTGGAGCAAAATTTTGTTTGGGTATGTTTAGTGAAGATTGGATTTGGTATGAGCAGGGAAGTTTGGATTGGGTACGTGGAGGGAAGTTTAGATTGGGAATGTGGAGAGGAGTTTGGATTGGGAATGTGCAGGGAATATTGGATTGTGTATGTGGATGGAAGTTGGGATTGGGTATGTGGAGAGGAGTTTGGATTGGGTATGTGCAGAGGAGATTGCACTTGGTATGTGGAGGGTGGTTTCGATTGGGTATGTGTTGAGCAGTATTGATTGGATATGTGGAGAGAGTTTGGATAAGATATGTGGAGAGGAGTTTGGATTGGGTATGTTGGGAGGAGATTGGACTGGGTATGTGGAGGTAAATTTGGATTGGGTATGTGGAGAGGAGTTTGGACTGGGTATGTAGACGGAAGTTTGGTTTGCGTATGTGCAGGGAAGTTTGGATTTTGTATGTGGAGTGAGGTTGGATTGGTTATGTGCAGAGGAGTTTGGATTTGGTATGTGGAGAGGAGATTGGATGGGGCATGCGGAGGGAAGTTTGGATTGGGTATGTGGAGAGGGGATAGGACTGGGTATGTGGAGGGAAGTTTGGATTGGGTATGTGGAGGAAAGTTTAGATTGGGTTTGTGGAGAGGAGTTTAGATTGGGTATGTGGAGGGATGTTTGGATTGGGTATCTGGATGGAAGTATGGATAGGGTATGTGGAGAGCAGGTAAAATTGGGTATGTGGAGAGGGGATTGGACTGGGTATGTGGAGGGAAGTTTTGATTAGGTATCTGGAGAGCAGTTTTGATTGGGTATGAGGAGAGAGTTTGGATTGGGTATGTGGAGGGAAATTAAGATTGGTTATGTGTAGAGGAGTTTGGATCGGGTATGAGGAGGGAATTTTTCATTGGGTATGTGGAGAGGAGTTTGGATTGGGTATGTGGAGGGAAGTTTGGATCGGGCATGTGCAGAGGAGTTCGGATTGCGTATGTGGAGAGGAGTTTGGATTGCGTAAGTGTAGAGGAGTTTGGATTGGGTAAGTGGACGTTAGTTTGGATTGGGTATATGGAGGGAAGTTTAGATTGGGTTTGTGGAGAGGAGTTTGGCCAGGGCATGTGGAGAGGATTTTCGATTGGAATGTTGAGGGAAGTTTCGGTTGGCCATGTGGAGAGAAATTTGGATTGGCAAGTGACAGAAATTTGGATTGGCATGTGGAGGGAAGTTTGGATTGGGTATGTCTAGATGAGTTTGGATTGGTATGTGGAGAGATGTTTCGATTGGGTATCTGGATGGAAGTTTGGATAGGGTATGTGGAGAGGAGTTAAGATTGGCTATGTGAAGGGAAGTTTGGATTGGGTATGTGGAGAGGAGTTTCAATTGGATAAGAGGAGGGAAGTGTTGATTGGGTATGTGGAGGAAGGTTTAGATTGGGAATGTGGAGCAGAGTTTGGATTGGGTACGTGGAGATGAATTTCGATTGGTATGTGGAGGGAAGTTTGGATTGGGTTTGTGGAGAGGAGTTTGGACTGGGTATGTGGAGGGAAGTTTGGATTGGGCATGTGGAGAGTGTTTGGATTGGATATGTGGAGGGAAGATTTGATTGGGTATGTGGAGAGGAGTTTGGATTGGGTATGCGGAGAGGAGTTTGGATTGGGTATGTGGAGGGAAATTTGGATCTGGTGTGTGGAGATGAGTTTTGATAGGGTTTGTGGAGAGGAGATTGGATTGGGTACGTGGAGAGGAGTTTGGACTGGGATGTGGAGGGAAGTTTGAATTGGGTATGTGGAGAGAGTTTGGATTGGGTATGTGGAGGGAAATTTGGATTGGCAAGTGACAGAAGTTTAGATTGGCATGTGGAGGGAATTTGAATTGGGTATGTCTAGATGAGTTTGGATTGGTATGTGAAGAGATAGTTTGGATTGGGTATCTGGATGGAAGTTTGGATAGGGTATGTGGAGAGGAGTTTCGATTGGATAAGAGGAGGGATGTGCTGATTGGGTATGTGGAGGGAAGTTTTGATTGGGTATGTGGAGAGGAGTTTGGATTGGGTATGTGGAGAGGAGTTTGAACTGGGATGTGGTGGGAAGTTTGAATTGGGTATGTGGGTGGAAGTTTGGATTGGGTATCTGGAGAGCAGTTTCGATTGGATATGAGGAGGGAAGTGTTGATTGGGTAAGTGGAGGGAAGTTTAGATTGGATATGTGGAGAGGAGATTGGACTGGGTATGCGGAGTGAAGTTTGGATTGAGTATATGGAGCGGAGTTTTGATTGGGTATGTGGAGAGGAGTTTGGACTGGGATGTGGTGGGAAGTTTGAATTGGGTATGTGGATGGAAGTTTGGATTGGGTATCTGGATGGAAGTATGGATAGGGTATTTGGAGAGCAGATAAGATTGGGTATGTGGAGAGGAGATTGGAATGGGTATGTGGAGGGAATTTTGGATTGGGTATCTGCAGAGCAGTTTCGATTGGATATGAGGAGGGAAGTGTTGATTGGGTAAGTGGAGGGAAGTTTAGATTGGATATGTGGAGAGGAGATTGGACTGGGTATGCGGAGGGAAGTTTGGATTGAGTATATGGAGAGGTGTTTTGATTGGGTATGTGGAGATGAGTTTTGATTGGGTATGTGGAGAAGAGATTGGATTGGGTATGTGGACAGGAGTTTGGACTGGGATGTGGAGGGAAGCTTTCAATTGGGTATGTCGATGGAAGTTTGGATTGGGTTTGTGGAGAGGAGTTTGGACTGGGTATGTGGAGGGAAGTTTGGATTGGGCATGTGGAGAGTGTTTGGATTGGATATGTGGAGAGGAGTTTGGATTGGGTATGCGGAGAGGAGTTTGGATTGGGTATGTGGAGGGAAATTTGGATCTGGTGTGTGGAGATGAGTTTTGATAGGGTTTGTGGAGAGGAGATTGGATTGGGTACGTGGAGAGGAGTTTGGACTGGGATGTGGAGGGAAGTTTGAATTGGGTATGTGGAGAGAGTTTGGATTGGGTATGTGGAGGGAAATTTGGATTGGCAAGTGACAGAAGTTTAGATTGGCATGTGGAGGGAATTTGAATTGGGTATGTCTAGATGAGTTTGGATTGGTATGTGAAGAGATAGTTTGGATTGGGTATCTGGATGGAAGTTTGGATAGGGTATGTGGAGAGGAGTTTCGATTGGATAAGAGGAGGGATGTGCTGATTGGGTATGTGGAGGGAAGTTTTGATTGGGTATGTGGAGAGGAGTTTGGATTGGGTAAGTGGAGGGAAGTTTGGTTTGGGTATGTGGAGGGAAGTTTAGATTGGGTTTGTGGAGAGGGGTTTGGATTGGGTATGTGGTGGGAAGTTTGGATTGGGTATCTGGATGGAAGTATGGATAGGGTATGTGGAGAGCAGTTAAGATTGGATATGTGGAGAGGAGATTGGACTGGGTATGCGGAGGGAAGTTTAGATTCAGTATATGGTGAGGAGTTTTGATTGGGTATGTGGAAAGGAGTTTCGATTGGATAAGAGGAGGGAAGTGTTGATTGGGTATGTGGAGGGAGGTTTAGATTGGGAATGTGGAGCAGAGTTTGGATTGGGTATGTGGAGATGAATTTCGATTGGTATGTGGAGGGAAGTTTGGATTGGGTTTGTGGAGAGGAGTTTGGACTGGATATGTGGAGGGAAGGTTTGATTGGGTGTGTGGAGAGGAGTTTGGATTGGTTTTGTGGAGAGGAGTTTGGATTGGGTAACTGGAGGTAAGTTTGCATTGCGTATGTGTCGTGAAGTTTGTATTAGTTATGTGGAGGAAAGTTTGGTTTGGTATGTGGAGGGAAGTTTGGATTTGGTATGTGGAGAGGTGATTGGACTGGGTATGTAGACGGATGTTTGGATTGGGTATGTGGAGGAAAGTTTGGTTTGGGTATGTGGAGGGAAGATTGGATTTGGTATGTGGAGAGGAGTTTCAATTGGATATGAGGAGGGAAGTGTTGATTGGGTATGTGGAGGGAAGTTTAGATTGGATATGTGGAGAGGAGATTGGACTGGGTATGCGGAGTGAAGTTTGGATTGAGTATATGGAGCGGAGTTTTGATTGGGTATGTGGAGAGGAGTTTGGACTGGGATGTGGTGGGAAGTTTGAATTGGGTATGTGGATGGAAGTTTGGATTGGGTATCTGGATGGAAGTATGGATAGGGTATTTGGAGAGCAGATAAGATTGGGTATGTGGAGAGGAGATTGGAATGGGTATGTGGAGGGAATTTTGGATTGGGTATCTGCAGAGCAGTTTCGATTGGATATGAGGAGGGAAGTGTTGATTGGGTAAGTGGAGGGAAGTTTAGATTGGATATGTGGAGAGGAGATTGGACTGGGTATGCGGAGGGAAGTTTGGATTGAGTATATGGAGAGGTGTTTTGATTGGGTATGTGGAGATGAGTTTTGATTGGGTATGTGGAGAAGAGATTGGATTGGGTATGTGGACAGGAGTTTGGACTGGGATGTGGAGGGAAGCTTTCAATTGGGTATGTCGATGGAAGTTTGGATTGGGTTTGTGGAGAGGAGTTTGGACTGGGTATGTGGAGGGAAGTTTGGATTGGGCATGTGGAGAGTGTTTGGATTGGATATGTGGAGGGAAGATTTGATTGGGTATGTGGAGAGGAGTTTGGATTGGGTATGCGGAGAGGAGTTTGGATTGGGTATGTGGAGGGAAATTTGGATCGGGTGTGTGGAGATGAGTTTTGATAGGGTTTGTGGAGAGGAGATTGGATTGGGTACGTGGAGAGGAGTTTGGACTGGGATGTGGAGGGAAGTTTGAATTGGGTATGTGGAGAGAGTTTGGATTGGGTATGTGGAGGGAAATTTGGATTGGCAAGTGACAGAAGTTTAGATTGGCATGTGGAGGGAATTTGAATTGGGTATGTCTAGATGAGTTTGGATTGGTATGTGAAGAGATAGTTTGGATTGGGTATCTGGATGGAAGTTTGGATAGGGTATGTGGAGAGGAGTTTCGATTGGATAAGAGGAGGGATGTGCTGATTGGGTATGTGGAGGGAAGTTTTGATTGGGTATGTGGAGAGGAGTTTGGATTGGGTAAGTGGAGGGAAGTTTGGTTTGGGTATGTGGAGGGAAGTTTAGATTGGGTTTGTGGAGAGGAGTTTGGATTGGGTATGTGGTGGGAAGTTTGGATTGGGTATCTGAATGGAAGTATGGATAGGGTATGTGGAGAGCAGTTAAGATTGGATATGTGGAGAGGAGATTGGACTGGGTATGCGGAGGGAAGTTTAGATTCAGTATATGGTGAGGAGTTTTGATTGGGTATGTGGAAAGGAGTTTCGATTGGATAAGAGGAGGGAAGTGTTGATTGGGTATGTGGAGGGAGGTTTAAATTGGGAATGTGGAGCAGAGTTTGGATTGGGTATGTGGAGATGAATTTCGATTGGTATGTGGAGGGAAGTTTGGATTGGGTTTGTGGAGAGGAGTTTGGACTGGATATGTGGAGGGAAGGTTTGATTGGGTGTGTGGAGAGGAGTTTGGATTGGTTTTGTGGAGAGGAGTTTGGATTGGGTAACTGGAGGTAAGTTTGCATTGCGTATGTGTCGTGAAGTTTGGATTAGTTATGTGGAGGAAATTTTGGTTTGGGTATGTGGAGGGAAGTTTGGATTTGGTATGTGGAGAGGAGATTGGACTGGGTATGTAGACGGATGTTTGGATTGGGTATGTGGAGGGACTTTTGGATTAGGTATGTGGAGAGGAGTTTCAATGATATGAGGAGGGAAGTGTTGATTGGGTATGTGGAGGGAAGTTTAGATTGGACATGTGGAGAGGATATTGGACTGGTTATGCGAAGTGAAGTTTGGATTGAGTATATGGAGAGGAGTTTTGATTGGGTATATGGAGAGGAGTTTGAACTGGGATGTGGTGGGAAGTTTGAATTGGGTATGTGGGTGGAAGTTTGGATTGGGTATCTGGAGAGCAGTTTCGATTGGATATGAGGAGGGAAGTGTTGATTGGGTAAGTGGAGGGAAGTTTAGATTGGATATGTGGAGAGGAGATTGGACTGGGTATGCGGAGTGAAGTTTGGATTGAGTATATGGAGCGGAGTTTTGATTGGGTATGTGGAGAGGAGTTTGGACTGGGATGTGGTGGGAAGTTTGAATTGGGTATGTGGATGGAAGTTTGGATTGGGTATCTGGATGGAAGTATGGATAGGGTATTTGGAGAGCAGATAAGATTGGGTATGTGGAGAGGAGATTGGAATGGGTATGTGGAGGGAATTTTGGATTGGGTATCTGCAGAGCAGTTTCGATTGGATATGAGGAGGGAAGTGTTGATTGGGTAAGTGGAGGGAAGTTTAGATTGGATATGTGGAGAGGAGATTGGACTGGGTATGCGGAGGGAAGTTTGGATTGAGTATATGGAGAGGTGTTTTGATTGGGTATGTGGAGATGAGTTTTGATTGGGTATGTGGAGAAGAGATTGGATTGGGAATGTGGACAGGAGTTTGGACTGGGATGTGGAGGGAAGCTTTCAATTGGGTATGTCGATGGAAGTTTGGATTGGGTTTGTGGAGAGGAGTTTGGATTGGGCAACTGGAGATTAGTTTGGATTGGGTATGTGGAGGGAAGTTTGGATTGGGTATGTGGAGGGAAGTTTTCAATTGGGTATGTCGATGGAAGTTTGGATTGGGTTTGTGGAGAGGAGTTTGGATTGGGTATGTGGAGAGGAGTTTGGATTGGGCAACTGGAGGTTAGTTTGGATTAGGTATGTGGAGGGAAGTTTGGATTGGGTATGTGGAGGGACGTTTGGATTGGGTATGTGGAGGGACGTTTGGATTGGGTATGTGGAGGGAAGTTTAGATTGGGTTTGTGGAGAGGAGTTTGGATTGGGTATGTGGAGGGAAGTTTGGATTAGGTATCTGGAGAGCAGTTTTGATTGGGTATGAGGAGAGAGTTTGGATTGGGTATGTGGAGGGAATTTACGATTGTTTTTGCGTAGAGAAGTTTCGATTGGGAATGAGCAGGGAAGTTTTGATTGGTATGTGGAGAGGTGTTTGGATTGGGTATGTGGACGGAAGTTTGGATCGGGTATGTGGAGAGGAGTTTGGATTGGGAATGTGGAGAGGAGCTTGGATTGGGTAAGTGGACGTTAGTTTGGATTGGGTATATGGAGGGATGTTTGGATTGGGTATGTGGAGGGAAGTTTGGATTTGGTATGTGGAGAGGAGATTGGACTGGGTATGTAGACGGATGTTTGGATTGGGTATGTGGAGGGACTTTTGGATTAGGTATGTGGAGAGGAGTTTCAATGATATGAGGAGGGAAGTGTTGATTGGGTATGTGGAGGGAAGTTTAGATTGGACATGTGGAGAGGATATTACTGGTTATGCGAAGTGAAGTTTGGATTGAGTATATGGAGAGGAGTTTGGATTGGGTATGTGGAGAGGAGTTTGGATTGGGCAACTGGAGGTTAGTTTGGATTGGGTATGTGGAGGGAAGTTTGGATTGGGTATGTGGAGGGACGTTTGGATTGGGTATGTGGAGGGACGTTTGGATTGGGTATGTGGAGGGAAGTTTAGATTGGGTTTGTGGAGAGGAGTTTGGATTGGGTATGTGGAGGGAAGTTTGGATTAGGTATCTGGAGAGCAGTTTTGATTGGGTATGAGGAGAGAGTTTGGATTGGGTATGTGGAGGGAATTTACGATTGTTTTTGTGTAGAGAAGTTTCGATTGGGAATGAGCAGGGAAGTTTTGATTGGTATGTGGAGAGGTGTTTGGATTGGGTATGTGGACGGAAGTTTGGATCGGGTATGTGGAGAGGAGTTTGGATTGGGAATGTGGAGAGGAGCTTGGATTGGGTAAGTGGACGTTAGTTTGGATTGGGTATATGGAGGGATGTTTGGATTGGGTATGTGGAGGGAAGTTTAGATTGGGTTGTGGAGAGGAGTTTGGATTGGTATGTGGAGGGAAGTTTGGATTGGGTATGTGGAGGGAAGTTTAGATTGGATATGTGGAGCGGAGATTGGACTGGGTATGCGGAGTGAAGTTTGGATTGAGTATATGGAGAGGAATTTTGATTGGGTATGTTGAGAGGAGTTTGGACTGGGATGTGGTGGGAAGTTTGAATTGGGTATGTGGATGGAAGTTTCGATTGGGTTTGAGGAGAGGAGTTTGGTTTGGGTATGTGGAGAGGAGATTGGAATGGGTATGTTGAGGTAAGTTTGGATTGAGTATATGGAGAGGAATTTTGATTGGGTATGTTGAGAGGAGTTTGGACTGGGATGTGGTGGGAAGTTTGAATTGGGTATGTGGATGGAAGTTTGGATTGGGTTTGAGGAGAGGAGTTTGGATTGGGTATGTGGAGAGGAGATTGGAATGGGTATGTGGAGGTAAGTTTGGATTTGCTGTGTGGAGAGGAGTTTGGATTGTGTATGTGTAGAGGAGTTTTGATTGGGTATGTGAAGAGGATTTTCGATTGTAATGTTGAAGGAAGTTTCTGTTGGGTATGTGGAGAGAAATTTGGATTGGCAAGTGACAGAAGTTTGGATTGGGTATGTCTAGATGAGTTTGGATTGGTATGTGGAGAGATGTTTGGATTGGGTATCTGGATGGAAGTTTGGATAGGGTATGTGGTGAGGAGTTAAGATTGGCTATGTGAAGGGAAGTTTGGATTTTGGTATGTGGAAAGGAGTTTTGATTGGATAAGAGGAGGGAAGTGTTGATTGGGTATGTGGAGGGAGGTTTAGATTGGGAATGTGGAGCAGAGTTTGGATTGGGTTTGTGGAGAGGAGTTTGGACTGGATATGTGGAGGGAAGATTTGATTGGGTGTGTGGAGAGGAGTTTGGATTGGTTTTGTGGAGAGGAGTTTGGATTGGGTAACTGGAGGTAAGTTTGCATTGCGTATGTGTCGTGAAGTTTGGATTAGTTATGTGGAGGAAAGTTTGGTTTGGGTATGTGGAGGGAAGTTTGGATTTGGTATGTGGAGAGGAGATTGGACTGGGTATGTAGACGGATGTTTGGATTGGGTATGTGGAGAGGAGTTTGGATTGGGTATGTGGAGAGGAGTTTGGATTGGGTATGTGGAGTGGAGTTTAGATTGGGTATGTGGAGTGGAGTTTAGATTGGGTATGTAGAGGAAAGTTTGGTTTAGGTATGTGGAGGGAAGTTTGGATTTTGTATGAGCAGGGAAGTTTGGATTGGGTATTTGGAGGGAAATTTGGATTGGTTATGTGGAGGGAAATTTGGATTGGGTATGTAGAGGAACGTTTGGTTTGGGTATGTGGAGGGAAGTTTGGATTTTGTATGAGCAGGGAAGTTTGGATTGGTATGTGGAGGGAAATTTGGATTGGGTATGTGAATGGAAGTTGGGATTGGGTATGTGGAGAGGTGTTTGGATTGGGTATTTGGAGAGGGGATAGGACTGGGCATGTGGAGGGAAGTTTGGTTTGGGTATGTGGAGAGGAGATTGGACTGTGAATGTGGAGGGAAGTTTCGATTGGGTATGTGGAAAGCAGTTTTGATTGGGTATGTGGAGGGAGTTTGGATTCGGTATGTGGAGAGAGGTTGGATTGATTATGTGCAGAGGAGTTTGGATTGGGTATGTGGAGAGGAGTTTGGATTGTGTAACTGGAGGTAAGTTTGGATTCGGTATGTGGCATGAAGTTTGGATTCGGTATGTGGAGTGGAGTTTGGATTGGGTATGTGGAGAGGAGTTTGGACTGGGTATGTAGACAGAAGTCTGGTTTGGGTAAGTGGAGGGAAGTTTGGATTCGGTATGTGGAGAGGAGTTTCGATTGGATAAGAGCAGGGAAGTGTTGATTGGGTATGTGGAGGGAAGTTTAGATTGGGTATGTGGAGGGAAGTTTGAACTGGGTATGTGGAGGGATGTGTGGAATGGGTATGTGGAGCGGAGTTTGGATTGGGTATGTGGAGGGATGTTTGGATTGGGTATGTGGAGGGAAGTTTGGATTGGGTATGTGGAGGGATGTTTGGATTGGGTATGTGGAGAGGAGTTTGGATTGTTTATGTGGAGGGTTGTTTGGATTGGGTATGTGGAGGGAAGTTTGGATTGGGTATGTGGAGGGAAGTTTGGATTGGGTATGTGGAGCGGAGTTTGGATTGGGTATGTGGAGGGATGTTTGGATTGGGTATGTGTAGGGTAGTTTGGATTGGGTATGTGGAGAGGAATTTGGATTGGGTATCTGGAAGGAAGTTTGTATTGGGTACATGGAGGGAAGATTGGACTGGTTATGTGGAGGGAAGTTTGGATTCGGTATGTGGAGGCAAGTTTGGATTCTGTATATGGAGGGAAGTTTGGATTGGGTATGTGGAGAGTAGTTTGGATTGGGTATGTGGAGGGATGTTTGGATTGCGTATGTGGAGGGAAGTTTGGATAGGGTATGTGGAGGGAAGTTTGGATTGGGTATGTGGAGGGAGGTTTGGATTGGGTATGTGGAATGAAGTTTGAATTGGAATGTGGAGGGAAGTTCTGATTTGGTCTGTGCAGGGAAGTTTAGATTGGTATTTGGATAGGAGTTTAGATTGGTATGTGGAGAGGAGATTGGAATGGGTATGTGGAGGTAAGTTTGGATTTGTTGTGTGTAGAGGAGTTTTGATTGGGTATGTGAAGAGGATTTTCGATTGTAATGTTGAAGGAAGTTTCTGTTGGGGATGTGGAGAGAAATTTGGATTGGCAAGTGACAGAAGTTTGGATTGGGTATGTCTAGATGAGTTTGGATTGGTATGTGGAGAGGAGTTAAGATTGGCTATGTGAAGGGAAGTTTGTATTGGGTATGTGGAAAGGATTTTCGATTGGATAAGAGGAGGGAAGTGTTGATTTGGTATGTGGAGGGAGGTTTAGATTGGGAATGTGGAGCAGAGTTTGGATTGGGTATGTGGAGGGAAGTTTGGATTGGGTATGTGGAGCGTGTTTGGATTGGATATGTGGAGGGAAGATTTGATTGGGTGTGTGGAGAGGAGTTTGGATTGGTTTTGTGGAGAGGAGTTTGGATTGGGTAACTGGAGCTAAGTTTGCATTGGGTATGTGTCGTGAAGTTTGGATTAGTTATGTGGAGAGGAGATTGGACTGGGTATGTAGACGGATGTTTGGATTGGGTATGTGGAGGAAAGTTTGGTTTGGGTATGTGGAGGGAAGATTGGATTTGGTATGTGGAGAGGAGTTTCAATTGGATATGAGGAGGGAAGTGTTGATTGGGTATGTGGAGGGAAGTTTAGATTGGACATGTGGAGAGGAGATTGGACTGGTTATGCGGAGTGAAGTTTGGATTGAGTATATGGAGAGGAGTTTTGATTGGGTATGTGGAGAGGAGTTTGGACTGGGATGTGGTGGGAAGTTTGAATTGGGTATGTGGATGGAAGTTTGGATTGGGTATCTGGAGAGCAGTTTCGATTGGATATGAGGAGGGAAGTGTTGATTGGGTAAGTGGACGGAAGTTTAGATTGGATATGTGGAGAGGAGATTGGACTGGGTATGCGGAGTGAAGTTTGGATTGAGTATATGGAGCGGAGTTTTGATTGGGTATGTGGAGAGGAGTTTGGACTGGGATGTGGTGGGAAGTTTGAATTGGGTATGTGGATGGAAGTTTGGATTGGGTATCTGGATGGAAGTATGGATAGGGTATTTGGAGAGCAGATAAGATTGGGTATGTGGAGAGGAGATTGGAATGGGTATGTGGAGGGAATTTTGGATTTGGTATCTGCAGAGCAGTTTCGATTGGATATGAGGAGGGAAGTGTTGATTGGGTAAGTGGAGGGAAGTTTAGATTGGATATGTGGAGAGGAGATTGGACTGGGTATGCGGAGGGAAGTTTGGATTGAGTATATGGAGAGGTGTTTTGATTGGGTATGTGGAGATGAGTTTTGATTGGGTATGTGGAGAAGAGATTGGATTGGGAATGTGGACAGGAGTTTGGACTGGGATGTGGAGGGAAGCTTTCAATTGGGTATGTCGATGGAAGTTTGGATTGGGTTTGTGGAGAGGAGTTTGGATTGGGCAACTGGAGGTTAGTTTGGATTGGGTATGTGGAGGGAAGTTTGGATTGGGTATGTGGAGGGAAGTTTTCAATTGGGTATGTCGATGGAAGTTTGGATTGGGTTTGTGGAGAGGAGTTTGGATTGGGTATGTGGAGAGGAGTTTGGATTGGGCAACTGGAGGTTAGTTTGGATTGGGTATGTGGAGGGAAGTTTGGATTGCGTATGTGGAGGGACGTTTGGATTGGGTATGTGGAGGGACGTTTGGATTGGGTATGTGGAGGGAAGTTTAGATTGGGTTTGTGGAGAGGAGTTTGGATTGGGTATGTGGAGGGAAGTTTGGATTAGGTATCTGGAGAGCAGTTTTGATTGGGTATGAGGAGAGAGTTTGGATTGGGTATGTGGAGGGAATTTACGATTGTTTTTGTGTAGAGGAGTTTCGATTGGGAATGAGCAGGGAAGTTTTGATTGGGTATGTGGAGAGGTGTTTGGATTGGGTATGTGGACGGAAGTTTGGATCGGGTATGTGGAGAGGAGTTTGGATTGGGAATGTGGAGAGGAGCTTGGATTGGGTAAGTGGACGTTAGTTTGGATTGGGTATATGGAGGGATGTTTGGATTGGGTATGTGGAGGGAAGTTTAGATTGGGTTGTGGAGAGGAGTTTGGATTGGTATGTGGAGGGAAGTTTGGATTGGGTATGTGGAGGGGTGTTTGGATTGGTATGTGGAGGGGTGTTTGGATTGGTATGTGGAGGGATGTTTGGATTGGATATGTGGATGGAAGTTTGGATTGTGTATGTGGAGAGGAGATTGTACTGGGTATGTGGAGGGAAGTTTGGATTGGGGATGTGGAGAGCAGTTTTGATTGGGTATGTGGAGAGAGGTTGGATTGGTTATGTGGAGAGGAGTTTGGATTGAGTATGTGGAAAGGAGATTGGACTGGGCATGTGGAGGGAAGGTTGGATTGAGTATGTGGAGAGGAGTTTGGATTGGGTATGTGGAGTGATCTTTAGATTGGGTATGTGGAGGGAAGTTTGGATTGGGTATGTGGAGGGATGTGTGGAATGGGTATGTGGAGCGGAGTTTGGATTGGGTATGTTGAGGGATGTTTGGATTGGGTATGTGGAGGGAAGTTTGGATTGGGTATGTGGAGGGAAGTTTGGATTGGGTATGTGGAGAGGAATTTGGATTGGGTATGTGGAGCGGAGTTTGGATTGGGTATGTGGAGGGATGTTTGGATTGGGTATGTGTAGGGTAGTTTGGATTGGGTATGTGGAGAGGAATTTGGATTGGGTATCTGGAGGGAAGTTTGTATTGGGTACGTGGAGGGAAGGTTGGACTGGTTATGTGGAGGGAAGTTTGGATTCGGTATGTGGAGGCAAGTTTGGATTCTGTATATGGAGGGAAGTTTGGATTGGGTATGTGGAGAGTAGTTTGGATTGGGTATGTGGAGGGATGTTTGGATTGGGTATGTGGAGGGATGTTTGGATTGGGTATGTGGAGGGAAGTTTCGACTGGTTATGCTGAGGGAATTTTGGATTGGGTATGTGGAGAGGAGTTTGGATTGGGTATGTGGTGAGGAGATTTGTTTGATATTTACAGGGATGTTTTGATTGGTATGTGGAGGGAAGTTTGGATTGGTTATGTGGAGGGAAGTTTGTATTGGGTATGTGGAGAGTAGTTTGGATTGTGTAACTGGAGGTAAGTTTGGATTGGGTATGTGGAGTGAAGTTTGGATTGGGTATGTGGAGGGATGGTTGGATTGGTATGTGGAGAGGAGTTTGGATTGGGTATGTGGAGGGATGTTTGGATTGGGTATGTGGAGGGAAGTTTCGACTGGTTATGCTGAGGGAATTTTGGATTGGGTATGTGGAGAGGAGTTTGGATTGGGTATGTGGAGAGGAGTTTGGATTGGGTATGTGGTGAGGAGATTTGTTTGATATTTACAGGGATGTTTTGATTGGTATGTGGAGGGAAGTTTGGATTGGTTATGTGGAGTGATCTTTGGATTGGGTATGTGGAGGGAATTTTAGATTGGGTATGTGGAGGGAAGTTTGGATTGGGTATTGTTATGAATGTGAAGCAACTCTGAGAGTCCGAAGGGTAGAAAGTCGCCCCCTTCTTTTTGAGAATCGCAAGATCGCTATTATTTCGGGTCTGAGACCCAGGAAATGAGAGAGAGGCACACGGAATACACAACCAGGTGGAATGTGACCTGACATCAGCGGAACGAAACCACTGACTACGGCTATTGTCTCTTGGAGAAGGAATTGTGTATTGAGTACTGTACTATTCATTGAAACCCCTCAGGGGACAACCAGAGTGGTCTGGTTGAGGGATTGCATCATCCCAACCTGATTGACATCTGAGACCCCGTGAGTAAGGATAAAAGAGGGTCTGGGGAACAACCCCTTTAGACGCACCAGGAGAAACGCTAGAAATCCCGTGACAGCGTTTGATAGCGAAAGCCGGTGGGGGCTCATGTGCGTCCTCCCTTGCCTGGGTGGCGGGCTTACCACGGAAGACCGGTTTAGCTGAAGAAGAGGCCACAAGTGAACGGCCACGACAACGAGATTCCTGATGGATTGAAGTCATCAAGGAAAGCCGGCAAGTTTTTCTCCAACAATTGAAACACAGCGGTCCCCAACGGCTACAGTCTGCATGAACTGCGTGAACTATATATTTCCATCGGACAATACATTATCCCCTAGACAACCATAGAGCTTATTTCTTATTGATTATTATTATACCCGCACTTTTAGATTTAGTATTGACGACGTATATTATCTGTATATTTGCATTGATATTATTTTTGTGTATTTTTACTAATAAATACTGTTAAAAATAGTACCATCAGACTTCAATGGACGTCTCTATCTTTGCTGGTAAGTGACCCAGTTACGGGGTTCTTAACAGTATGTGGAGGGAAGTTTGGATTGGGTATGTGGAGAGGAGTTTGGATTGGGTATGTGGAGGGAAGTTTGGATTGGGTATGTGGATGGAAGTTTGGATTGGGTATGTGGAGAGGAGTTTGGATTGGGTATGTGGAGGGAAGTTTGGATTGGGTATGTGGATGGAAGTTTGGATTGGGTATGTGGAGAGGAGTTTGGATTGGGTATGTGGAGAGGAGTTTGGATTGGGTATGTGGATGGAAGTTTGGATTGGGTATGTGGAGGGAAGTTTGGATTGGGTATGTGGAGAGGAGTTTGGATTGGGTATGTGGAGGGAAGTTTGGATTGGGTATGTGGAGAGGAGTTTGGATTGGGTATGTGGAGAGGAGTTTGGATTGGGTATGTGGAGAGGAGTTTGGATTGGGATGTGGAGGGAAGTTTTGGATTGTTATGTGATGACGTCTTCTGTGCCTTGGTACGCCCTTCACTCTGCACATTGCTTTGCAGAACAGCCTTCCTGGCCATTGAATCTCACTGTAGATCTCATCCACCCAGTCTACTGTAGCTGAGTTTGCATGCTAGGACTAGGGTACGAGGTCATTGGCAACACTCACCCGGTTTAGCCTACCTGTTGAATCAATGTACCAGGGCTGCTGTCTCATGCAAACTGCTACTTGGAGCATCAGGTATAGCCGAATGTCTGGTAGAGGTCGAAGGTGAGTGAAAGTCCTAGGATGGAAATGAGAACTGTTCACCAGAGGTGCTACCCCTCTCTGGACACCCCATACACCATTACCCTGACTGATCAAGATCCTACCAACTCTACTTTAAATAGACCATAAGAGATAGGAGCAGAATTAGGCCATTTGGCCCATCGAGTCTGCTCCACCATTTCATCATTTTCCCTCTCAGCCCCAATCTCCACCCTTCTTCCTGTATCCCTTCATGTCCTGACCAATCAACAATCTATCAGCCTCTGCCTTAAATATACATAAAGACTCGGCCTCCACAGCTGCCTGTGCCAACGAATTCCACAAGTTCACCAATCTCTGGCTAAAGAAATTCCTCCTCATCTCCATTCTAAAAGAACTGCCCTCTATTCTGAGGCTGTGTCCTCTGGTCTTAGACTCTCCCGCCATAGGAAACATCCTCTCCACGTCCACTCTATCGAGGCCTTTCACCGTTCGATAGGTTTCAATCAGGTCTCCCCTCACTTTTCTGACTTCCAGTGAGTGCAGGCCCAGAGCCATCAAACGCTCCTCATCTGACAAGCCATTCAATTTTGGAATCATTTTTGTGAACCTCTTTTGAATCCTCTCCAATTTCAGCACATCCTTGCTAAGCTAAAGGGCCAAAAATGCTGACAATAGACAATAGGTGCAGGAGTAGGCCATTCGGCCCTTTGAGCCAGCACCACCATTCAAAGTGATCATGGCTGATCATCCACAATCAGTACCCCGTTCCTGCCTTCTCCCCATATCCCTTGACTCCGCTATCTTTGAGTTCTATCTAACTCTTTCTTGAAAGCATCCAGAGACTTAGCCTCCACTGCTTTCTGAGGCAGAGCATTTCGTAGATCCACAACTCTCTGGGTGAAAAGGTTTTTCCTCAACTCCGTTCTAAATGGCCTACCCCTTATTCTTAAACTGTGACTCCCCCAACATCGGGAACATGTTTCCTGCCTCTAGCGTGTCCAATCCCTTATTAATCTTATATGTTTCAATCAGATCCCCTCTCATCCTTCTAAATTCCAGTGTATACAAGCCCAGTCGCTTCAATCTTTCAACATGTGACGGTCCTGCCATCCCAGGAATTAATCTTGTGAACCTACGCTGCACTCCCTCAATAGCAAGAATGTTCTTCCTCAAATTTGGAGACCAAAACTGCACACAATACTCCAGGTATGGTCTCACCAGGGCCCTGTACAGCTGCAGAAGGACCTCTTTACTCCTATACTCAATTCCCCTTGTTATGAAGGCCAACATGCCATTAGCTTTCTTCACTGCCTGCTGTACCTGCATGCTTACTTTCAGTGACTGATGAACAAGACACCTAGATCTCATTGTACTTCCCCTTTTCCTAATTTGACACCATCCAGATAGTAATCTGCCTTCCTGTTCTTGCCACCAAAGTGGATAACCTCACATTTATCCACATTAAACTGCATCTGCCATGCATCTGCCCACTCACCCAACCTGTCCAAGTCACCCTGCATTCTCCTAACATCCTCCTCACATTTCACACTGCCACCCAGCTTTGTGTCATCTGCAAATTTGCTGATGTTACTTTTAATCCCCTCATCTAAATCATTAATGTATATTGTAAATAGCTGTGGTCCCAGCACCGAGCCTTGTGGTACCCCACTAGCACTGTCTGCCATTCTGAAAGGGACCTGTTAATCCCTACTCTTTGTTTCCTGTCTGCCAACCAGATTTTTATCCATGTTAGTACCCTACCCCCAATACCATGTGCTCTAGTTTTGCCCACTAATCTCCTATGTGGGACCTTATCAAAGGCTTTCTGGAAGTCCAGGTACACTACATCCACTGGCTCTCCCTTGTCCATTTTCATAGTTACATCCTCAAAAAATTTCAGAAGATTAGTCAAGCATGATTTCCCCTTCGCAAATCTATGCTGACTCTGACTGATCCTTCTACTGCTATCCAAATGTGCCGTTATTTCATCTTTTGTAATTGACTCCAGTATCTTCCCCACCACTGATGTCAGGCTAACTGGTCTATAATTCCCTATTTTCTCTCTCCCTCCTTTCTTAAAAAGTGGGATAACATTTGCTACCTTCCAATCCTCAGGAACTGATCCTGAATCTATAGAACATTGGAAAATGATTACCAATGTGCCCACGATTTCTAGAGCCACCTCCTTAAGTACCCTGGGATGCAGACCATCAGGCCCTGGGGATTTATCAGCCTTCAGTCCCATCAGTCTACCCAACACCATTTTCTGCCTAAACAATACTCCAAGTGAGGCCTCACCAGTGCTTTATAAAGTTTCAACATTACATCCTTGCTTGTATATTCTAGTTCTCTAGAAATGAATGCCAACATTGCATTTGCCTTCCTCACCACAGACCCAACCTACAAATTAACCTTAAGGAAATCTGCACAAGGACTCCCAAGTCCATTTTGGCCTCAATTTTTAATATTTCCTCTCCACTTAGAACATAATTAACCCTTTCATTTCTTCTACCAAAGTGCATGACCATACACTTCCTGACACTGTATTCCATCTGCCATCTTTTTGCCCATTCTCCTAATCTGTCCATCTGTAGCCTCTCCACTTCCTCAAAACTACCTGCTCTTCCAAATGTCATCATATCATCTGCAAACTTTGCAACAAACCCATTAGTTCCATCATCCAAATCATTGATGTACAACATAAAAATAATCAATCCCAACACAGACCCTGTGGAACACCACTAGTCACCGGCAGTCAGTCAGAAAAGGCTCCCTTTATTCCCACTCTTTGCCTCCTGCCAGTCAGCCACTGCTTTATCCATTCTAGAACCTTTCCTGTAATACCGTGGGCTTGTAGCTTGATAAGCAGCCTCAAGTGGCACCTTGTCAAAGACCTTCTGAAAATCCAAGTACAGAATATCAAATGATTCTCCTTTGTTTCTCTTGCTTGTTACTTCATCAAAGAATTCCAACAGATTTGTCAGGTAAGATTTTCCCTTGAGGAAACCATGCTGACTACGGCCTATTTTATCACGTGCCACCAAGTACCCTGAGATCTCATCCTTAATAACTGACTCCAATATTTTCTCAGTCACTGAGGTCAGCCTAGCTGGCCTATAGTTTCCCTTCTTCTGACTTTTTCATTCATGAAGTGTGGAGTGACATTTGCAATTTTCCAGTTTTCTGGAACTATTTTAGAATGTAGTGATTCTTGAAAGATCTTTATTAATGGCTCCACAATCTCTGCAGTCACCTCTTTCATAACCTTGTGGTGTACGCCATCTGGTCCAGGTGATTTATCTGCATTCAGCCGGCTGGTGGCGCAGGGGCATCAGCGCCGGACTCCGGAGCGAAGGCTCCCGAGTTCGGATCCAAGTCGGGCCACACCCCAAGCACGTTTCCATCCGTGCCGGGTTGAGCGTCGAGCTAGCCACTCGGCCTCGTAAGAAAAAAAGGGTCGAGTCAGGAACATTCATACCGCGACCAGGTTAATCTGAAAGGAGGCCAATCCTGACACCACGCGCCAGACGAGAAAGGCTGACTGTCTGGTGCGACACGCTAAAAGAAAATCAGCCTTCAGACCTTTCAGTTTCCCAAGAACTTTCTCTCTAGTTTTGGTAATTCCATACACTTCACGCCCCCTGACATCCTTGATCTTCCAACATACTGCTGGTGTCTTCTACAGTGAAGACTGACGTAAAATACTTATTCAGTTCATCTGCCATCTCCTTGTCCCCCATTACTACCTCTCCAGCATCATTTTCCAACGGGCCTTTTATCCATTCTCACCTCTCCTTTACACTTCATGTATCTGAAGAAACTTTTGGTGTTTTCTTTAATATTATTGGCTAGCTTACTTTCATATTCCAGCTTTACCTGTTGGTTTTTAAAAGCTTCCCAATCCTCTAACTTCCTACTAATTTTCACACCTAGTCCATAATAGCTCATCCTCTAGTAGGCTCAACCACGAGCTGCTCTAAAAAGCCATCTCGTAGGCATTCTAGAAAATCCCCCCTCTCCTGGAATCCAGCACCAATCTGATTTTCCCAATCTACCTGCATATTGAAATCCCCATGACTACTGTAACATTGCCCTTTCATCAAGCATTTTCTAACTCCCTTTGTAATTTGTAGACCACTGTTTGGGGGTCTGTATACAACCCCTGCAGTTCCTTAGTTCGATCCACAATGATTCAACACTTTCAAACTCTATGTCACCTCTTTCTAATGATTTGATTTCATTTTTTTACCAACAGAACAACGCTGGTCCCTTTGCTTTCCTGCCTATCCTCTCAATACAATGTGTATCTTTGGACGTTAATCTCCCAGTTATAATCTTATTTCAACCATGATTCAGTGATGCCTACGTCATACCTGCCAATCTGCAATTGTACTACAAGTTCATTTACCTTACTCCTGTTACGTTCCCCAGTAACCGGGTGGTTTTCCAGCAAAGATAGATGGATGTACCGAAGCCTGATGCTACTATTTTCAAACGTTTTATTCAAAAAGGGGCACAAACGTATGGTTAATACAAAACATTCAGATCATATTCATCGTCAAAACTCAATCTAAAACACCGGTGTAATAATAATCATTCAAAACACAAGCTCGCTCGTCGTCTAGGGGTAACGTAGATTTTATATCGTTCGCTGGATATCTAAAAGTCTTTTAGATCACAGCAGTTTCACTTAGTTGCCGGCGGAAGGGTCGCGTTGGTGCACTTTTGTTAGAAAGACAGAGAGCATGAAGCATTTACCCGACAGGTTTTCCAATCTGTAGGAGGTAGTCGGAAGTCTCGTTGGGGGGAATGGACTCTCATCTGTGGCTTCCCCTGTAGCTAGGCCGTCTTCCGTGGTGAAGTCGCCAATCCCAGGCAAGGGAAGGACGCACACGAACCCCACCACCGGCTGTAGCTATTAAAACGCTGTCGCAGGATTTCTAGCGTTTCTCCTTCGTGTGTTTCCTTGGTGCGTCTGAGACCCCGCCTCGGCTGCCCCCCTTTATATCTGGACTGGCAGGGTTGTAGATGTCAATCAGGGTGGGGGGGGGGGTTTGAGGCGATCTTCCCCCCATTACCTATCTCACATTGCCCTGAAGGTTTGCACGTAGGTCACGTCCGCATTCCCCAAAGGTGCCTCCCAAGACAATGGCTGTGTCCAAGGCTGAGCGGCCAGCCCACATTCCAGACCGTAAGGCCCTCTCTCTCTTGAGACTCTCCCAAGGGGGGGGAGGGGCTGAGGCCATAACACTCCATATTCTGCACGCATTCAAGTACAACGTCCTCAGTCCTATGCTCACTCTTTACGATTTTTGTCTGCCTTTTACATTGCAGCTCATTCTGTTGACTGCAATCTTGCCCTATGAACAGCCTCTCCTCACTACACATTGCCTCTGTTTGTAAACCAGCTACTTCATCCTCAGCACTATTATCCACCTTTCCTACGATCCTACTTGCATTGAAATATACACAGCTCAGGACACTAGTTGGACCGTGCTCAACCTTTTGATTCCTAACTTTGTCTGAGGTCTTACCAACATCTGCCTCCACAACCTCTCCATTAACTGTTCTGGCACTCGGGTTCCCATCCCCCTGCAACTCTAATTTAAACCCCACTGTGCAGCATTAACAAACCTTCCCACTAGGATATTAGTCCCCCTCCAGTTCAGGTACAAACTGTCCCTTCTGTACAGAACATAGAGCATAGAACAGTACAGCACATTACAGGCCCTTCAGCCCACAATGTTGTGCCAACCCTCAAACCCTGCTTCCCATAAAACCCCCCACCTTAAATTCCTCCATATAGTCTAGTAGTCTCTTAAACTTCACTAGTGTATCTGCCTCCACCTCTGACTCAGGCAGTGCATTCCACGCACCAACCACTCTCTGAGTGAAAAACCTTCCTCTAATATCCCCCTTGAACTTCCCTCCCCTTACCTTAAAGCCATGACCTCTTGTACTGAGCAGTGGTGCCCTGGGGAAGAGGCGCTGGCTGTCCACTCTATCTATTCCTCTTAATATCTTGTATACCTCTATCATGTCTCCTCTCATCCTCCTTCACTCCAAAGAGTAAAGCCCTAGCTCCCTTAATCTCTGATTATAATCCATACTCTCTAAACCAGGCAGCATCCCGGTAAATCTCCTCTGTACCTTTTTCAATGCTTCCACATCCTTCCTATACTGAGGCGACCAGAACTGGACACAGTACTCCAAGTGTGGCCTAACCAGAGTTTTATAGAGCTGCATCATTACATCGCGTCTCTTAAACTCTATCCCTCGACTTATGAAAGCTAACACCCCATAAGCTTTCTTAGCAACCCTATCTACCTGTGAGGCAACTTTCAGGGATCTGTGGACATGTACCCCCAGATCCCTCTGCTCCTCCACACTACCAAGTATCCTGCCATTTACTTTGTACTCTGCCTTGGAGTTTGTCCTTCCAAAGTGTACCACCTCACACTTCTCCGGGTTGAACTCCATCTGCCACTTCTCAGCACACTTCTGCTTCCTATCAATGTCTCTCTGCAATCTTCGACTCTACAATCAATCCTCTACACTATCTACAACACCACCAACCTTTGTGTCATCTGCAAACTTGCCAACCCACCCTTCTACCCCTACATCCAGGTCGTTAATAAAAATCACAAAAAATAGAGGTGCCAGAACAGATCCTTGTGGGAAACCACTAGTCACAACCCTCCAATCTGAATGTACTCCCTCCACCACGACCCTCTGCCTTCTGCAGGCAAGCCAATTCTGAATCCACCTGGCCAAACTTCCCTGGATCCCATGCCTTCTGACTTTCTGAATAAGCCTACCGTATGGAACCTTGTCAAATGCCTTACTAAAATCCATGTAGATCACATCCACTGCACTACCCTCATCTATATGCCTGGTCACCTCCTCAAAGAACTCTATCAGGCTTGTTAGGCACGATCTGCCCTTCACAAAGCCATGCTGACTGTCCCTGATCAGACCATGATTCTCTAAATGCCCATAGGTCCTATCTCTAAGAATCTTTTCCAACAGCTTTCCCACCACAGACGTAAGGCTCACTGGTCTATAATTACCTGGACTATCTCTACAACCTTTTTTGAACAAGGGGACAACATTCGCCTCCCTCCAATCCTCTGGTACCATACCCGTGGACAACGAGGACATAAGGATCCTAGCCAATCTCTTCCCTCGCCTTGTGGAGCAGCCTGGGGAATATTCCATCAGGCCCTGGGGACTTATCCATCCTAATGTATTTTAACAGCTCCAACACTTCCTCTCCCTTAATATCAACATGCTCCAGAACATCAACCTCACTCATATTGTCCTCACTGTCATCAAGTTTCTTCTCAGTGGTGAATACCGAAGAGAAGTATTCATTGAGGACCTCGCTCACTTCCACAGCCTTCAGGCACATCTTCCCACCTTTATCTCTAATTGGTCCTACTTCACTCCTGTCATCCTTTTGTTCTTCACATAATTGAAGAATGCCTTGGGGTTTTCCTTTACCCTACTCGCCAAGGCCTTCTCATGCCCCCTTCTTGCTCTTCTCAGCCCCGTCTTAAGCTCCTTTCTTGCTACCCTATATTCCTCAATAGACCCATCTGATCCTTGCTTCCTAAACCTCATGTATGCTGCCTTCTTCCACCTGACTAGATTTTCCACCTCACTTGTCACCCATGGTTCCTTCACCCTATAATTCTTTATCTTCCTCATGAGGACAAATTTATCCCTAACATCCTGCCAGAGATCCTTAAACATCGACCACATGTCCGTAGTACATTTCCCTGCAAAAACATCATCCCAATTCACAGCCGCAAGTTCTAGCCTATAGCCTCATAATTTGCCCTTCCCCAATTAAAAATTTTCCTGTCCTCTCTGATTCTGTCCTTTTCCATGATAATGCTAAAGGCCAGGGAGTGGTGATCACTGTCCCCCAGATGCTCACCCACTGACAGATCTGTGACCTGACCTGGTTCATTACCTAATACTAGATCTAGTATGGCATTCCCCTTAGTCGGCCTGTCAACATGCTGTGACCTCCCCTGCAGCCAAAGAGGATTCAAAGATCATAGCTACTGCTCCAGCAATCTCTTCTCTTACTTCCCACAGCAACCTGGGGTGTATCATGTCCGGCCCTGGGGGCTTATCAATCTTGATGTTTGTAAGAAAATCCAACACTTCTTCCTTAATCTCCAGACTGTCCAGCACACAGGCCAGCTCTATTTCCATCTCACCCTGATCAAGGTCCTTTTCACTTGTGAATACTGAAGCAAAGTATTCAGTTAGGACCTCCCCAACCTTCTCCACCTCCAGGCACCTGTTGCCTTCTTTATCCTTTAGTGGTTGTGGGTGATCAGGGACAGAGGGACAGCATGCCACAACCTTCTGGCTAAAGAAATTCCGCCTCATCTCAGTTCTAGGTGAGGCAGTGCCCTCTGATCCTAGACTCCCACTATAGGAAACATCCTCTCCACACACACTCTATCTGTGCCCTCTGGTCCCAGACTCCCCCACTACAGGAAACATCCTCTCCACATCCACTCTATCTGTGTCCTCTGGTCCCAGACTCCCACTATAGGAAACATCCTCTCCACATCCACTCTATCTGTGCCCTCTGGTCCTAGACTCCCACTATAGGAAACATCCTCTCCACATCCACTCTATCTGTGCCCTCTGGTCCTAGACTCCCCCACTACAGGAAACATCCTCTCCACATCCACTCTATCTGTGTCCTCTGGTCCTAGACTCCCCCACCATAGGAAACATCCTCTCCACATCCACTCTATCTGTGTCCTCTGGTCCCAGACTCCCCCACTATAGGAAACATCCTCTCCACACCCACTCTATCTGTGTCCTCTGGTCCTAGACTCCCCCACCATAGGAAACATCCTCTCCACATCCACTCTATCTGTGTCCTCCGGTCCTAGACTCCTCCACTATAGGAAACATCCTCTCCACATCCACTCTATCTGTGTCCTCTGGTCCCAGACTCCCCCCACTATAGGAAACATCCTCTCCACATCCACTCTATCTGTGCCCTCTGATCCTAGACTCCCACTACAGGAAACATCCTCTCCACATCCACTCTATCTGTGTCCTCTGGTCCTAGACTCCCACTACAGGAAACATCCTCTCCACATCCACTCTATCTGTGTCCTCAGGTCCTAGACTCCCCCACTATAGGAAACATCCTCTCCACATCCACTCTATCTGTGCCCTCTGATCCCAGACTCCCCCACCACAGGAAACATCCTCTCCACATCCACTCTATCTGTGTCCTCTGGTCCCAGACTCCCCCACTATAGGAAACATCCTCTCCACATCCACTCTATCTGTGCCCTCTGATCCTAGACTCCCACTACAGGAAACATCCTCTCCACATCCACTCTATCTGTGTCCTCTGGTCCTAGACTCCCCCACTATAGGAAACATCCTCTCCACATCCACTCTATCTGTGTCCTCTGGTCCCAGACTCCCCCACTATAGGAAACATCCTCTCCACATCCACTCTATCTGTGTCCTCTGGTCCTAGACTCCCACCACAGGAAACATCCTCTCCACATCCACTCTATCTGTGTCCTCTGGTCCTAGACTCCCCCACTATAGGAAACATCCTCTCCACATCCACTCTATCTGTGTCCTCTGGTCCTAGACTCCCCCATTATAGGAAACATCCTCCCCACATTCACTCTATCTGTGTCCTCTGGTCCTAGACTCCCCCACTATAGGAAACATCCTCTCCACATCTACTCTATCTGTGTCCTCTGGTCCTAGACTCCCCCATTATAGGAAACATCCTCCCCACATTCACTCTATCTGTGTCCTCTGGTCCTAGACTCCCCCATTATAGGAAACATCCTCCCCACATTCACTCTATCTGTGTCCTCTGGTCCTGGGCTCCCCCACCACAGGAAACATCCTCTCCACATCCACTCTATCGAGGCCTTTCAACATTCCATTGGTTTCATAGAGACCCCACCCCCCATTCCTCTGAACTCCAGTGAATATGGGCCCTGAGCCATCAAAAACGCTCCTCATATGTCAACCCTTTCATTACCTGAAGCTTTCTTGGGAACCTCCTCTGGACCCTCTCCAATGCCAGCACACCCTTTCTTAGCAATACACACGTCCTGCTGAAGGGTTTTGGCCGGAAATATCGACTGTACTTTTTTCCATAGATGCTGCCTGGCCTGCTGAGTTCCTCCAGCATTTGTGTTGGTCGGATTTGTTGCTCGGATTTCCAGCATCTGCAGATTTTCTCTTGTTTGTGACTGGATATTCTTTCTTAGAAAAGGGGCCCAAAACTGCTCACAATACTCCAAGTGACACTAAACATGATTCTGATATTTTTATTAACTGTTATTGTGTTATTAATTATTACGACAATGATTTTATTAATCATTATTATTATTATTAATAAATCAAATATGTATATTACAGGGACCTAGGGATATGGGGAAAGTGCTAGAGTAAAAAATGCTTTGGTGTGGTTTGATGAGCATTGGTCAAAAGCTGGCAACTGGGTTAAGTTTAGATGGGGCCTCCTGATTGGCACGGACGTGTTGGGCAGAAGGGCTTGTCTATCTGTAACTCTGTGAGTCTAATAGTACTAAACTGAAGAGCCGAACGGCCTGATCCCGGCGCTGCGCTGCGCTTCGCCACCACACGATGGAGCCAGTGGTCTTTTGGGAAATTATCCGCAGCGGCTGCTGTTGCAGACTGTCACCACGTGGTGGCAGCATTGTCTAGCTTTAGGTAGGATCAACAGCAATTGTAGTTGTAACTGCTGCAGTGTTCTATGTTCTGATAGTCCAGCATAGTACAGGCCCTTCGGCCCTTGGTGTTGTACTGACCACTTAACCTACTTCAAAATCAATATAACCTTTCCACCCTCATCTTTCTATCATTCATGTACCCATCTAAGATGGTCTTAAATGTCCTTAATGTATCTGCCTCTACCACCATCCCTGGTGGCGAGTTCCACACACCCACCACTCTGCGTAAAAAAACTACCTCTGACGTACCCACCCATACTTTCCTCCAAATATCTTAAAGCTATACCCCCGAATAGAAGCCATTTCTGCCCTGTAAAAAAGACTCTGACTGTCCACTCTATCGATGTGTCTTATTTTAAACAATTCTATCAAGTTATCTTTCATCCTCCCTCACTCCGAAGAGAAAAGCCTTAGCTCGCTCAACTTGTCCTCATAAGACATGCTCCTTGTTCCAGGCAGTGTCCTGGTAAATCCCCTCTGCACATTCTTCAAATCTGCCGCATCGCTTCAATAATGAGGTGACCAGAACTGAAGGCCATGTTCCACTTGTGGTCTAACCAGGGGTTTGTAGACCTGCAGCAATGAACTTTCTTAATTACTTGCACTACACTTGTGCCGTGTGAGCCTTTGTGAGCGATGCTTCAGGACGATGAAATCCCTGGGTCCGTTGCCGAATACTCTGCCATCTCTCTCTATTGAGACCATAAGACACAGGAACAGAATTAGGCCATTCAGCCCATCGAAATTGCCCACCATTCCATCACAGCTGACTTATTATCCCTCTCAACCCCATTCTCCTGCCTTCTCCCATAACCTTTGGCGTCCTGATTGATCAAGAACTTATGAACTTTTGCCTTTAATGCACCAAGTGACTTGGCCTCCACAAATTTCACCACCCTCTGGCTGGGGAAATTAATCCTGAACTCTGTTCTAAATGACAAAGTCTCACATATGAGCCTGCCATTCTCGCTGGGATTCAGAAGGACGAGGGGGAATCTCATTGAAACCTTTTGAATTTTGAAAGACCTGGACAGAGTAGATGTGGAAAGGATGTTTCCCATGGTGGGGGAGTCTAGGACAAGCGAACACAACATCAGGATAGTGAGACATCCATTTAAAACAGAGATACAGAGAAATGTCTTTAGCCAGAGGGTGGTGAATGAGTTACCACAGGTGGCTGTGGAGTTCAGGTCATTGGGTGTATTTAAGGCAGAGCTTACTAAGTTCTTGATTGGACATGGCATCAAGGGTTATGGGAAGAAGGCCAGGAGTGGGGCTGAGCAGGGGATCAAATGATCTGCATTGATGGAATGGCAGAACAGTTTCAATGGGCCAAATGGCCTCATTCTGCTCCTATGTTTTATGGTCTTAACAAGCCATGAGCCCATGATATTACAGGAAAGATTCTGGCATGGATAAAACAGTGGCTGATTGGCAGTGGGGATAAAGGGAGCCTTTTCTGACTAGCTGCCGGTGACTAGTGATGTTCTACAGGGGTCTGTGTTGGGACCGATTCTTTTTATGTTATATGTCAATGATTTGGATGATGGAATTGATGGCCTTGTTGCAAAGTTAGCAGACAATATGAAGGTAGGTGGAGGGCAGGTAGTTTTGAGAAAGTAGAAGGGCTGCTTTTGAATATTTTCTAAATAGAGAGAAAAGACCAAAATCTGAGGTGCAGCGGTTCTTGTGCAGGATTCCCTGAAGGCTCATTTGCAGGTTGACTCTGTAGTGAGGAAGGCAAATGCGATTTTAGTATTCATTTCAAAAGGATAATAATACAAAAGCAAGGGTGTAATGTTGAAACTTTATAAAGCACTAGTGAGGCCTCACGTGGGGGATTACGAGCAGGTTTGGGCCCCTTAGAAAGGATGTGCTGAAACTGTAGCGGGTTCAAAGGAGCTTCACAAAAACGATTTCAGGATTGGATGGCCTGTCATATGAAGATGGTTCTGGGCCTGTACCTTCTGGAATTCAGAAGAATGAGGGCTGATCTAATTGAAATCTATCGAATGGTGAAAGGCCTTGATAGAGTGGACATGGAAAGGATGTTTCCTGTGATGGGAGAGTCTAAGACCAGAGGACACATCCTCAAAATAGAGGGGTGTCCTTTTAGAACAGAAATGAGGAGAAATTTGTTTAGCCAGAGAGTGGTGACTCTGGAATTCTTTTCCACAGACAACTGTGGAGGCCAATTCTTTATGTTTATTTAAGGCAGAGGTTGATAGATTCTTGATTGGTCAGGGTATGAAGGGATACGGGGAGGAGGCAGGAGATTGGAGCCGAGAGGAGAGTGGATCAGCCATGGTGAAATGGTGAGATAGACTCAATGGGCCAAATGGCCTAATTCTGCTCCTATATCTTATGGTCTAAAAGGATGTCACTCAATTCTGAGGCTGTGCCCTCTGGTCCTAAACCCCCACTATAAGAAACATCCACTCTATCCAGCCCTTTCAACTTTCAATAGGTTTCAATAAGGTTCACCTTCATTCTACTGAAATCCAGTGAGTACAGGCCCAGAGCCATCAAACACTCCTCGTGCATTAACCCTTTCATTCCCAGGATAATTCTCATGAATCTCCTCTGGACCCTCTCCAATGCCAGCACACCCTTCCTTAGACAAGGGGCCCAAAACTGCTCACAATACACCGGATGACAATAAACCTGATTCTGATTATTTAAATTAACTATTAGTTTGGTATTCATTATTATGATAATACTTTTATTAACCATTATTATTAATAATAAATAAAATGTCTATTATTAAGGGGACCTTCAGCCCACAATGTTGTGTTGACCATTTAACCTTCCTCAATCTATCATTTCCTTCCCACATAGCCTCCAGTTTTCTCTCATCCATGTGCTTATCAAAGAGTCTCTTAAATGTCCCCAATGGTGCAGGCTCGAAGGGCCGAATGGTCTACTTCTGCACCTATTGTCTATTGTATCTGTGTCTACCACCACCCCCGTTCTGTGTAAAAAAAAAACCCATCTCTGACATCCTGTCCACATCCAGACCTTTCAGTATTCAATGGGTTGTAATGAGATCCCTTCTCATTCTGCTGAACTCCATTGGGTACAGACACAGAGCCATCAAACGTTAACCCTTTCATTCCTGAGATAATTCCTCTGGACCCTCTCCAATGCCAGCACATCGTTTCTTAGATAAGGGGCCCAAAATTGCTCACAATCCTCCAGGTGCAGCCTTACCAATGCCTTATAAAGCCTCAGCATCACATCCTTGCTTTTGTATTCTAGTCCTCTCAAAATGAATTCTAACATTGCATTTGCCTTCCTCATCATCAAATCAACCTGCAACCTTAGGGAATCCTGCATGAGGAGGCTCAAATCCCTCTGCACCTCTGATTTTTTGAACTTTCTCCACATTTAGAAGATAGTCCACACCTTTATTCCTTCTGCCAAAGTGCATGATTGTGCACTTCCCTACGTTATATTCCACCTGGCACTAGCTTGTCCATTCCTCAGCACCTCCTGCCCCTCTACATATCTTCATATCATCTGCAAACTTGGTCACAAAGTCATCAATTCCATCATCCAAATCATTGACGTACAATGTAAAAAGAAATAGTCCCAACATGCCCCTTTAGGACAACACTAGTCACTAGCAGCCCATCATAAAAGTCCCTTCATTCCCACTCTTTGCCTCCTGCCAGTCAGCCAATCTTCTGTCTGTGCTAATATCTGTCCTATACCTTATCTTGTTAAGCAGCCTCATGTGGAACCTTGTCAAAGACTTTATGAAAAACCCAAATTCACAACATCCACTGACTGCTTTTTCTATCCTGCCAGTTACTTCCTCAAGTAATACCAACACATTTGTCAGTTAAGGTTTCTTCTTTGGAAATCTATGCTTTCTATTCTTTTATATCTATCCAACCAAATGGACAATTTCACATCATTCTCCATTTGCCAGATTCACTGAACCTATCTATATCCCCCTTTAGCCTCCACATATCCTCCACAACTCACTTTCTGACCTGTCAGCTAATTTGTTGACCGTACCCACTGTGTCTTCATCTGAGTCACTTTTACATATTATAAAAGCTTAAAGTTCCAGCACAGACCCCTGTATCACTACTCGTTTTATCCAATATCAGAACCAGAAAGGGTCAATTTGTGCCTATTTGGAGTTATATAATCCAGAAACAGGCCCCTCAGCCCACTCACCCTGCCATCCAGGATTGGATCTGGAACTGGAAATGGTTTATTATTGTCATATGTACCGAGATACAGGGAAAAGATTGTCTTGCATCCTGTCCATACATATCAGATCATTACACAGCGTACTGAAATAAAACAAGGCAAAACAATAACAGAATGCAGAATAAAGTTTGACAGTGACAGAGAAAGTGTAGTGCAGGCAGGTTACAGAAATAATAAAATGTCCATCTAAGCTTGAGAGTCCAACGAGACCCAATTATACCATGTGACCAATTAACTTACTAACCGGTACATCTTCAGAATGGGAGGAAACATATGTGGTCACGGGGAGAACGTACAAACACCTTACAAATAACGGTGGGAATGGAATCTGGACCACTGGTACTAATTCTGTTGCGCTAATCAGCACCCTGCTGAGCTGTCCCAATTGATCATTCGGTGTCCTCAACTGAGCTCTCTTCCCGACTGGAGTGAAGGCAGCTTCTTTACTTCGTCCTGTTCGTCAGGGAATCTACTGGTGCTTCCTGGCCTCCACTTCCATCGGGTCAGTCAGCGTTCACAATGCATGCATGCACGTGTGTGTGAGTCTGAGTGTGTGTGTGAGTGTGAGTGTGAGTGTGCATGTGTGTGAGAGTGTGTGTGTGAGTGTGTGCGAGAGTGTGAGAGTGCGAGAGTGTGTGTGCGAGAGTGTGAGTGTGAGTGTGTGTGAGAGAGTGCGAGAGTGCGAGTGTGTGTGTGTGAGTGTGTGTGTGTGTGAGAGAGTGCGAGTGTGTGTGTGAGAGGGTGTGTGTGCGCGTGTGTGCGAGAGTGCGAGAGTGCAAGTGTGTGTGTGAGAGAGTGCGAGTGTGTGTGTGTGTGAGTCTGTGTGTGAAAGAGAGTGTGAGTGTGTGTGTGTGTGAGAGAGCGCGAGAGTGTGAGTGTGTGTGTGAGAGTGTGAGTGTGTGTGCGAGTGAGAGTGAGAGTGAGTGTGTGTGTCTGGCTGTCTGGCTGTCCGTCTGTCCGTTTGAGTGCATCTGTCTGCACACACGTGTGCATATACATCCATGACAGGAAGCTCCTGTGTGCCTGTGAGAATGGTATGTGTTTGCATGTACACTGTACATACCCGTGTGTACCTGTGTGTGTCAACTCCATGTTACGTGATGTTTCTGAGGTTGAAGAACTTCTTAGCCAAGAATTCATCTGCGATACAAATTCCACTCTGTAAAATTCCAGGAAAACCTGCAGTTACATTCCAATGATTCCTGCAAAAGCTTTTTTGAACGAGTCCATTGCATTGGCCACGCCACCAACAAACACACAGAGCATCTTTTAAATTAATCTGGTCCGCATTCGATGTTCCTCCTCGGAGAAACGGATACTGAGCGGATTCCAGGAGTGTGGGAGCTGACGCTGGAAAGCCGAACATGGAGGAAAGCGATAGATCTGCTCCAGATTCTGGGACTGGATCCCGATGGGAGTCTGTGAGTGGATACTCCAAGATTAGAAGCTGCCCCAGACCCTCAGGTGGGCTCCACACATCCTGAGCAAGAGGGAATCACCAACCTTGTGCCTCCATCCTCTCCTGGGGCGAGTGGGTATCTGTTTGCACTCTGCCCCCACCAGGTGAACCTCTCCTTCCCCCCCCCCCTCCTGCAGATACACGGACCTGGTCTGACCCCAGCACTTCCTCTCTGTCCACCGGCAGCTTGGATAGGCAGTATCACACGGCCCAGACACCCCTCACAGTGACTGAGGGTGTGGGAGAGGGAGGGGTAGAGTGCAGGAAGTGTTCTCTGCCAATGGGCCAAGGTGTTCTGCCCCCAGGTCTGACTGGTAGAATTTGTGAAGTAGGAAAGGGTTCCAGCCTAAGGGAGGGTCACACGGTGGGAGGGCGTTGGTTACAGTGGGAGTGAGTTCTCCAAGAACGGTGGGGCTCCCATGGAACGGAGTATTTTGATTATAGTCGGAACTGTATTTTAAAATGAAATTGTTAACAGTCTCTTAAATCTTTGATTTTCTTAATTTTGGAAGAGAATAAACATTTGCAGTTTTGTAAATAAAAAGGTGGTGGGTTAGTATGAGGCAGATCTGAAGGAGAGGGTAACTACGAGGCAGATCTGAAGGAGAGGGTAACTACGAGGCAGATCTGAAGGAGAGGGTAACTACGAGGCAGATCTGAAGGAGAGGGTTACTACAAGGTCACTCTGAAGGGCCATTTGGTTAGTCTGCACTGGGATCCAGTTGCCAGCCAGTGAATTCAGAGACCAGGCACAGTGATTCTGAGGAAGGGCAGGGATGTACGGGCCACACACTCTCACTGTGTCAGTCACTCCAAACCTCCCCACAAAGAATGCTGGAGAAATTGTGCAACAGGTTTTGATTAGTACAGATCACAAAGAAAGCAGATGTTGAACTGCAAACATACTGCACTTAGTTTTAATTCGCAGGATTGTTTCATATTGTTGTTTATAAACAAGCACAGAGTAAACCTCCCTCCACACCGTCCCATCACACACTCCCGGGGTCAGATACAGAGTAAACCTCCCTCCACACCATCCCATCACACACTCCCAGGGTCAGACACAGAGTGAATCTCCCTCCACACCGTCCCATCACACACTCCCAGGGTCAGACAGAGTAAACCTCCCTCCACACCGTCCCATCACACACTCCCAGGGTCAGACAGAGTAAACCTCCCCCCACACCGTCCCATCACACACTCCCGGGGTCAGACACAGAGAGAGTCTCCCTCCACACTGTTCCATCACACACTCCCAGGGTCAGACAGAGTGAATCTCCCTCCACACTGTCCCATCACACACTCCCGGGGTCAGACAGAGTGAAGCTCCCATCACACACTCCCAGGGTCAGACAGAGTGAAGCTCCCTCCACACCGTCCCATCACACACTCCCAGGGTCAGACAGAGTGAAGCTCCCTCCACACCATCCCATCACACACTCCCAGGGTCAGACAGAGTGAAGCTCCCTCCACACCATCCCATCACACACTCCCAGGGTCAGACAGAGTGACCCTCCCTCCACACCGTCCCATCACACACTCCCGGGGTCAGACACAGAGTGAAGCTCCCTCCACACCGTCCCATCACACACTCCCAGGGTTAGACAGAGTAAACCTCCCCCCACACCGTCCCATCACACACTCCCAGGGTCAGACAGAGTAAACCTCCCTCCACACCGTCCCATCATATACTCCCAGAGTCAGACAGAGTGAAGCTCCCTCCACACCGTCCCATCACACACTCCCAGGGTCAGACAGAGTGAAGCTCCCTCCACACCGTCCCATCACACACTCCCAGGGTCAGACAGAGTGACCCTCCCTCCACACCGTCCCATCACACACTCCCGGGGTCAGACACAGAGTGAAGCTCCCTCCACACCGTCCCATCACACACTCCCAGGGTCAGACAGAGTAAACCTCCCTCCACACCGTCCCATCACACACTCCCGGGGTCAGACACAGAGAGAGTCTCCCTCCACACCGTCCCATCACACTCTCCCGGGGTCAGACACAGAGTAACCCTCCCTCCACACCGTCCCATCACACACTCCCGGGGTCAGACACAGAGTGAAGCTCCCTCCACACCGTCCCATCACACACTCCCGGGGTCAGACAGAGTCTACACTGAGGCTCTATGTTCTTATCACAGACCCTGGGACAAGCAAAAGTCCCCCTGCTACTGTTCCTCAGCCAGGAGCCAGCCTCTGCAGATCTCTCAGCCACTGTACAGAGGTGGCGGTTTCTGACTCTACTACCCTCTCAGGCAGTGCTCGCACTCTGGCTGAAAACATTTTCCTAGATCTCCTCTCTGATCAGCTGGCTATGTTCCCTAGTCATAACCTCTCTGCTTAGAGAGGCAGGTCCTTTGATTTCATTCATTTGCAACTTCAGCTAAGCCTCTTCTCCATTAGAAACAAGCCTAGCCTCTCCAGAATCTCCTCCTGGAGACATTTTTCCAGTCTTGGTTATATCCCCATAAATGTCCCGTCTGGGGGAGTCACATCCTTCCTGTAATGTGGTTACCAGGATTTCACACACTGTGCTGTTACCAGCCATGTACAGTTTCAGCAAATTGTAAACACAGAAGATTCTGTAGATGCTGGAAATCCTGAGTAACACACACAAAATGCTGGAGGAACTCAGCGGGTCAGGCAGCATCCATGGGAAAAAGTAAACAGTCAATGTTTTAGGCCGAGACTCTTCCCCTTTATCCCATGGTCCACTCTCCTCTCTGATCAGAGTCCTTTTTCAGCTCTTTAACTCTTCCAACTGTCATCTCCCAGGCTCTCCTCCACCCTCAACTGGTCTCACCTTTCACCTGCCAGTTTGTACTCCCTCCCCTCCCCCCACCGTCTTATTCTGGCTTCTGCTTCCCCACCCCCCCACCCCTTTCCAGTCTTGATGAAGGGTCTCGGTCCAAAACGTTGACAGTTTAATCCTCTCCATAGATGCTGCCTGACCCGCTGAGTTCCTCCAGCATTTTGCGTGTGTGGTTTAGTTTCAGCATAGCTATTTGTGGGAAAGTTATTGGAAGGGATTCTAAGAGACCAGATAGCCATGGACTGATTAAGGATGGTCACCCTGGCTTCATGGGTGGTAGGTCATGTCTAACCAATCTTACAGTTTTTCGAGGCAGTTATCAGGAAAGGGCTGAGACCCTTCGTCAGGACTCCAGTCAACGTTACAGGCCAAGACCCTTCATCAGGAGGGCCCGAAACGTTGACTGCTCCTTTCAACGGTTGCTGCCCGACCTGCTGAGTTCATCCAGCTTTTTGTGTACGTCTTGATTTGACCACAGCATCTGCAGTGCACTTTGTGTCAGTACTGGGTCTGTTGTTGTTTGTCATCTATATCAATTATCTGGATGATAATGTGGTTAACTGGACCAGCAAACTTGCAGATGACCCCAAGATTGGGGGTGTATTAGACAATGAAGAAGACCATCATGGCTTGCAGAGAAATCTGCGTCATGGGCTGGAAATGTTAGAAAGGATTTAATGCAGACAAGTGCAAGGTTTTGTACTTTGGTGGGACCAACCAGGGTAGGTCTGCAACAGTGAACGGTGGAGCACTGAGGAGTGTGGTAGAACAAAGGGATCTGGGAATACAGGTACAAAATTCACTGAAAATGGTGTCACAGGATGACAGAGTCATAAAGAAAGCTTTCGGCACATTGGCCTTCATAAACCAATGTATTGAGTAGAGGAGATGGGATGTTATGTTGAAGTTGTACAAGACATTGGTGAGGCCTAATCTGGAGTAGTGTGTGCAGTTTTGGTCACCGACCTGCAGGAAAGTTGTACATAAGGTTGAAAGAGTGCAGAGAAAATACAGAAGGATGTTGCCAGGTCTGGAGGACCTGAATTATAAGGGAAGATTGAATAGGTTAGGACTGTATTCTTCAGAACGTAGAAGATTGAGATTTATTAGAGGTAAACAAGGCTATGAAGGTAAATGCAAGCTGGCTTTTTCCAGTGAGACTACAGCAAGAGGTCATGGGTTAAGGGTGAAAGGTGAAAAGTTTAAGGGGAACATGAGGGGAAACTTCTTCACTCAGAGGGTTGTGGGAGTGTGGAAGTGGTGCATGCGAGCTCGATTTCAACGTTTAAGAGAAGTTTGGACAGGCACATGGATGGTAGGGATACGGAGGGCTATGGTCCAGGTGCAGGTTGACAGGAGTAGGCAGTTTTAGCATGGAGTAGATGGGCCAAAAGGCCTGCTTCTGAGCTGTACTCTCTATAACCTGTCTGCGTTTGGTTAATAAACATCAGCAGCCTGTTTATCTGTTTGACGACATTATTGATCTGACCTGTTAACGTTAAAATGTCCGAGGAGCAAGGATACTCCGCTTCTCCAGGACACTCAGTAGCCTCACACTTAATGTTTATTTCTTCAGCCTTTTTTTAAAAGAATATTCTGTATGTGAGTTATTTTTGGCTCTTATCCCTGGTTTATTTCCGCTGAGATTTTCTTTGCTGAACTTGTATCCACCAATGCATCAGCTTTCCCTTCTTGACGTTAAATTCCATTTTCCCCTTTTCTGCCCAGACCATTGATATTTGTAGGGTACTGTACTGGCAAACAGAACACGACAACAGCGCCAGAGACCCAGGTTCAACTCTTGCCCGTCTGTAAGGAGTTTCTAAAGACGTATGGTTTAAGGTTGGCTTAGTGAGTTGCGGGCTGGCACTGGAAGTGTGACCATACTTGTGGGCTGCCTTCAGCACGTCCTGGACTGAGTTGGTCATCGACACAAATGACGCATTTCGCTGCATGCTTCACTGTACAGATGGCAACTGGAGCTAATCTTTATTGCCTTGTTATCTAGCGTTCCCTCTTCACTGTCAGCCACGCAGACATTGGCTGGCCTCTGCGTTATCATGCTCCCTGCATTTAGTCCCACGTTAGAGAAGGGGACGGAGAGCTAGCATCAGCCATAAACACCGAGCCACACTTCCTCCCCCCCCCCACCACCCCTCTCCCTGACACTGAGCCAATCTGCCCCCCGTCACTGTTTTTAATCAGTCTGCCAACACCACTCGTGTCTTGGCAAGAATTTAAAACAATTTAGTGTTCATGATTCCATGGCCATCACAATGAATGTTCACTTTTTATTCCAGTTCTTATAATTAACTGAGTTTGATTTCCCAGCGGCTGCTACGTTTAAGGTCGAAGTAGCCACACCACTTAATTCATTCTCTCTACAAACACTTTGCCCACCGATTCCCCAGTGACCAATCCTGACTTTTAGGGTGTCTTGTCTTTAACTTTTTGGAGGGTTTAAATGGGTGGAAGGCAGTGGGGGAGTACAGGAGGGAGGGGTGTCACTGGCAGCAAGATTATATCAGCTGCTTGAACAGTTCCTACATTAGAAGTCCTTTGTGAAACATGGTGGTCCTGGCCTGCGATACAACGTGGCTGCAAATTCCTCTGAGTGTGCACTCACTCACTACCAATGTAGTGAGTTGCCTCACTCACTCAGAGGCAACTGGATACTGCCTCTGTTAACACCAACATGATTACCACCGATATGACCCAATGCTGAACATAAAACAGACAACAATTACCAATCTTCTTCAAAGAAAATTTTAAACTGAGTTGAATTTACATGGTTTCAAAGACAGAGATTCAATCCTGACCTCTGCTGTCTGTCTGTACAATCTTCCTGCTCAGATCACAAGACATCGGAGCAGAATTAAGTCATTTGGCCTATTGAGTCCGCTTCGCCATTCCATCATGGCTGATTTATTTTCCCTCTCAACCCCGTTCTCCTGCCTCTTCCCCGTAACTTCTGACACCCTGAAAAATCTATCAACCTCCGCTTTAAATATACCCAATGACTTGGCCTCCACAGCCGTCAGTGGCAATGAATTCCACAGATTCACCACCCTAAAGAAATTCCTCCTCATCTCTGTTCTAAAGGGATGTCCTTCTATTCTGAGGCTGTGTCCTCTGGTCGTAGACTCCCCCATTACAGGAAACATCCTCTTCACACCCACTCCATCTTTGTCGAATAGTGCAAGCTGAATCGTCTGCAGCTCAACATCGATAAGAGAAAGGAGATGGTGGTTGACTTTAGGATGACTAAGCCTGCACTGCTCCCTGTTACTATTGATGGTGAGGACGTGGATGTGGTGAGGACCTACAAGTACCTGGGGTGCACCTGGAGCACCAACACAGAGGCTGGGTACAAGAAGGGCCAGAGTCGTCTCTACTTCCTGAGCAGACTGGGGTCCTTTGGAGTATGCAGGCCTGTCCTTCACATTTCCATCGGTCTGTTGTTGCCAGTACAATCTTCTATGCGGTGGTGTATTGGGCAGTGGCATCAACACGGGTGATGCCAACAGGCTCAATAAACTGATTAGAAAGTCTGACCCTGTTATAGGAGTCAAACTGGACACACTGGAGGCTGTGGTAGAACAAAGGACCCTCTGGAAAATCCTGGCAATTCTGGACAATGTTTCTCACTCATCATGCCATCTTGGCTGATCAGAGGAGCACTTTTAGTAATAGAAATATTAATTCAGCTGTGCTGCTCCTAAGAGTGATCGATGAGGTCATTCTTACCCTCGGCCATTGGGCTCCATAATGAGTCAACCTATAGCCGGGGAAGTGATGATCCCCCCCGCCCCCCCCCCCTCCTGTTAGACTGTTTGAGGTAACTTATTTTTATTCTTTCTTACTTCTCTTCTGATATGTATATATTTGTATATCTGTGCAGTTGTAATGCTACTGTGACTCTGTAATTTCCTTTGGGCTCAATAAAGTATATCTATCTAGGCCTTTCAATATTCAATAGGTTTCAATGAGATCCCTGTCATTCTTATAAACCCAGAAAGTACAGGCCCAGAGCCATCAAACACTCCTCGTGCATTAACCCTTTCGTTCCCAGAATCGTCCTGGAGAACCTCCTCTGCACCCTGTCCAATGCCAGCACATCCTTTCTCTTCTTGGTTTGGATGGGCTGCTAAGTCCAGCTGGAATGAGATACTGCACACCCCACCTTCAGTTTCAGCACATCCTTTCTAAACTGCTCACAATACTCCAAGTGAGGCCTCACCAGTGCTTTATAAAGTCTCAACATTACATCCTTGTTTTTATAGTCCTCTTGATATGAATGCTGACCTCACATTTGCCTACCCCACTAAAACCTTAACCATTAGGGAATTCTACACAAGTCCCTTTGTGCCACATTTTATTTGTGTTTTCTCTCCATTTAGAAAATAGTTAACCCTTTCATTTCTTCTACCAAAGTGCATGACCGTACACTTCCCTACACTATATTCCATTTGTCATTTCTTTGCCCATTCTCCTAATCTGTCTAAGTCCTTCTGTAGCCTCTCTACTTCCTCAAAACTACCTGCCCTCCACCTATCTTCATATCATCTGCAAACTTTACAACAAAGCCATCAATTCCATCATCCAAATCATTGACATATAACGTAAAAGAATTGGTCCCAACCCAGACCCCTGTGGAACACCACTAGTCACCAGCAGCCAGTCAGAAAAGGCTCCCTTTATTCCCACTCTTTGCCTCCTGCCTATCAGCCACTGTTTTATCCATGCTAAAATATTTCTTGTAATACCAGGGCTTGTAACTTGCTAAGCAGCCTCATGTGTGGCACCTTGTCAAAGGCCTTCTGAAAATCCAAGTGCACAACATCCACTGATTCTCTTTTGTCTGTCCTGCTTGTTATTTCTTCAAAGAATTCCAACAGATTTGTCAGGCAAGATTTCCCCTTGAAACCATGCTGACTACGGCCTATTTTGTCATGTGCCTTCAAGTATCTTGAAACCACATCCTTAATAATCGACTCCAACATCTTCCCAACCACTGAGGTCAGACTAACTGCTCTATAGTTTACTTTCTCCTGGCTTCCTCCCTTCGTGAAGAGTGGAGTGACATTTGCAATTTTCCAGTCTTCTGAAGCCATTCCAGAATCTAGTGATTCTTGAAAGATCATTACTAAAGCCTCCATAATCCCAGCAGCCACCTGTTTTGGAACTGTGGGATGTGCACATCTGGTCCAGGTGGCTTATCTAACTTTCAGACCTTCCAGTTTCCCAAGATTCTTCTCTCTAGTAATGGTAACTTCACACATTAAATACCACCTGAAACCTCCACCATACTGCCAGTGTCTTCCCAGTGAATGCTGATGCATTTTCATCTCCCTCATTACTACCTCTCCAGCATCATTTTCCAGCAGTCCGATATCCACTCTCACTTCTCTTTTACACTTTGTCTCTGAAGAAACTTTTGGTATCCTCTTTAATATCATTGACTAGCTTACTTTCGTATTCCATCTTTGCTTTCTTAATGACTCTATTAGTTGTTTTCTGTTGGCTTTTAAAAGCTTCACAATTCTCTAATTTCCCATTAATCTTTGTTCTGTTATATGTCCTCTCTTTGGCTTTTATGTTGGCTTTGACTTCTCTTGTTAGCCACGGATGTGTCACCTGGCCTTCAGAATAATTCTTCCCCTTTGAGATACATATATATATATCCTGTGCCTTCCGAGTTGCTTTTAGAAACTCCAGCCATTGCTGCTCTGCCATCATCCCTGCCAGTGTTCTTTTCCAATCAACCCTGGCCATCCCTCTCTCACATCTCTGTAATTCCCTTTACTCCACTGTAATACTAAAACATCTGACTTTAGCTTCTCCTTCTCAAATTTTGGGGTGAATTCAATCATATTATGATCACTTGCCCCAATGGTTCTTTTACCTTAAGCTCTCTAATCAATTGTGGTTGATTGCACAGCACCCATTCAAGAATTGTTGACACCCTAGTGGGCTCAACCATGAGCTGCTCTAAAAAGCCATGCCCTACAGGGCTTGTTCCTGTGCCATGTTGTTCTACCATTCTGTCTACTCAACCCTCTCCAATCCAAAACCACAGGAAAAAGAGGAGCAGGCCACTTGCATTCAATGAGAGCATAGCTGATGAATGTCTGTGTATTTTTTATTTGGAGTAACAGTACAGAGTCAGCCCATCCAGCACTTTGAGCTGCACTGCCTAACAATCCTGATTTAACCCTAATTTGCAGTCTTGTCCATGGTGAAAATAGATGCACCAAGATTGACTTAACATATCCACCTTCTCTTCGTATTATTAATTCATCAGCCTTATTCTCTGGAGATGCAAGGAAAACAGCCCCAGCCTGAGAGAGGTATAACTCAGCAAAGGAGCCCAAGAAATCGAATTTAAAAAAGAAAATGGAATGTGAGAGTAAATTAGCATGAAATCTGAAAAGAGACGTGCAGGTTTTCTGCAACTGCATAAAAAGGGGAAAAAATCTAGTGGAGGTAGATGTTACTGAGACTCGGGAGTTTATCACTGGGAACAAGGAAATTGCAGAGGTTTTACATAAATACTTCGACATCTGTCAAAACCTCTCTGAAATACTGGAGAATCAAGAGTCCAATGCAGCTGAGAAGAAATGATTATTAAATGAAACAAATTATGAGAAGTTAATGAGCCTGAGAACTGATAACCCCCAGGAGCTCCTGAGCGACATGCTGATCGAGCTGAGGTATCCAAGTTTGCCAATGACTTGAAAATAAGTGGGAGGGCATGATGCAATGAAGAACTCAGCAGGATATAGATAGACTGAGTGGGTGAAAACTTGGCACATGAAGTTTAATGTGGGTAAGTGGAACATGGAACAGTACAGCACAGGGACAACTCTTTGGCCAACCATGTGAAGGCCAAGGTATATTCATGATCAAAGTACATATACTGTATGTTGCCATGTATGACCCTGAGATTCAGAATGAGACTAATCTACCTGCACATGATCTATATTCAAGATTCAAGTACACTTACTATATTGAGTGTGTACCCACAAAAACTTACTGTACATTCCGAAACCAAACACCATGGATGAATCAGGAGGTTCGTAGTGTGCTGAGGGCTAGATCTGTGGCATTTAAGTCTGGTGACCCAGGTCTATATAAGAAAACTGACTTATGGAGGGCCATTTCAAGAGCCAAGAAACAATTCCCAGAGAGGTTAGAGGTGACATCGGATGCACCTCAACTCTGACAGGGTGTGCAGGACATTACAAAGCAAAACCCAACATTATGAATAACGGTGATGCTTCATTACCAGATTAGCTCAACACCTTTTATGCTTGCTTTGAAATGGAGAATCCACAGCTACGAGGATCCCTGCAGCATCCGATGTCAGGCTCTTTCAAGAGGGTGAACCTTGGGCAAGGCAGCAAGGCCTGATGGAATATAGGTAAGGCTCTGAATACCTGTGCCAACCAACAGGTGGGAGTATTCAAAGACATATTCAATCTCTCACTGCTATGGTCAAAAACTCCCACCTGTTTCAAAAGGGCAACAATTATATGAGTTCCCAAGAAGAGCAGAGTGAGCTGCCTTAATGACTATCGTCCAGCAGCACTCACATCTACAGTGATGAAATGCTTTGAGAGGTTGGTCAAGGTTAGAATTAACTCCTGTCTCAGGAAGGACTGCAATTTGCCTATTGCCACAAGAAGTCTACAGTAGATGTGATCTCACTGGCTCTCCGTGCAGCTTTGGACCACCTGGACAATGCAAGTACCAATGTCAGGATGCTGTTTATAGATCAGCATTTAACATCTTTCCTACAGTCCTGATCGAAAAGCTACGGAACCTGGGCCTCTGTACCTCCCTCTGCAATTGGATCCTTGACTTCCTAACCGGAAGACCACAATCTGTGCGGATCGGAAATAACATCTCCACCTCGCTGACAATGAACACTGGTGCTCCACAGGGGTGTGTGCTTAGCCCACTGCTCTACTCTCTCTGCACCATGACTGTGTGGCTAGGCACAGCTCAAACAGCATCTACAAATTTGCTGATGATACAACCATTGTGGGCAGAGTTTCAGATGGTGGTGAAAGGGCGTATAGGAGCGAGATATACCAGTTAGTTGAGTGGTGTCACAACAACAACCTTGCACTCAATGTCAACAGGACAAAGAGCTGAATGTGGACTTCAGAAAGGGTAGGATAATGGAACACATACTAGTCCTTATAGAGGAATCAGAAATGGACAGAATAAAGCAATTACAAGTTCTTGGGTGTCAAGATCTCTGAGGACCTAACCTGGACCCAACATATTGATGTAGCCTAAAAGAAGGCAAGACATGGCTATATTTCATTAGGAGCTTTGGATTGTCAACTAAAACACTTCAAAACTTCTGTAAATGTACCACAGAAAGAATTCTGTCGGGCTGCATCACTGTTTGGTTTGGGGTGGGGTGGGGGTGCTACTGCACAAGATGGAAATAAGTTGCAAACACTTGTAAAATTAGTCAGCTCTATCATGGGTACCAGCCTCTGTAGTGTCCAAGGCATCTTCAAGGAGTGGTGCCTCAGGAAGGTGGTGTCTCTCATTAAGGACCCCAACACCCAGCACATGCCCTCTTCTCATTGTTACCATCGGGAAGGCAGTACAGGAGCTTGAAGGCAGACACTCAGCGATATAGGAACACCTTTTACCCCTCTGACATCCGATTTCTAAATGGACAATGAACCCGTGAACACTACCTCACTACTTTGTTTGTTATTTTGCACTACTTATTTTAACTTAACTATTTAATAGACACACACAGTACATACTGTACTTAAATAAATATATAGAGAACAAACTGAGTTTCATTATCATATATTTCATTGTACTGCTGCTGTAAAGTTAACAAATTTCACAACGTGTGCCGGTGATATTAAATCTGAAGCTGATTCCTCCAGTTCCTGTCTGCTCATATCCCTATCTAAACGCCTTGATTACACAATACCAGCAACCAGGGTAGATGTTAAGAGCCCAGAACACTACAGCACAGTAAGACCCCTCAGCCCATGATCTTGCTGCTTTTTAACCTACTCGAGGGATCAATCTAACACTTCCCCTCCTCCATTTTTCTATCACCCACATGCCCCAAAATGCAGGAGGACCTCAAACAAGGGGAGATAGATAGATAGATGGATAGATAGATAGATAGATAGATAGATACTTTATTCATCCCCATGGGGAAATTCAACTTTTTTTTCCAATGTCCCATACACTTGTTGTAGCAAAACTAATTACATACAATACTTAACTCTGTAAAAAATATGATATGCATCTAAATCACTATCTCAAAAAGCATTAATAATAGCTTTTAAAAAGTTCTTAAGTCCTGGCGGTAGAATTGTAAAGCCTAATGGCATTGGGGAATATTGACCTCTTCATCCTGTCTGAGGAGCATTGCATCGATAGTAACCTGTCACTGAAACTGCTTCTCTGTCTCTGGATGGTGCTATGTAGAGGATGTTCAGAGTTATCCATAATTGACCGTAGCCTACTCAGCGCCCTTCGCTCAGCTACCGATGTTAAACTCTCCAGTACTTTGCCCACGACAGAGCCCGCCTTCCTTACCAGCTTATTAAGACGTGAGGCGTCCCTCTTCTTAATGCTTCCTCCCCAACACGCCACCACAAAGAAGAGGGCGCTCTCCACAACTGACCTATAGAACATCTTCAGCATCTCACTACAGACATTGAATGACGCCAACCTTCTTAGGAAGTACAGTCGACTCTGTGCCTTCCTGCACAAGGCATCTGTGTTGGCAGTCCAGTCTAGCTTCTCGTCTAACTGTACTCCCAGATACTTGTAGGTCTTAACCTGCTCCACACATTCTCCATTAATGATCACTGGCTCCATATGAGGCCTAGATCTCCTAAAGTCCACCACCATCTCCTTGGTCTTGGTGATATTGAGACGCAGGTAGTTTGAGTTGCACCATATCACAAAGTCCTGTATCAGTTTCCTATACTCCTCCTCCTGTCCATTCCTGACACACCCCACTATGGCCGTGTCATCAGCGAACTTCTGCACATGGCAGGACTCCGAGTTATATTGGAAGTCTGATGTGTACAGGGTGAACAGGACCGGAGAGAGTACGGTTCCCTGCGGCGCTCCTGTGCTGCTGACCACCGTGTCAGACCTACAGTCTCCCAACCGCACATACTGAGGTCTATCTGTCAAGTAGTCCACTATCCAATCCACCATGTGACAGATGGTTACTCTATTGAGGTGCATCTCAGGAATTCTCCACCAAACCTTGGAGGGATGTGGAGGCTAGATCAATGGGGAAGTAGTTATGGAGAAAGCGGACAACTTTTTGGAAGATTGTGAAAACTGGCACAGATGAAGACCAAGGCTGAAATGCCCCAGGAATGCTGAATGGTATGGCAGGTTTGTGGAGTTATATACTAGTTTTGTTATTGATGGCATTCAAATCAGACGGGGATGGTTTTTGGACATTCTAGCAGTACAGGGTAATTGCATTGCGCATAGAAGATTAACACTGACCTCATTGACTGACAGAAGAGGCTTGAGGGACTGAGGTTCTTGAGTTCTTCTGTGCTTTCCAATTACTAACCTTTGCTGAGCATTGAAAGGGCACCTGTGATCACTCTGGCTAAATAAGGGGAGCTGCAGGAAGGCTGCATGTTTTCCTCTTGTATATTTAGCTCACAGGAACAGTTGACTATAAATAACAGACGTTGATCATGGTCTTTTCTGAGCCAGCTCTGATGTCAGGTTGTAACCATGATGAGCTCTTTGTGAAAGGTCACTGACCTGAAACATTAGCTCTGCTAGTGTCTCTACAGCTGCTGCCTGACCCACCAAACAACTCAGTATTTGCAGGTTATGTGTGCTGGAACAGAAACCCTGTTGATACTCAAATTAAACTGGCTTACAGTCATAGAGCACTACAGCACAAACAGGTACTTCAGCCCATCTGGTCCATTTCTAACCACAAAATAATCATATTGAAAGACTAGAACAAAGAACAGAACAGCATAGCACAGGCTCTTCAGCCCACAATGTTGTGCTGACCTTATAACCTACTCGAAGATCAATCTAATGCTTCCCTCCTGCTTTACCCTTCATTTTCCTTTCATCCGCGTGTCCCCAACGTATCGGCCTCCAAGTCCCAGCTTGAAAACACATTCCACTGGACATTCATTGGCACCAGAATTCCCTCTACCAGCACTGTGTCCCAAAGGACTGCAGCAATTCAAGGCATCATCTACTCAAGGGCAATAAGTGCTGGCCTTGCTCGTACCATTTGGATTCAGAAAACTGAATAAATAATTGGAAAAAAGTTCACAGAATGCCAGACTTCCTTCCTTGAAGGACACTAGAGGATCAGTAGACTTTGGAAACAACCCAGTGGTTCTGGTCACCAATCAGGACGCAGGTCTGGGTTGACTGCAGTCCTGAAGTACTTGGGTCTAACTTTAAGACTTTCCCCCTTTTATTCTGGAAAGGAATTTCTTCAATGTTTCTGCAGTTCAACATTGGAGATAGAGTAATAATTATTTTGTTTATCTTTACACTTCTGCTCGCCTCACTACAGGAAGGATGTGGAAGCCATAGAAAGCGGGCAGAGGAGATTTACAAGGATGTTGCCTGGATTGGGGAGCATGCTTTATGAGAATAGGTTGAGTGAACTCGGCCTTTTCTCCTTGGAGTGACGGAGGATGAGAGGTGACCTGATAGAGGTGTACAAGATGATTAGAGACATTGATCGTGTGGATAGTCAGAGGCTTTTTCCCAGGGCTGAAATGGCTGCCACAAGAGAGCACAGGTTTAAGGTGCTTGGAAGTAGGTACAGAGGAGATGTTGGGGTAAGTTTTTTTTTACGCAGAGAGTGGTGAGTGTGTGGAATGGGCTGCAGGTAATGGTGTTGGAGGCAGATACGATAGGGTCTTTTAAGAGACTTTTGGATAGGTACATAGAGCTTAGAAAAATAGAGGGCTATGGGTAATCCCAGTAATTTCTAAGGTAGGGACATGTTCGGCACAACTTTGTGGGCTGAAGGGCCTGTATTGTGGTGTAGGGTTTCTATGTTTGTAGTTGGGTACAGGAAAAGACATTAAACAATCTTGAAGAAAGTAGTAATCCCTGGAATGTTGGGTCTCTGGGTTAACAGCAGAGAACACATCTTTCTCACTGCCCAGTGGTTTGAAGAATTCTTCCATTTGATTTTGGTCATTGCAAACAAAGAACATTTTAATGTGTTTTACATCTGGTGTCCATTGTGCATGTTCACCCTGCACCCTTAGAGCAACTCAGCTCACACCCACTTTAAATTACTGGAACCGTTCACCTGTACAGCTTAAAAAGCAATGACAAATAAAGAAACTGAGACATCAAGAACTGCAGGGCTCTCTTACAGCAGTCACAAACCCAGGTATCTGTATTCTACCAATCACTGATGCCTGGACAGTTAAACAAAAAAAAGTAACCTTAAATTCCTAAGTGTTACCTATCAGAGGATTCACCATGCAAGTAGCACCACAATGGCACCTCAACTTTCTTAGATGATTGCACAGATTCAGCATGTCATCTAAAAATGAGACTATAGATGCGCAGTGGATTATATCCTGACTGGTTGAATCATGGTCTGGTATAGAAACATCGTACAAAAAAGGGTGGATACAGCCAAGTCCATCACAGGCAGAGCCATCCCCCACCTTTGAGCATATCTACAAGGAGCACCGCCACATCCATCAAGGACCCTCACCATCACCACTCTCTCTTCCTGTTACTACCATTAAGCAGGAGGTACAGGAGCCTTAGGTCCCACACCACCAGGTTCAGGAACAGTTATCACCCCTCAAACATCAGGTCCCACACCACCAGGTTCAGGAACAGTTATCACCCCTCAACCATCAGGTCCCACACCACCAGCTTCAGGAACAGTTATCACCCCTCAACCATCAGGTCCCACACCACCAGCTTCAGGAACAGTTATTACCCCTCAACCATCAGGTACCACACCACCAGCTTCAGGAACAGTTATCACCCCTCAACCATCAGGTCCCACACCACCAGGTTCAGGAACAGTTATCACCCCTCAACCATCAGGTCCCACACCACCAGCTTCAGGAACAGTTATCACCCCTCAACCATCAGGTCCCACACCACCAGCTTCAGGAACAGTTATCACCCCTCAACCATAAGGTCCCACACCACCAGGTTCAGGAACAGTTATCACCCCTCAACCATCAGGTCCCACACCACCAGGTTCAGGAACAGTTATCACCCCTCAACCATCAGGTCCCACACCACCAGGTTCAGGAACAGTTATCACCCCTCAATCATCAGGTCCCACACCACCAGGTTCAGGAACAGTTATTACCCCTCAACCATCAGGTCCCACACCACCAGGTTCAGGAACAGTTATCACCCCTCAACCATCAGGTCCCACACCACCAGGTTCAGGAACAGTTATTACCCCTCAACCATCAGGTCCCACACCACCAGGTTCAGGAACAGTTATCACCCCTCAACCATCAGGTCCCACACCACCAGGTTCAGGAACAGTTATCACCCCTCAACCATCAGGTCCCACACCACCAGCTTCAGGAACAGTTATTACCCCTCAACCATCAGGTACCACACCACCAGGTTCAGGAACAGTTATTACCCCTCAACCATCAGGTCCCACACCACCAGCTTCAGGAACAGTTATCACCCCTCATCCATCAGGTCCCACACCACCAGCTTCAGGAACAGTTATCACCCCTCAACCATCAGGTCCCACACCACCAGCTTCAGGAACAGTTATCACCCCTCAACCATCAGGTCCCACACCACCAGCTTCAGGAACAGTTATTACCCCTCAACCATCAGGTACCACACCACCAGGTTCAGGAACAGTTATTACCCCTCAACCATCAGGTCCCACACCACCAGCTTCAGGAACAGTTATCACCCCTCATCCATCAGGTCCCACACCACCAGCTTCAGGAACAGTTATCACCCCTCAAACATCAGGTCCCACACCACCAGCTTCAGGAACAGTTATCACCCCTCAACCATCAGGTTCCACACCACCAGCTTCAGGAACAGTTATCACCCCTCAACCATCAGGTCCCACACCACCAGCTTCAGGAACAGTTATCACCCCTCAACCATCAGGTCCCACACCACCAGCTTCAGGAACAGTTATCACCCCTCAACCATCAGGTCCCACACCACCAGCTTCAGGAACAGTTATCACCCCTCAACCATCAGGTCCCACACCACCAGCTTCAGGAACAGTTATTACCCCTCAACCATCAGGTCCCACACCACCAGCTTCAGGAACAGTTATCACCCCTCAACCATCAGGTCCCACACCACCAGCTTCAGGAACAGTTATCACCCCTCAACCATCAGGTCCCACACCACCAGCTTCAGGAACAGTTATTACCCCTCAACCATCAGGTCCCACACCACCAGCTTCAGGAACAGTTATCACCCCTCAACCATCAGGTCCCACACCACCAGGTTCAGGAACAGTTATCACCCCTCAACCATCAGGTCCCACACCACCAGGTTCAGGAACAGTTATCACCCCTCAACCATCAGGTCCCACACCACCAGCTTCAGGAACAGTTATCACCCCTCAACCATCAGGTCCCACACCACCAGCTTCAGGAACAGTTATCACCCTTCAACCATCAGGTCCCACACCACCAGCTTCAGGAACAGTTATCACCCCTCAACCATCAGGTCCCACACCACCAGCTTCAGGAACAGTTATCACCCCTCAACCATCAGGTCCCACACCACCAGCTTCAGGAACAGTTATTACCCCTCAACCATCAGGTCCCACACCACCAGCTTCAGGAACAGTTATCACCCCTCAACCATCAGGTCCCACACCACCAGCTTCAGGAACAGTTATCACCCCTCATCCATCAGGTCCCACACCACCAGCTTCAGGAACAGTTATCACCCCTCAACCATCAGGTCCCACACCACCAGCTTCAGGAACAGTTATCACCCCTCAATCATCAGGTCCAACACCACCAGCTTCAGGAACAGTTATCACCCCTCAATCATCAGGTCCCACACCACCAGGTTCAGGATCAGTTATCACCCCTCAACCATCAGGTCCCACACCACCAGGTTCAGGAACAGTTATCACCCCTCAACCATCAGGTCCCACACCACCAGCTTCAGGAACAGTTATCACCCCTCAACCATCAGGTTCAGGAACAGTTATCACCCCTCAATCATCAGGTCCCACACCACCAGCTTCAGGAACAGTTATCACCCCTCAACCATCAGGTCCCACACCACCAGCTTCAGGAACAGTTATCACCCCTCAACCATCAGGTCCCACACCACCAGCTTCAGGAACAGTTATCACCCCTCAACCATCAGGTCCCACACCACCAGCTTCAGGAACAGTTACCACCACTCAACCATCAGGTCCCACACCACCAGGTTCAGGAACAGTTACCACCCCTCAAATATCAGGTCCCACATCACTAGCTTCAGGAACAGTTATCACCCCTCAACCATCAGGTCCCACACCACCAGCTTCAGGAACAGTTATCACCCCTCAACCATCAGGTTCAGGAACAGTTATCACCCTTCAACCATCAGGTCCCACACTACCAGCTTCAGGAACAGTTATTACCCCTCAACCATAAGGTCCCACACCACCAGGTTCAGGAACAGTTATCACCCCTCAACCATCAGGTCCCACACCACCAGCTTCAGGAACAGTTATCACCCCTCAACCATAAGGTCCCACACCACCAGGTTCAGGAACAGTTATCACCCCTCAACCATCAGGTCCCACACCACCAGCTTCAGGAACAGTTATTACCCCTCAACCATAAGGTCCCACACCACCAGGTTCAGGAACAGTTATCACCCCTCAACCATCAGGTTCAGGAACAGTTATCACCCCTCAACCATCAGGTCCCACACCACCAGCTTCAGGAACAGTTATTACCCCTCAACCATAAGGTCCCACACCACCAGGTTCAGGAACAGTTATCACCCCTCAACCATCAGGTCCCACACCACCAGGTTCAGGAACAGTTATCACCCCTCAACCATAAGGTCCCACACCACCAGGTTCAGGAACAGTTATCACCCCTCAACCATCAGGTCCCACACCACCAGCTTCAGGAACAGTTATTACCCCTCAACCATAAGGTCCCACACCACCAGGTTCAGGAACAGTTATCACCCCTCAACCATCAGGTCCCACACCACCAGGTTCAGGAACAGTTATCACCCCTCAACCATCAGGTCCCACACCATCAGGTTCAGGAACAGTTATTACCCCTCAACCATAAGGTCCCACAACCCAGGTTCAGGAACAGTTTCAACCAACAGGCTCCTGAACCAGTGTGGATAACTTTACTCACCTCAATGCTGAACCTACTCCACAACCCACAGACTCACTTTCAAGGATTCTTTACAACTCATATTCTCAGTATTTATTATTTGCACTATTTGTTTTTTGCACACTGGTTGTTTGTAAGTCTTCATGTATAGCTTTTCTTAAATTCTATTGTATCTTCCTTTTCCTGTAAATGTCTGCAAGAAAAGGAAACTCGGGGTATATGGTGTCATATAATTTTAATGTTTACTTTGAACTTTGACACTGCTGTAGACACCATAACTAGCCTTTCCAGAGCTTATTGATGTGCTGGTTCTAATCTCATCCCTCTCCAAACCCAACCTGAAGATCGCCTGTGACATTGTCTGCAAATTAGGTTTAAATACAGCACCTAAAGTGATCTTCAAACTAGATCACTCATTTGTAAACCAACTGGCACACCATCCATCTGTCAAGATATTTCACTGTATCACCATTAGGACTGAGTGGCTGTTTGGGACAGCAGGTTGGGCCCACAGTTACTAATCACCCAGGAGCTTCATTATCTCCTGCCTCATTAACAATATGCCCTTCTCTGGCCACGCAGAGTTCCCCTATCCTACTATCCTCCACTAGCCTGTAGCAACCTCTCCCACAGCCAAAGCCTGACTCAGCCGATCTACGATAGACTGGTTCCTATAAATTAAAAAATCACCCTCTCTTTCAAATGCAGCAACACCCATCCCAATTTCCTCTCCCCGGTCTTCCATTGCTGATCCAACAGACAAGTCTGCCACCCAACTAGCACCTTGGAAACATTTCCCCATGTTAAAAGTTGCAAAAATTGTAAGATTTACAGTTTTAATGGCACGTTTCTTTCTGTCCATACTTCCTCACACAACTCATTATCGGAAGGATGTGGAAGCTTTAGAGAGGATGCCGAGGAGATTTACCAGGATGCTAGCTGAATTAGAGAGCAAGTCTTATGAAGTTAGGCCAAGTGAGTTAGAGCTTTTTTCTCTGGAGTGAAGGAAGATGAGAGGTGATGATAGATGCATGCTACTCGAGGAATAATGACCAGATGTGGAAAGGGATTCATATGCAGCTAGCTAAATAAGGGTAGTATTAGACTGAAAGGAAAGGATTGGAATATTGTGAAGATGAGCATAAGTCCAAGGACTGGATAAGATGATAAGATGCATAGATTGAGAGTGGATAGCCAGAGGAGAATGAGAGGTGACTTGATCGAGGTGTAAGATGATAGAATGGAGAGCCAGCACCTTTTTCTCAGGACACAACGGGGCATAATTTTAAGGTGATCAGAGGAAAATATAGGGGAAATATCAGAGGTAGGTTTTCTTCCATCACACAGCACTGGGTGCGTGAAACACGCTGCCTGGATTGGTGGGTACAGGCAGATACGATAGGGACATTGAAGAAACTCCTAGATAGGCACATGATTGATAGAAAAATGGAGAGCTATTTAAGAAGGTTCGATTGATCTTTGAGTAGGTTAAAAGGTCAGCACAACATCATGGACTGTAGTACTGTTTTATGTTTTAACTATACAGTAATAGCAAGCTCTAAGTGCACTTCGGTAGAAAGAATACAGGCACAGACCATTTTCTAAATATGGAGAAAATACAAATCAGAGGTGCAAAGAGTCTAGGGGACTTAGTGCAGAATTCCCTGAAGGCTAACTTACAGATTGAAGTAGTAGTAAAGGTGGCAAACAATGTTAGCGTTCATTTCAAGAGGACGGTAAATTAAAAGTGAGGATGTGCTGCTGAGGCCTTACAAGGTGTTTATTTAATAGAAATACAGCATGGCCCTTCAAGCCACACTGCTCAGCAATCCACAAGATTTACAATCACATGACAATTTACAATGACCAATTAACCTACTAATCAGTAGGTCTTTGGACTGAGGGAGGAAACTGGAGCAACTAAACCTAACCTGTTTATTAGTTAATGTGTGGAATATTGAGCAATTTTGGACTTCAAATGTAAAAGACGTGCTGGCTCTGGAGAGGGTCTAAGGGTGGTTTATAAGAATGATCCCAGGAATGAAAGGGTTAACATGAGTGTTTGATGCCCCTGAGCCTGTACTCAATGGAGTTGAGAAGGGTGGAGATCTTTTAAAAATATACCAGATACCAAAAGGCCTGGATAGAGGTGGATGTGGAAGAGAGTTTTCCATTAGTAGGAGTTTAGAATTTGAGGCATAGCCTCAGAATGAATGGACATTCCTTTAAAATTGAGGCGAGAAGGGATGGTGGATCTGAGAAATTTATTGCCAGAAAAACAGAGGGTTGTGGAGGACAAGTCATTGGGTGTATTTAAGGCAGAGATTGAAATTTCTTGATTGGTCAGGGGGTTAAGGAGGGAGAAGGGAAAGTGATTGGGTGGAAGGAGAGTTGGCTTTTACTCAATTGCAAGGACATCTGAAGCTCTGCCTGCAGGGGCCATAGAGTGAAACCCTTATTATATTTTACAGGCATGTTGAGATGTTTTAATCCACAGGGATAGTGATTTGAGTGGATGTGAAGCTAATCTGAAAGCATAGAGTGAATGGTCTCCTCTGAAGCTGCAAGCTTCTCCTCTTTCAGGACATTGTTGTAGGGTAAAACATCAATTGCCAGTGTCAGGCATTGAGGTGCAGAGTTCCGAAGAAACCACAACCAAAGGAGTTGAATGACTTCAGACCTGTTGCCTTGACGTCGCACGTTATGAAGACCATGGAGCGGCTGATAATACAGAATCTGAGGCCACAAACCAGGCACGCCCAGGATCCTCTTCAGTTTGCGTATAAGGAGAAGGTGGGAGTGGAGGATGCTATCACGTATTTGCTGCACAAATCACTCTCTCACCTAGAGGGGGTCAGTTGTGCTGTGAGGATTACATTCCTTGACTTCTCTAGTGCCTTTAACACCATCCAGCCCAAGATCTTAAGGCACAAACTAACGGAGATGGGAGTAGACTCTCACATGGTGGATTGGATAGTGGACTACTTGACAGATAGACCTCAGTATGTGCGGTTGGGAGACTGTAGGTCTGACACGGTGGTCAGCAGCACAGGAGCGCCGCAGGGAACCGTACTCTCTCCGGTCCTGTTCACCCTGTACACATCAGACTTCCAATATAACTCGGAGTCCTGCCATGTGCAGAAGTTCGCTGATGACACGGCCATTGTGGGGTGTGTCAGGAATGGACAGGAGGAGGAGTATAGGAAACTGATACAGGACTTTGTGATATGGTGCAACTCAAACTACCTGCGTCTCAATATCACCAAGACCAAGGAGATGGTGGTGGACTTTAGGAGATCTAGGCCTCATATGGAGCCAGTGATCATTAATGGAGAATGTGTGGAGCAGGTTAAGACCTACAAGTATCTGGGAGTACAGTTAGACGAGAAGCTAGACTGGACTGCCAACGCAGATGCCTTGTGCAGGAAGGCACAGAGTCGACTGTACTTCCTAAGAAGGTTGGCGTCATTCAATGTCTGTAGTGAGATGCTGAAGATGTTCTATAGGTCAGTTGTGGAGAGCGCCCTCTTCTTTGTGGTGGCGTGTTGGGGAGGAAGCATTAAGAAGAGGGACGCCTCACGTCTTAATAAGCTGGTAAGGAAGGCGGGCTCTGTCGTGGGCAAAGTACTGGAGAGTTTAACATCGGTAGCTGAGCGAAGGGCGCTGAGTAGGCTACGGTCAATTATGGATAACTCTGAACATCCTCTACATAGCACCATCCAGAGACAGAGAAGCAGTTTCAGCGACAGGTTACTATCGATACAATGCTCCTCAGACAGGATGAAGAAGTCAATACTCCCCAATGCCATTAGGCTTTACAATTCTACCGCCAGGACTTAAGAACTTTTTAAAAGCTATTATTAATGCTTTTTGAGATAGTGATTTAGATGCATATCATATTTTTTACTGAGTTAAGTATTGTATGTAATTAGTTTTGCTACAACAAGTGTATGGGACATTGGAAAAAAGTTGAATTTTCCCCATGGGGATGAATAAAGAATAAAGTATCTATCTATCTATCTTGAATCATCATACAGAGGCAGAAACCAGCACTAACACACCTCTGGGCAGGAAGATTTCTTCCAAGACACCTGATTCACTAACCTTTTCTCGTGATCTCAAGTTAAAATTCTCTCCACTAAAACAGAACTTTTTGTCTGGTAAGGCTATTAAAGTTCATTACCAAACTTCTCCCATTCCAACACTCCACAAACTGTCAACTATTGCCATCTTGCCTTCAAGACAGAAGCTTGTCTGTCAGAATCCATAACATATAACCGAGAGCAGTACAGAGAGTTATTACACTGCCTCACAACCATTCATGGAATTTGTCTTCATTCCGATAGAGGCAGATGTACCTGGTAGATACATCTGACAAAGGGCCTTGATTCGAAACATCAGTTCTCTATTCCTTTCCATAATCTGCTGAGTTCCTCCAGCACTTGTGTGTTACTCTGAATTTCCAGCATCTGTAAAATCTCTTATGCTTTTAAAAGTGTGGCAATCAGTAAATGGCCTTGCTTTCATCCCTCTACCCAACCATGGCTCTTGCCCTAATTTCTCATTTATAAAGCCTCTTCTGTAGAGCAGAATTCAGCCCATTGAGTCTCCTCCATATCAGTCAAATCTCCAGCTGGCAACTCAGTGCACAGCTCAACCATCAGTCTATTTCAAACATTGCGAAGATTGACACATTCCTTCCATTGTTTTTCACTTTTCTGGCAAAGAGTAATTAAATATCCTTCACTTGCCCTTGGTGAATGCTCCTCAGTCTCACAGTGAAACAATAACCATTTGTAAAAAGCTCAATATATTGACAGAAATCAAAGGCGACTACATGCTGACAAAATGTTCTGATTTTTTAAAAAATGTTTGTGTATGTAATGAAATAACACCAGTATGTGAACCCAAGGTCACAAGTACTCGGCCTGGGGGTACATCTTTCTCTCGTGTCAACTTCAAGACTCTCTCTTTTAAATACCCCAATCACTAAATCCAGGAACACAAGAGATTATGCAGATAAAATACTAGAGGAACTCAGCACTATCTATGGAGGTGACTAAATCAATGTTTTGAACCAAAACCCTTCTTCGGGACATTTAGGAGATTCACCACTCTCTGCATGAAGTTCCTCAGTTTTAAATTACCTGTCTTGAATGTTGTAATTACACCCTTAGTCTTTGTGATTCTCCTGTCATTTTCCTTCAGGACCTTATATATTTCCAGAACATTCCTCACCCCTGAACTCCAAGTGAACCAATCTCACTAGCTGCTACTGATAGTTCAACCTTCTTACCCCCAGAACCTGAACTAGTAAATTTCAGACTGCCTCCTATGCCACTGTACACGGTTTCTAAACAAACACTTGTAGTGCCATTTCCCTTCAAACCAAAAGCAAACAGAGCTTGAAATATTACACAAAAACATTTTAAAACCGCATATGCTGGAAATCTAACTAAAAGCAATGCTGGAGACACTCAGTGGGTCAGACAGAAAAGCTAAGTTCTCAAAAAATGAACATGCCTTATTTAGGCTTCAGCGTCAGGGATAAGGCCAACCCCTCATCTGACAGACTGATTATAAATTCCCATTATGATTTTTGGCAGCAAGGCAGTGCAGCCACCTTAAATATCATTCAACAGGAAAAACAGGTTTTGTCTCGATAGTGAATAAAATTGCCAATCTTGCCTCCAGAAGGGGAACAACTTCCAACATCTTGTTCAGTTAATTAGGTAGGAACGCTTGAATGAGTGGCATCTTCAGCAAACTCTACCAGACAGTAACACTGCCTCAGAAACCAGATGAGTTAATCCACAAAAATGTGCAGATCAGGTTACCAAAAGGGCACACCCATCCTGTGAACTCTTTCTAAAAACAAAACTGTGACCTCACAGATTCAGAGTCCGTGTTAGCTCTGCAGAGCAACACAAATCCATAGAATGGCACAGTACAGGAGCAGGCATTTTAAAGTGGAGGTTGACAGGTTTGATTATAATGGCATTAAAGGTGACAGGAAGAAAGCAAGCAGGAGGATGGGGCTGAAGGGGGAAAATAATTCAGCCATGAGGAGCCAAACGGCCTAAATCTGTATCTATGTCTAACGGTGTTAAGCTTTCTATAATCCATGCCAGTCCGCTGGCAGATGGTCACATCCCTGCTCATGTATGTTCCTGTCTGACAGCTTCTTAAACATTGCTAGCACATCTGATCCCTGTCACTCCAGAGGAAAAAAAATCCAGGTTAAGCCGATCTCTCCTCAACATCCGCCTGAAGCCCCTCTGCACTCATGCAGCAACCTTGCTCTTTTATGGCAAATATATTCACTCCCCTTTCAAGGGGCTGATCATCTCCACCAAGCCTACAGGCAGCTAATTCCAGACCTGGACCACGGTGCTCCAGATTTCCAATGCACATCATTAAATGCTTCTCATTTTTACTGATGACTGGGATTGTTTTAATTTAGATTTAATATGCCCACCAGTTGAGAGCATTTCTCATATCTACCCTCTTCAAACACATATTTCAAATAGACTACTGGAAAGTTATACATTTTAGACAACTGCATTGATAAATTTCAACTTTAAGAATGCCAGCCTATCCTCACACCCCAGGTACTCCATACTCTGGGGAATGGGCCAGTAATAAACAAATGCACAACTAGCATAATTGAATATATACAAACCTCCAGTGAATAAGTTCACACTATGTGAAAATATAAAAGGAGGCCCCAAGACTCAAATTTTTGAAGCATTTTAATATAAACTGCTACCAATATAAACTATCTCAGTCCCTCTTAACAGTTAAGACACAAACTCAATACTTTTGTTATACTGTTTTTATCAAGTATTGCACAAGGTAGGTACAAAATTAATATTACGATTACATTTGTCCATAATATATAGCAAAAAAATTTATTTTTACTTTAAACTCTTAACAGAAAATACAAATCTTGTTTTTTTTTCCAAAAAGGTGAAATTTCTACACTTTAAACACCATTGGGGAATAGTCTGTACACAACTTGAGTATTCTGATGTCTCCGAATGTGTATTTCTTTTTACAATTTGTAAAAAAGTATGCAAACTATCGCAGCCATCACAGATCACTGTAGTAAAAAGATATAAATGCAATACCGTGTTGTAGAAACAATATATACTCTGTATTTTACAAACTTCGTACTAAATTAAATTATACAATTACAAAAAGACCAGAAATCCCACTTTTATTAGTGCCAATTCTTCATTCAGCCCATGTCTCGTCCATGTGTAAATACTGTTCGAGGAGGTTTCATCTCCACAACATTTTCCATTTTTCTCTTTTTAAATTTTATTTAAAAAAGGTGCACAGTCCATATAAAATCATCTTTGTGCTTGGTTGGCAAAACTAAATATTGATGCTTTTTAAATAACCAAGTGCCAAACTACAAGCTTGTAACGCCCCAATTCAAATTTGTTTAAAATTATCTCAAGGGGGTAAGGGGGAACACCCTTGGGTTCAGTTAAGTTTAAACTTGTATAATCAGGGCTAAATATTTATATATAATTTTAGAGACCCCCCCCCCACCATCTCTAATTAGCCATGACAGGTTGGAACTGTTGGTTAGAATACTGCATGTTACCGAGGCTGAAACTCAGCCCTTCCATAAAGGATTTTTCGCTGAGGCCCCCATAGGCAAGCATGTCAAAGGCATTCCCATACTGGAGAGGACTGATGTTCAGTGAGCTCTCCCCTGGGAATATTGCACCGCTACCACCCTGCCCCTGGATGCCAGGGAAAATAAACTCCTTGGCATTAGGGGAGAGGGCTGAAGTCTTCTGCTGTTGCTGTTGGCTGCCCACACCCACGCCAAGCCCATAGAGAGAGTGCATGGATGTTGACAGGCCTTTCTGCTTCAGCAGGCTATTCACATTCAAGCCAAGGCTGGTGGGGGAGGCCCGAGCGACCTTGCTGTTGCGGCCGCTGCTCTTCATTTTGGTTGAGCCAAATTTCGTAGCAGCGAATGTGGCAGTGGTGAAGGTTAAGGGCTGTGCAGAGCGAGATATAAAAGTGGGACTCACAGCAGCAGATTGACCAAAGGGAGGAGAGGGGGAGCTGGACACAGGCGAACCCCCTGCTGGGTCACAAATGGGCATAAAGACCTGGGCCTCAGGGTTGAAGCTGTTTTTGATTTCTTTATCCAGGTCATTATTATCGTCCACATACAGCACCTTGACAGGCCCCTTCTCTCCAATCTGATAGGACACTTCAAAAGGATCTATCCACACACTCAAATCCTGAGGCAGGTTCTCACAAACATCCTTCATCTCGAGTCCACTTTCTTTGGCAGCACGCTCAATCACAGGGTCAATGGACTCCCCTATGTGCACGCACCTATATCCAGACCCTCTGTACGGCTTGTCCGGGTACCAGTGCCCTTCGTATTTCTTCTTCAACAGCCGTTCCAGCTGCTCACCAAAAATGTTGACTCGTCTCCGCGGGAGTTTGTTGTACAAGTATGAGATAATAAAGTTGAGCGCTACTTGGATTTCTAGCTGCATAGCTACACAAAAACCAGAATGAGCTGCAAACTGTGTTGCAAACCTAAAGAAATATTAACTCCTGTCAGATAGTGTTTAGGTCTCTTCAGAGTAGCTTGGTATCTTATAGTGTTGGTTAGGACGGAAGTTATGCTTCTCAGGTTTGCAATGATGTTTGTTCCTTTAAGGGGGGGAAACAAAAATAAAGTAAGAAAACCAGGAAAAGATTTGGTGGCATTTAAAAATCACTTCAATTCTCATGTTACATAAGCAGCAGCTTTGAAAAATGTGCTTGCTAAATGCAAAGGTACAAGTATTAACATAATTGGAAAAGATACCACAGTTCACCACCTTGAACATTTTAAAGCATTGATTCAAAACTAGAAATCAAATTAAAGCCAGATGGCTTTTAACAAAAAAGTCAACAACCTTCAAAATAAATCAAACACCTACGTCACACATTGAGCAACGCAGGCAAGTGTCCAAGTGGAAGAGAGCAGAGGGCAGCAACATGCAGAATAAATCAATCTCCTCAATATACCATGCAAGGGGGTAAAGTGTGCTTCTGAAAGGTTATGTTTGTTCATTGGGGAGATTATCCTGAAGGAGCCTCGGTTCTTTTATGCTTCAGGTCCCACATTGACGTCAAACGCGTGAGAGTGCAGCACAGGGAATGAACACGCGTCACGGCCAGTTAACCCCTGTGTGCTCACGTCGCGGGAAGAGGGTTTCCAATTACCAGCTCGCACCAAAGCAACAGGCAATTATCAAACCCCTCATTTCAGCCACAGCAAAGGGCGGTTACCTGCTGCTGCCAGGGAGGGGCACGTCTCCAAGCCAGTTGTCCAAAGGAGAAGGGGGGTATCAAACATAGGGGTAGGGGAGACGAGGAAGTGGGGAACCCAGGGGCAAGGGGGGGTGGCAGAGGGGAGGAAGGGGGTACGGGGTGGCAGAGGGGAGGAAGGGGGTACGGGGGTGGCAGAAGGGAGGAAGGGGGTGCGGGGGTGGCAGAAGGGAGGAAGGGGGTTCCGCGGGGGCAGTAATAGGGGAAGGGAGAGGAAGAAGCAGGGCAGAGTGAAGACAAACGTAAATAAACAGAGGCTTTCCTGCGGGAAGGGCCGGAGTCAGTTAAAGGAGAAAACGGGAGGGGGTAACATTAGCTGCTGTCAGGTCACGTACAGACACTCCCCGGCGCACACACAGTACACGCCCGCTCGGCTGGGCACACTGGCTGCCTCACGCCCGCCGTGTTTTTCCCACTCCTCGGAACGGAGGTCCCAGTCACTTACTCGGCTGCCGGCGGCCCGGAGCTTTCGCTGCCGTCCTTGACTGAGACGTGTGGGCGTGGTGCGGGCCGTGGGTGCTGGGCAGCTCCGTCCCTCCGGCCTCAGCGAACCCTTCCTTCAGCCGCCAGCGGTCACAGCTCATTGCCATCGGCCGCAGCTCGCCCCTATTTATAGCCTCGCTCCCGTCGCACGCCCGGAACTACGTTCTGTTGTTAAACGTCACGATGATGGACTGCTACTCTCGCGCTATCTGAAGTTTCCATTGGCCAGCAGCTTCCGAAGGCCCGCCCCCATTTGACCAATGTTATTAAAAAGTGAGATCGGTGGGCCGGTGTCAAACTGTCATCCAGATTGGCTGATCGACACGTCTGTCATCTAATCACCAATCGTACTCGACACTACCTCAGCTCTTTAAATGAAGGCCTCGGAAAATAACACCTCATTTCAAACTAAATTTTACCGGAAAATAAATGAGAATAATTAAAAACATTTTTACATACTAATTTAACTACAAATTATGAGAGTTTACACAATATTACAATAAATAATGTAAGGTACAAAGAATCGATAAGGAAAACATCTCTCGCAAACATTGGTCGCGGAAGGAGTCAATGATTGGGAGCAGTAAACGTCCTCTCACACTGATTGGCCCGCTCAGATAGTAGGGGCGGACTTTCAGCAAGCTATTCGCTGATTGGCTGTCGGTATCCAACGGGTCCCCGAGCTGCCGATGATTGGTGAGGTGAGGGGGCGTGATCCGGGCGAACTCAAGCCGCGCGTTCACGTTGCAGGGCGCGTACCCGGTGAATGAGGAGGGGGAGGAAGAAGAGGAGGAAGGAGAGGGAGAAGGGCCGGACAGGCATCTCAACAAGCGGCTCAAATTAATAAACTGCTTCGGCCGACCCTCCCCCTCGATGACAAGGGCAGTGCGCGCTCCTGCTGGTCCAAGTCAAGCGGCGGGGAGCGCGCTGCAGTGACGAGGTGAGGGGGTGCAGGTGCAGGTGCACGTGCCTGTTGTCGGGGTCGCGCAGGGAGCGGGTGCGCCCGCCGGGTCACTGCACCGTGCCTGTGTGCATTGAAAACTGCACATTTTCAAACACTGCTTTATAAACCACATCTCAAAATATTCCCATTCTTAAACAGACCTCTGGTTCGATAAGTTGGGATTCTAGGCCTCAAAATCTACCTTGTCATGATCTGACACTTCACCGCATCTTTTACTGCTGTTATTGCTTTACTTTATTCTAGCTCCACACAGTGTAATCATTTGATCCGATTGAACAGAATGCAAGACCAGCTCTTGGCACATGTGACAATAATAAACCAATGGTAATCAGTGAACGTGTTAGGAATAAAAGGGAGTGTGAGCCCACCAGTGAAAGGTGCGGATTATAGCACAATGGATGAGGGTGCTTTGTTGCATGATGGCGGTGCATCTGCCTGCAAAAAGAGGGAGGGGAGGAACGGCAAATTCATCCTTATTTGTGCAATTACCCGGATCCATCATCAGTTTAACTGAGCAGGTCCTCAGACATCAGCTGAAGGACAGCCGAGTTAGTCAAATCTAGTTGATTGTTTCAGTAACTATAGACATAAAAGATAGAATGCATGTAATCAACCATTACATTTGTTATTGGTCAGTGATTGGTATTAAACTACCAACCACATCACTAAAAGTTGGTTAGCGACAGGTAGAGGAATAATAACGTTTGATGGAACATTTTGGCAGTGGGGTAGGAAAGGAAGAAGGGATGTAGACGCTATCTGAATATAATTTTGAGCTGTCGGCCTCCGGATGAGTTAATGTTAATGAGGCTCAGTGCATACAGGAGAAAATATTACATTTTCATAGCTAATTTCAGAAAAGGAATGGTGCAAGATTCCTGATGAAGGGTCTAAGCTCAAAACATCAACACTTTATTCCCCTCCATAGACGTTGCCCGACCAGCTGAGTTTCTCCAGCATTTTGTGAGGTACTGGTCAAGATTTTCAGCATCTGCAGAATCTCTTGTGTTTCCATGTTTTCACTAATTTAAGAGCTTGAAGTGATGCATGGGGGGGATTCAAGTTCAAGTTTATTGTCATCTGACTGTACATATATACAACCAAATAAAACAATATTCCTCTGGACCATGGTGCACCCAGACAACATATCACACACAGCACAAACTGAAAATACACCATGTTAATAAAATGCATGTAGTAAAGGGAAGGACAGGTAAACTGTTCACTTTCTAGTGATCAGACCTTGGGGATGCCCGGGTATTCATTAATCTCACAGTCTGAGGGAAGGGATATAATGACATGACCTCAACCCTGTATTCATGAAGGGGATTCGTCACACCTGGAGAAAAATCCGAAGCCCCTGCCCTTCCCAACATTGCTCCTTGAATCGTCTGTGGTGTGGCAGAAACCTGAATTTGAGGCTAGTGGAGTTTTAAGCCCAGGCCAGTCTGTTTGAATAGGCCATCCCAGTCTGTTGGTGAAGACCTTCTGTAGATAAGCAGCCTGCAAGTTGCAACAAGGGGACAGCCCTCCCAACTCTGGCTCTTGGGGGAAAGCAGACACTATCCTCTTGCTAATCTCCACCCGTGCAGTTACCTTTCCTCTTTACGGACCGGGAGGGCAGATTGTGTATAGAGTTTCCAACGCTGGTTCGACTTCTTGGAGATTTCCTATATGACCTCTAACCGCCCACTCTCTCGCCATTGGCTGCTCGGATGGGGAAAGCCCCGCCCCTGACCCCTTGTTAATTGGTTGTTCAATATGTCCATCTTCGCTGACGTAGCCAGATGGAAGTTGGACAGCTTCTTCATTGCCTGATCCATGACTGTCGTGTCTCTCTACCATAAATAGTAAACAGGAGAGCTGAAAGGCGGCCTTTACCGTGCCGGGGGTCCGGCTCCAGCTCCAGCTCCAGCTCCAGTAGAGCGCCAGCATCACCTGTTCTTGTTTTTGTGGTTGGGGGGTTAAAACCGGGTATGATTATCAGTCCTGTAAAGGTCACTGGTTGGAACAGGCCATTTGGTCTGCGTCGGGGTAAAACGCTTCCACGCCAGTGTGAATTTTAGTTATCACCCTTTGATAGAAACAGCTGGGTACGGTATCGACCGTGAGCCCAATTTTTAATGTGCCGAGAATACCTTCTAAACGTTACAGAGAATACAATCAGTGAAAATAAAGCACTCTCTGAAACCAGAGAACTGCTGCCCCAGCAAATATATACATCTTTAAACGCCTCCTCAGAATCGGCCATGCGTCGTAAAATGTGTTCTTTTGTGGCAGCTGTACATTGCGATACATAATTTTAAAAACGACAATAAGAAATATATACAATGGATTCTGGTTAATCAGCCGCTTATTTGGGCCAACCCTTAACTACTCGAGAAATAGACGGGATTACCTTCGTTTATTTGGGACACTATACTGCTTAATTGGGACTGTTGCTGAAAGGTTTCCGACTGGCGTCGGTTGTGCGAACCTGTGTGGCCAAAGTTGCCTGCGTTTGTGTTCAAAAGCAGTGATTTTTGTCACTGATAGCTGGTGAGAAATAAGTAGCAAGGCAATTCGGAACTGTTTTGCTCACTGCGCTTTCAAGCACTCAGGCCTGGAGATACCAGAGACAACCGGGACTGAAAATGCAATGATAATCACTACTTCAACAAGTTAGGAATTTCTAGAGTATCAACAAAAATCTTGAATATTACAATTAATGAAAGTTTGGAGGATGCAATTGTCTCCACAACAGGTCCACAGCAGATTTCGTTTAAGGCAGACAATCTCTGAAGAGTATTGATAATGGCTGGACCTTGTAAAGACACTGCCCAGAAGGCAATGGCAAACCACTTCTGTAGAAAAATTTGCAAAGAACAATTACGGTCAAAGACTGTGGTCACCTACATCGTATGACAAGGCACAGAATGAACAAACAACTAGCTGATCTGTCTTGCTCCTGTATGCCTCTTCGTCACCGTCTGAAACTCTGTCTACAGTAGTTGTGTCAGTGACAAATTTATAGATGGCATTTAAGCTGTGCCAAGCCACACAGTCAGGGTGTAGAGAGAGTAGAACAATGGGCTAATCACACATCCTTGAGGTGTGTCAGTGTTGATCGTCCAGAGATGTTTTTTTCCAATCTGCAATGAGTGTGGTCTTCTCATGAGGAAGTCAAGGAGAAGGATCCAGTTACAGAGGCCCAAGTTTTGGAGCTTGTTGATTGGAACTGAGGGTATGATTATATTGAAAACCAGACAGCCTGTTAAAACAGCAGCCTGATGTAGGTATTTTATTGTTCAGGTGATCCAAGGCCAAGTGGAGAGCCAATGAGATACCATCTGCTGTAGACCTATTGGGACAGCTGGAGCAGGTCCTTAGGCAGGAGTTGAGTCTGGCTATGGCTGATCTCAGCACTTCATCACAGTGGATGTAAGTGGCACTGAACAATAGTTGTTGAGGCAACTTACTCTGCTCTTCTTGGGTACTGGTATAATGGACACCCTTTTGAAACAGCTGGGAACCTCTGACTATGGCAATGAGAGGTTGAAGATGTCATTGAACACTCCCACCAGTTGGTTGGCACAGGTTTTCATTGCCATACCAGGTACACCATTGGCCTGATGCCTAAAGGCTCACCCTCATGAAAGGTGTTCTGATATTGTCCTCTGAGACAGAGATGTCAGGGTCTCCAGATGCTGCAGGATTCACACAGGTGTAGTTTTAATCTCCGTTTCAGTGTGCATAAACAGTGTTTGGCTCAGCTGGGTGTGAAACATTACAGCCAATCATGATGTTAGGTTTTGCCTTATAGGAAACAATGGCTTGCAAAACTTGCCAGAGCTGATGTACATTTGACTTTGCCTTACCTTCAATCGGAATTGTTTTTTCACTCTTAGCTGGCCTTCTTGTATAGGTCTGGATTGCTGGTCTTGAGTGTCAAAATCTTAGCCCTCAGCAGGCTACAGACCTGATCCACAGCTTTAGGTTTGGATATGTCCCACACTTTCACCAACACAGGTCCTGATGAAGTCGGTGATAACTGTGGCATATGCATTCAGATTTCCAGTCCAGTAAGTGCTCCTTTGCCTCCCCGACCAAACCTACTCGGTCCTCACTATTGGTGCTGCAGTCTTTAGTCTCTGCCTCTATGCTGGGAGTAGAAGTACAGCCAAGCGATTGGACTTTGCAAAGTGCGAGCGTGTGATGGTACAGTAAGTGCTCTTAATGGTGGTATAGCAGTGGGGTGGGCAAGTGTGTTGGCTCTTCTGGTTCCGCAGGTGACTTGTTGGTGAGAGTTGTTCAGAGGCTTCTTCAAGCTGGCCTGGTTGAAATCCCCCGCAATGACAGGGAAGGCGTTATGGTGCACTGTCTCGTGACTGCTGATCACGGTGCTCAGCCCCTGTCGAGTCTGCCTGACAGTGGGGAAGCTCCCTCCCATCCCACATCTCAGAGTGGAAAGGAGAGCATCAGACTTCACCCTCACTCTCGCTTCACTGTAAAGTTTAAAGGTTAACTTTATTTGTCACACGTACGTCCAAACATACAGTGAAATGTATTGTTTGTGTCAGTGACTGAGGATGTGCTGGGGGCAGCCCGCAAGTGTCACCCTGCTTCCAATGCCTATATATTATGCCCTCAACTTACTAACCCCATCCTGTACATCTTTGGAATGTGAGAGGAAACCTGAGAGCCCAGAGGAAACCCACGCAGTTGTAGGGGGATCAAACAAATTCCTTAAGCTCAGTGGTGGGAATCAAACCCCGATTGCTGGTGCTGTAAAATGTTACCTTAACCACTATGGTACCGTCGCCTTGGACTGAGATGGACCATTTTTACTGAAGTAAAGTCAAAAGCACCTGAACAGATTGTTCTGCACTCTGTCTCATGCGATCATTTGGTTAAATGATACAGTGAGACTGATTGTCACATCATTAGATTAATGAGGACAGGGCCAGGGTAGGAGGACTTGAATTGTAGGGCAGGCTGGGACACTACTCCTTGGAATGTGTGACCCTATGTTACCAAGCCACACGGTCACAGGGAGAACGTACAAACTCGGTACAGACAGGGGTGGCAAATGAACCCTTCTTGCTGGTGCTGTAAAGCTCCCCCCTATGTTACCAAGCCACGTCATTCTGCTGATCACTCAACGCTTGCACACACTCCTGATGAGGGCACTCTCTGTTACTGATGCTGTGTTGAACGGTCATTTGCCATTTTGACCATTTATGAGCCTGGCTGAGGAGGCCAAATCATTGGGTTTATTTAAAGTGGAGGTTGACAGGATCCTGATTAATCACAGCATCAAATGTTACAGGGAGAAGGCAGGAGAATGGGCCTGAGAGGGAAATAAGTCAGTCATGATGGAATGGTGGAGCAGATGTGATGGGCCAAATGGCCTAATTCTGTTCCTATGTCTTATGGTTTTATGGATTCCCATGAGGTGCTGAGACACATTCTCAGGGAATTTTTGGAAAACTTCAAGAGCCATTTCCTTCATCCACTTAGCACTCTTGCATGATGGAGTCCAGAATAGAGCACAGTGTTGCCACCATCTCAGTCTGGAGGTTAGCAGCAGGTAAGTGGTTGTTCCCTGCTCAGGTATGTTTGGGGAAGGTTGAGGTGATGCTGCAGCCTTGATAAGAACTAACAAACAATGTTGGTGACTATCAGTCTGATGGAAACTCCCTCAATGTCAAGATATAATACACAAAAATACCTGGATATTTCAGCATTTAAAAGATGTTTGGGTAAGTGCATGGATGAGAGGGCTATAGTGTGGGTGTAGGTCAATGGGACTAGGCAGAATAATATTTTGGGACAGACTAGATGGGTCAAATGGCCTGTTTGTTTGCTGTAGTGTTCAATGATTCTGACTCTATCTTGGACAACTTTCTCCTCATAGTCAAGATAACCTTGTTCATTTAGAAAAGCAAAGATCATGCATCTGAAATCACTTTACTATTTGTCATTGTGTGAGCTTGTTGGTGGGTTAGTCCTCTATAGGCAAAGATTAGAAATACTCACCTTGCTGATACCTTATCTTGCTATTGGACTATATTTGGATTGTCACGTTTCCAACTGATTTGGAAATTGCCAGTTTGAATTTGTGCAATGCCTGAGTTAACTATTTCCAAGTTTACAATTTTTTAAATGTGATGTGCAAATGTAGTAAAAGCTGGTTGTCAATAGGAAAACATTCCAAGGCAATTTATCTAGGGAACATGGTTGTCGTCGTTCAAAGTCAGTCATCCCAGCCTCGATAACATCTCTGTAGGAGTTCCTCTGGTGGTGCCCTGCACCCAGACAGCTTCTTCAGTGACCTTCTTCTCTCATAATGTCGCAAGTTGAGATGTTCTCTGTTGTTTGCTCAATGTTCAATTCCCTTGGCAGCTCATTAGCAAATGAAACAGCCCATGCCTATGTGTAGTAAATTTGACATAACCTTCAGGCAAGGCTTGGTATGGGGCAAGTATCATTCTGTCCACTGAATGGACTGGTATGGAAATACCAATGCCCTTGAATGGAAAATCCTACAGAAGTAGTGAATACAACCCAGTCCATCACAGGTAAAGCCCCCCTCTCCCCTTGCAACCATTGAGCACATCTACATGGAGCGCTGTTGCAGGAAAACGGCATCCGTCATCAGGGACCCCACCACATAGGATATGCTCTCTTCTCGCTGCTGCCATCAGGAAGGAGGTACAGGAGCCTCAGGACTCACACCACCAGGTTCAGCAACAGTTATTACTCCTCAACCATCAGGCTCTTGAACCAAAGGGAATAATTTCACTCACCCCATCACTGAACTGTTCCCACTTGGAAGGACTCTTCATCTCATGTTTTCAGTATTTATTGCTTATTTTAATTTTTTTTCTCTTTGTACTTGCATAGTTTGTTGTCTTTTGCACATTGGTCGTTGGGTGCAGTCTTTCACTGATTCTATTGTGTTTCTTGGAATTACTGTGTATGCCCACAAGTAAACAAATGTCAGAACTGGTATTGTGACATGTATGTACTCTGATAATAAATTTTACTTTGAACTTTGAAGTGCAAGGCAATGACCACCTTTAGGCAAAGAGTAACCATCTACCCTGGTGGCATGGCAGTGTAGTTTAACTGCCTTCCCTGGCATCGCGTTCTAACCTCTGACCCTGGCATCGCGACAGTCTAACCTCCAACCCTGGCAGTGTGGTCTAACCTCTGACCCTGGCATCCTGACAGTCTAACCTCCGACCCTGGCAGCGTGGTCTAACCTCTGACCCTGGCATCCTGACAGTCTAACCTCCGACCCTGGCAGCGTGGTCTAACCAGCTATTTCCACAAAATTTCTGCTGACTGGGTTAGCCACTTAATTGGGCTGTATTAGGCCATTTGGCTCTTCATGTCTGCTCCATGATTTCATCATGGCTGATCCAATTTTCCTCTCAGCCCCAACCTCCTGCTTTCTCCCTGTCTCCCTTCATGCCCTGACCAATCAAGAATCTATCGACCTCTGCCTTAAACATACATAAAGACTTGGCCTCCACAGCTGCCTGTGGAAACGGATTCCACAGATTCACCTCTCTCTGGCTAAAGAAATGTCTCCCCATCTCCATTCTAAAAGGACACCCCTCTATTCTGAGGCTGTATCCTCTGGTTTTAGACTCTCCCACCACAAGAAACATCCTCTGCACATCCACTCTATCAAGTCCTTTCAACATTCAATATGATTCAGATAGGTCCCTCTCATTCTTCTGCATTCTAGTCAATACTGGCGAGAACCATCAAACGATCTTCATAGGACAAGCCATTCAATCCTGGAATCATTTTCATGGACCTCCTTTGAACCCATATATAACATATAACCAAATAACAATTACAGCACAGAAACAAGCTGTCTCGGCCCTTCAAGTCCATGCCGAACGCTTACTCTCACCTAGTCCCACCAACCTGCACTCAGCCCATAACCCTCCATTCCTTTCTTGTCCATATACCTATCCAATTTTTTTTTTAAAGGACAATATCAAGCCTGCCTCTACCACTTCTACTGGAAGCTCATTCCACACAGCCACCACCCTCTGAGTAAAGAAATTTCCCCTCGTGTTACCCCTAAACTTTTGCCCCTTAACTCTCAACTCATGTCCTCTTGCTTGAATCTCTCCTACTCTCTATGGAGAAAGCTTATCCATGTCAACTCTATCTATCCCCCTCATAATTTTAAATACCTCTATCAAGTCCCCCCTCAACCTTCCATGCTCCAAAGAATAAAGACCTAACTTGTTCAACCTTTCTCTGTAACTTAGGTGCTGAAACCCAGGTAACATTCTAGTAAATCTCCTCTGTACTCTCTCTATTTTGTTGACATCTTTCCTATAATTCGGTGACCAGAACTGTACACAATACTCCAAATTTGGCCTCACCAATGCCTTGTACAATTTTAACATTACATCCCAACTCCTAGACTCAATGCTCTGATTTATAAAGGCCAACATAGCAAAAGCTTTCTTCACCACCCTATCCACATGAGATTCCATCTTCAGGGAACTATGCACCATTATTCCTAGATCACTGTTCTACTGCATTCCTCAATGCCCTTCCAAGTGTTAGCACATCCTTTCTAAGATGAGGGGACCAAACCTGATCACAATACTCCAAGTGAGGCCTCACCAGTGCTTTATAAAGTCTCAACATTACATCCTTGCTTTTATATTCTAGTTCTCTTGAAATGAATGCTAACACCACATTTGCCTTCCTCACCACAGACTCAACCTGCAAATTAACCTTTAGGGAATCCTGCACAAGAACTCCCAAGTCTCTTTACATCTCAGTTTTTTTTTGCATTTTCTCTCCATTATAAAATAGTCAACCCTTTCATTTCTACTACCAAAGTGCATGACCATACACTTCCCGACACTGTATTCCATCTACCACTTCTTTGTCCATAGAACAGTTCAGCATAGTGAAGGCTCTTTGACCCACCACCTTGTGTCAACACTTTAACCTACTCCAAGATCAATCTAACCCTTCCCTCCCACATTGCCATCCATTTTCCTTTCATCCTGTGCCAATCTAAAATGCCTCTACCAGCACCCATGTTCCATGCACCCACCACTCTGTTTAAAAAAAACTTACCTCTGACACCCCTCCCTACACTTCCCTCTAATGCCCCCTCATATTTTTTCACATATCTCTGAAAGCCTGGGGAACCTGATTGTTGCCTCCAACACACGTGACTCAGATACCTGTCACACATGGCTGGGTGCTGCTAAATGTCCCTCGTTGGACACTTGAGGAACTGCCAGAGATTGGCAATAAATGCAGCCATACATTTAGAGAACTCTGCAAGATTAAGGTGCCTTTGCACTGAAGATCTTAAGACATAGGAGCAGATTTAGGTCCTTTACACATCAAGTCTGCTCTGCCATTCCATCATGGCTAATTTTTCAAACTTCTCAAATCCATTCTCCTGCCTTTTCCCCATAACCTTTAATAACCTGACTAATCAAGAACCTATCAACTTCTGTTTGAAAATGCCCAGTAACCTGGCCTCCACAGCCAGCTATGACAATGAATTCTAGAGATTAGAAACAGAGAAAACCTACAGCACAAAACAGGCCCTTTGGCCCACAAAGTTGTGTCGAACATGTCCCTACCTTAGAAATTACTAGGCTTACCCATAGCCCTCTATTTTTCTATGCTCTATGTACCTATCCAAAAGTCTCTTAAAAGACCCTATCGTATCCACCTCCATCACCGTTGCCAGCAGCCCATTCCACGCACTCACCACTCTCTGCGTAAAAAACTTACCCCTGACATCTCTTCTGTACCTGCTCCCCAGCACCTTAAACCTGTGTCCTCTTGTGGCAACCATTTCAGCCCCGGGAAAAAGCCTCTGGCTATCCACACAATCAATGCCTCTCATCATCTTATATACCTCTATCAGGACACCTCTCATCTTCCGTCGCTCCAAGGAAAAAAAGGACACGTTCACTCAATCTATTCTCATAAGGCATGCTCCTGAATCCAGGCAACATCCTTGTAAATCTCCTCTGCACCTTTTCTATGACTTCCACATCCTTCCTGTCGTGAGGCGACCAGAACTGAGCACATTACTCCAAGTAGGGTCTGACCAGGGTCCTATATAGCTGCATCTGGCTTAAAAAAATCCTCGTTATCTCTTTTCTAAACGGATGTCCTTCTATTCTGAAGTTGTGTAGGAAACATCCTCTCCATATCCACTCTATCTAGATCTTTCAATATTTGATAGGTTTCAATGAGATTCCCCCTCATTTTTCTAAACTCCAGCAAATACAGGCCCTGAGTCATCAAATGCTCCTCACATGTTAACTCTTTCACTCCTGGGATAATTCTTGTGAATCTCTTCTGGACCTTCTCCAAAACCAGCACATCCTTTCTTACATAGGGGACCCAAACTGCTCACAATATGCCAGCATTCCCTCATATTATACACAAAGCAAGAATGTTCATGTTTAAGAGTGAAGAACTGGCACATTATGACTCCTTTATAAGTTCTGTAAAATTAGAGAAGACCTTTTACAGAATTAGTGACATGCACACACCCAGTGGTTGCAGAGCACAAGTACATTGCAAATTCAGGGTTTTACTGTGATTAATTTAAGGACAGTTGTTACTTAAAGCCAGAGCAGCTGCTGTGTACAGGATCAGTGGGTGTTTATCTGTTCAGATCAAAATTACTTTCCATGTTCCTTGACCCTTTCTGGCCATCCGCCTGGCTTAATCCATAAACTGAATAACTGTGACAAGCTGTGGTGGGTAATGGCGGGTGCTGACTGGCGAGGGTTGCATTTGGAAGCCCCCTTTTTACCATGGCAAATGGTAGAATCCCAATCTCAGGAACATCTCAAGGACCTCTTTAATGTGGCTGCCACAAGATCACAAAAAGACCAGCTACATTATCAGGGTATGTAAGATGGCTAGAAAAAACAATAATGTGCTTTCTAACTTCTTTTAGTGATGGTATATAAATATTTTGTTGTGGCTGTGAGTGTTGATAACACATTCTGGGAGCAGGCAGAGTCACAGCAAGGACGGGGACTGTGCGATGAACAGTGGTTAATAATTACATGAGTGTTTACACCACTCCAGCACCCACACACGGTTGGGTAACTACAGCAAACCAGCTTCCACCTGGCTCTGGCAATCAAATCATCAACATTAAAGCACAACAACAGAAGTGACCAAGGGTAGAGCCAAGAGAGTTCTGTGAGCCCATTGGATTTTAACGAAGATATCAGTCTTTCCTCTGCACAAATAAACCAAAACAAAACTGCATACGGAGTTGGCAAAATGACTGCTTCCATCCTTTAATGTACAATTAGTGAAAAACAGTCCTAAACTGGAGTGAGACTAATATCCTTGTTTGTTAATGGGGTTTAAACTAGAGCTGCCTGAGGATGGGAACCAGAGTGCCAGAACAGTTAGTGGAGAGGTTGTGGAGGCTGATGTTTTTTATAAAACCTCAGACAAAGTTAGGATTCAAAAGGTTGAGCATGGTGTGAAAAATCAAAAAGGATGAATACAAGACTGAGGGTGTTGCATCTGAATGCGCACAGTATATGGAATAAGGTAGATGAACTTGCAGCACTGTTGCAGATTGGCAGGTATGATTTTGTAGACATCATGGCTGAAAGATTATAGCTGGGAGCTTAATATCCAAGGTTACACATTGCATTGAAAGGGCGGTAGAAGGGGCGGCATTGCTCTGTTGGTAAAAAATGAAATCAAATCATTAGAAAGAAGTGACAAAGAGTCAGAAGGTTTGAATTGTGGTGGATAGAGCTAAGGAACTGCAAGGGTAAAAAGATTCTGATGTGTTTTGTATACAGACGCCCAAACAGTACTAAGAATGTGGCCTACAAATTATGACAGGAGATAGAAAATGCATTCCAAAAGGGCGCAATGTTACAATAGTCGTGGGGTCTTCAATATGCAACTACATTGGGAAAATAAACTTGGTGTTCCTTTACAGGAGAGGGAATTTCTAGAGTGCCTACGAGATTGCTTTTTAGAGCAGCTCATGGTTGAGCCCACTAGAGGATCAGCAATTCTGGATTGGGTGTTGTGCAATGAACCAGAATTGATTAGAGAGCTTAACATCAAAGAACAACCCTTAGGGGAAAGTGATCATTATATGATCGAATTTATCCAGAAATTTGAGAAGGAGAAGCTAAAGTCAGATGTATCAGTATTACAGTGGAGTAAAGGGAATTACAGAGACATGAGAGAGGAGTTGGCCAGAATTGATGGGAAAGAACACTGGCAGGGATGACAGCAGAGCAGCAATGGCTGGAATTTCTGGAAGCAATTTGAAAGGCACAGTATATAAACTTCCCAAAGAGGAAGATGTATTATAAAGGAAAGATGACAGCTTCCCAAGAGAAGCCAAAGCCAACATAAAAGCTGAAGAGAGAGCATGTAATAGAGCAAAGATTAGTGTAAAAGAGAGGTGAGAGTGGACATCGGACTGTTGGAAAATGATGCTGGAGAAGTGCAGAGGGGAACTAAAAGGCCATTAAGAAGGTAAACATGGAGTATGAAAGTAAGCTAGCCAATAATATTAAAGAATATCAAAATATCTTCAGATGCATAAAGTATAAAAGAGAGGCATGAGTGGATATTGGATGTCTGGAAAATGATGCTGGAGAGGTAGTAATGGGGTCAATGAAATGGTGAATGAACTGAATAAGTATTTTAGGTTCTTGGGAAACGGAAAGGTCTCAAGGTAGATAAGTCATGTGTACCAGAAGGTGTACACCCAGAATTCTGAAAGAGGTGGCTGAAGAGATCATGGAGCCATTAGTAAAGATCTTTCAAGAATCACTAGATTCTGGAATGGTTCCAGAAGACTGGAAAACTGCAAATGTCATTCCACTCTTCAAGAAGGGAGAGAGGCAGAAGAAAGGAAACTATAGGCTAGTTAGTCTGACCCCAGTGGTTGGGAAGATGTTGGAGTCAATTATTAAGGATGAGGTCTTAAGGTACTTGGTGGTACAAGATAAAATAGACCGTAGTCAGCATGGTTTCCTCAAGGGAAAGTGTTGCCTAACAAATCTGTTGAAATTTTTTGATGAAGTAACAAGCAAGAGAAACAAAGGAGAATCATTTGATGTTCTGTTTTTGGGTTTTCAGAAGGCGTTTGACAAGGTACCACACATGAGGCTGCTCAACAAGCTACGAGCCCATGGCATTACAGGAGAGATTCCAGCATGGATAAAGCAGTGGGTTTTTGGCAGGAGGGTAAAACTGGGAATAAAGGGGCCTTTTCTGGCTGGCTACCAGTGACCAGTGGTGTTCCACAGGGGTCTGTGTTGGGACCGATTCTTTTTATGGTATATGTCAATGATTTGAATGGTGAAATGAGTGTTGGCACGTGGCCAAGCAGTTAAGGTGTTGATCTAGTGATCTGGAGGTTGCTAGTTTGAGCCTCAGCAAAGGCAGCGTGTTGTGTCCTTGAGCAAGGCACTTAACCACACATTGCTCTGCGATGACACCAGTGCCAAGCTGTATTGGCCTTTGCCCTTCCCTTGGACAACATCGGTGGTGTGGAGAGAGGAGACTTGCAACATGAGCAACTGCCGGTCTCCCATACAACCCTGTCCAGGCCTGCGCCCTGGAAACCTTTCAGGTCAATGCGAGTTCATGGTCTCGCAAGACTAACGGGTGCCTATTATTATTAATTTATTTGAATGGTGAAATTGATGGCTTTGTTGCAAAGTTTGCAGACAATTTGAAGTTAGGTGAAGGGGTAGGTAGTTTTGAGAAAGTAGAGAAGGAATGGAAGGACTTGGACAGCTTAGGAGAGTAGGCAGATGGAATACAGTGCTGGGAAGTGTACGGTCATGCACTTTGGTGGAAGAAATGAAAGGGTTGACTGTTTTCTAAGAGAAAGTACAAAAAAAAGAGATGTAAAGGGACTTGGGGGTCCTTATGCCGGATTCCTTAAAGGTTAATTTGCAGATTGAGTCTGTGGTGAGGAAGGCAAATGTGTTGTTAACATTCATTTTTAGAGGACTAGAATATAAAAGCAAGGATGTAATGTTGAGACCTTATAAAGCACTGGTGAGGCCTCACTTGGAGTATTGTGAGCAGTTTTATCTTAGAAAGGATCTGCTGAAACTGGAGAGAGTTCAAAGGAGGTTCACAAAAATGACTCCATGATTGAATGGCATGTCATATGGTGGCTCTGGGCTTGTATTCACTAGAATTTGAAGAATGATGGGTGACCTCATTGAAACCTACAAAATGCTGAAAGGCCTTGCTAGAGTGGATGTGGAGAGGATGCTTGCTATGGTAGTAAAGTCTAAAACCAGAGGACACAGCCTCAGAATAGAGGGGTGTCCTTTCAGAATGGAGAAGAGGGGGAATTTCTGTAGCCAGAGAGTGGTTCTGTGGAATTATTTGCCACAAATAGTCTTAATAACTATCGCCCAGTAGCATTCACATCTACAGTGATAAAATGCTTTGAGAGGTTAGTCATGACTAGACTGAACTTCTGCCTCAGCAAGGACCTGGACCCATTACAATTGACCTATCGCCACAATAGGTCAATGGCAGACACAATCTCAATGGCTCTCCACACGGCTTTAGTCCATCTGGACAACACAAACACCTGTCAGGATGCTGTTCATCAACTATAGCTCAGCATTTAACACCATCATTCCCACAATCCTGATTGAGAAGTTGCAGAATCTTTCCCTCTGTACATCCCTCTGCAATGGATCCTTGACTTCCTAACCGGAAGACTACAATCTGTGTGGACTGGTGATAATGTCTCCTCCTCACTGACGATCAACACTGGCGCACCTCAGGGGTGTGTGCTTAGTCCACTGCTCTACTCTCTATATACCCATGACTGTATGGCAAGGCATAGCTCAGGTACCATCTATAAATTTGCTGATGGTACAACCATTATTGGTAGAGTCTCAGGTGGTGACGAAAGGGCTTACAGGAGTGAGATATGCCAACTAGTGGAATGGTGCCGCAGCGACAATTTGCCACTCAACGTCAGTAAGATGAAAGAGCTGATTGTGGACTTCTGGAAGGGCAAGATGAAGAAATATATACCAATCCTCATAGAGGGATCAGAAGTGGAGAGAGTGAGCAGTTTCAAGTTCGTGGGTGTCAAGATCTCTGAGGATCTAACCTGGTCCCAACATATTGATGCAGTTATAAAGAAGGCAAGACAGCGGCTATACTTTATTAGGAGTTTGAAGATATTTGGTATGTCAACAAATACACTCAAAAACTTCTATAGATGTACCGTGGAGAGCATTCTGACAGGCTGCATCACTGTCTGGTATGGGGGTGGGGGGGGGGAACTACTGCACAGGACTAAAAGAAGCTGTAGAGGGTTGTAAATTTAGTCAGCTCCATCTTGGGTACTAGCCTACAAAGTACCCAGGACATCTTCAAGGAGTGTTGTCTCAGAAAGGCAGCATCCATTATTAAGGACCTCCAGCACCCAGGGCATGCCCTTTTCTCACTGTTACCATCAGGTCGGAGGTACAGAAGCCTGAAGGCACACACTCAGCGATTCAGGAACAGCTTCTTCCCCTCTGCCATCCAATTCTTAAATGGACATTGAACCCTTAAACACTACCTCACTTTTTAAAACAATTTTATTTTGCACAATTTTTAATCTATTCAATATACGTATACTATACAAAGTATACGGAATAAATTTTATTTATTTATTAGTAGTAGTATTTTTTCTGTATTATGCAGTACATTGAACTGCTACTACTAAGTTAACAAATTTCACGTCACATGCTGGTGATAATAAACCTGATTCTGGTTCTGATTCTGTGGAGATCATGTCTATGTATATTTAAAGCAGAGGTTAATAGATTCTTGATTAGTCAGGGTATGAAGGGTTATGGGGAGAAGGCAGGAGATTAGGGCTGAGAAGGAAAATGAATCAGCCATGATGAAATGGCAGAACAGATGTGGTGGGCCAAATGGCCTTATTCTGCTCCTATGGCTTATGGTCTTATCGAAAGAAGGCTATTTGGTCCATTGTACTTATTAGAAATTTCAAGTCAAAGTTGAAAGTAAACTTTTTATCAACGTACAAATATGTCACCATCTACAACCCTGAGATTTATTTTCTTGCAGCATTCACAGTAAATGCAAGAAACACAATAGAATCAATGAAAGACCATATCCAACAGGACAGACACACACCAATGTGCAAAAGAATACAAGCTATGCAAATACAAAAGAAAAATAAATATATAAATCAGCAGTAAATATTGAGAACATGAGATGAAGAATCATTGAAAGTGAGAACAGTTCAGTGATGATTGACTGAAGTTATCCCCTCGGGTTCAGAAACCTGACGGTCACTGTTTCTCAGCCTGGTGGTGTGGGTCTTGAGGCTCCTGCAGCCCTTTCTGCAACAGCACCCTGTGTAGAAGTGCACAATGGTGGGAAGGGCTTTACCTCTGAATGACTGGGCCATATCCACTACTTTTTCTAATAGGATTTCCGTTCCAGGGTATTGGTGTTTCCATACCAGGCCATCATGCAACTCTCCAGCACACATCTATAGAAGTTTGACAAAGTTTTAAATGTCATGCTGAATCTTTGCAAACTCTTAGGGAAGTAGAGGTTCTGTCGTGCTTTCTTTGAACTGGCATTTATATGCTGGGTCCAGGACAGGTCCTCTGAAATGATAACAGCAAGGAATTTAAAGTTGCTGACCCTCTCCACCTCTGATCCCTCAATGAGGACTGGTTGATGGACCTCTGGTTCCCTGCTCCTGAAGTCAATAATCAGCTCCTTGGTCTTGCTGACACTGAGTCAGAGGTTGTTGTTGTGACACCACTCAGCCAGATTTTCAGTCTTCCTCCTTTAGGCTGATTTGTCACCAAATTTGATTCAGCCTATGACAGTGCCCAGCCAAGTACTCCATCTGGGCCATTTCTCCAGGTATATTGTATTCCGTCAAACTCAACAGGCTGATACAATTCAGTTGCTATGTTAAAGGTAGCCCTTCATATTTTATGTTAGGATAATACACTCAGTGGCCACTTTATTAGGTACAGGTTCAACATACTGTGTGTTCAAAGATGCTCTTCTGCACACCATTGTTGTAGCATATGGTATTTGAATTACTGTCGCCTTCCTGTCTGCTTGAACCATTCTCCTCTGACCTCTCTCATTAACAAGCAGTTTTTCCTACTGGATGTTTTTTGTTTTTCACACCATTCTCTGTAAATTCTAGAGACTGTTGTGCATGAAAATCCAGGAGATCATCAGTCTAAGATACTCAAACCACCCTGTTGGCACCAACAATCGTTCCATGGTCAAAGTCGCTTAGATCACATTTCCTCCCCATTCTATGAACAACAACGGAACCATTTGACCACGTCTTCATGCTTTTCTGCATTGGAGTTGTTGCTGTCCCAGGACAGGTCATCATGTATACTTCAATGAGCAGGTGTACCTAATAAAGTGGCCACTGAGTGTATGTGACTGAATGTGGAAACAGGACATATGGAATTGAGATTTTTAGGGTTTCAATGCAGTGTGTGGAATGGCAGTGTAGTGGTTAGCACAGCGCCAGCAATTGCTGAGTGGGGTTTGATTCTTGCTGCCATCTGTAAGGAGTTTGTGTTCTCACTGTCACCCTGCGGGTTTCGTTCCACATTCCAAAAATGTATGAGTTAGACTTAGTACTTTGTGCGTGCCTGAAGCAAGGCGACACTTGCAGGCTGCCCATCGCTGTCCTCACTGATTTGATTTGTACAAACAACACATTTCAGTGCACGATTCAATGTACATATGACAAATAAAGCTAATCCTTAATCTTGAACTTTAATCTTTGCACAGGTTCCTTAAGATTTTATAGCCAGGGGTGGTAGTGGGATAAGCAATGCTCCCAATGGCGTGTGTCTCAAATAGCCACTAACAACCAAGTCCAGCACCTTGCATCACGCATGAGTTAGCTACTAAGGCTGATGGAACCGTTCGTTTGTACTGACAGGAGAAGGGGGAAAGGCAGTTTACTGGTGCCTTTAAACCAGTCACTTCGGGCAAATGCAGCTCTTCAGCTGTGGCTGGCAGCTCATCTAGGAGAAGGAAAACTCTGATCTCAAACCTCTGCTGCCTTGTGATTATACCCACTCATGGGAAGGCTTTGGGAGTAAATCCATAGCTAGAGTCCCCAAGGCAGCCCTATGTTGATTTCGATGCTGACTGGCAACTCCTGCGACACCGCTGATGCCAGACTGCATTAGTCTCTGTCGTTCCTTTAGATTCATCAGGTGTGTGGAGAGGGGGAGCCAACAGCTTTCTCTCCATATCATATTGCCCTGCCTGGCATATCATGTAGACAGCTGAGATGCATCATCCATGGTCAACCCCAACCAATGGAGGGCCTCATAATCTTTGCACATTTTGCCATTCAGCCTGACAAATTACCCCAATTCCTTTTGTTGTTTTCTATGTTTAGTTTTTGATTTTCCCTGCTTCTAAAATTATGTAGCATTTACCCTTGGAAAATCAGTGCCAATGTCTGATAGCTGTAAGTGCCATTGACTTTTAAGATCAGAAGGTGAGTTGTGTAAAGTTAATGTTGTGCGAGTAGTTATTTCCCTGTGCTGAAGGTGACACAGGTGATAAAAAAAAACTATAGGTGGCGAGGGGAAGTGGTTCTGTACAGTAATTTCCATTATTTCTCACAGTACTTAAAACTTTGCTATTAAATAGGTGGAAGCCAGTGGAGAAACTGTTTGATTATTGCTTTTGAATTACAGTAATGTGGATGTGAAAAGCATTGAATGATAATAACCATTGATATTCGTACATTAAGGTGCAGGCTCAAAGTGCTTTATATAGACCATAAAGATAAATCAATACAGTCATTAAAATATGAGACAAAATTAAAAATCTTAAAGGCAAACATTATATAGAATAAAATATAATTGAACAAACCAAATTATATAATCAACATCAACAGGCATTAACTAATCCTATAAGTAGGTCAAATTGAAAAAGAAGATGTTTAGAAATGCTTTGAAACATTCTACAGCACTAGCCTGGCATCACTCAGCCAGCAAAGCTTTCCAGATTTTTGATACATAAGAGCAAAAGGCCACATCACCAGTTCTTGTATACTTGGCTCCAGGTTCACTAAGCAAATCAGTATTCATGGATCTAAGATTATGATTAGGGATGTAAGGGGCTAGACACTTCAAAATATACAGACAAGCTCGATTATTCCAAGCCTTATATACAATTAAGAGCATTTTAACATTTATCCTAAAGAACACAGGCAGCCAGTGTAATGATACCAAAACCAGTGAAATGTGCTCAGATTTTTCTTTTCTGGATAAGAATCTTGCTGCTGCATCGTGAACAACCTGCAGCCGATTTATATCTTTCTTAGATCGTCCTGAAAAGAGTGCACTACAGTAGTCTAATCAGCAAAACTCAAAAGTGTGTATCAAATTTTCTGCATCTTGAGATGTTATGAGAAATCAAACAGTTCACAATGTTCCTTAAATGAAAGAACAAAATCTTAATAATATGGCAACAAAAGCAACTCCACAAACTTAACAATGTCTGTGACAGTAAGTATTGTATGAGTTCGGTAGCTAAAAGCCCATTCGAAGAGGAGAGGGTGGAGAAGCAGAGAGGATCAGGACCTTATGAGCTGAGTGCATTGCTACCAGTACAGCTGGTGTTGTGTGGAAGATGCCAAATCTACTGGGTAGCATAGTACCATAACGGCTGGCGTAACACTTCACATTGCCAGCGATTGAGGTTCAATTCCTGCTACTGTCTGTAAGGAGTTTCTATGTTCTTCCCATGACCATGTGAGTTTCCTCTGGGTCCACTGGTTTTCTTCCACATTCAAGAGATGTATGGGTTAGCGTTAATAAGTTGTGGGCATGCTATGTTGGTGCCCGAATGTGTGGCAACACTTGCGATGTGCCCTCAGCATATCCTTAGGTTTTACATAGAACCTAGAACATAGAATAGTACAGCACAGTATAGGCCCTTCAGCCCACAATGTTGTGCCAACCCTTAAAACCTGCCTCCCATATAACCCCCCACCTTAAATTCCTCCAAATACCTGTCTCGTGGTCTCTTAAATTTCACTAGTGTATCTGCCTCCACTACTGACTCTCTGAGTAAAGAACCTTCCTCTAATATCCCCCTTGAACTTCCCACCCCTTATCTTAAAGTCATGTCCTCTTGTACCGAGCAGTGGTGCCCTGGGGAAGAGGCGCTGGCTGTCCACTCTATCTATTCCTCTTAATATCTTGTATACCTCTATCAAGTCTCCTCTCATCCTCCTTCTCTCCAAAGAGTAAAGCCCTAGCTCCCTTGATCTCTGATCATAATGCATACTCTTTAAACAAGGCAGCATCCTGGTAAATCTCCTCTGTACCCTTTCCAATGCTTCCACATCCTTCCCATAGTGAGGCGACCAGAACTGGACACAGTACTCCAAGTGTGGCCTAACCAAAGTTGTATAGAACTGCATCATTACCTCGTGGCTCTTAAACTCTATCCCTCGACTTATGAATGCTAACACCCCAAAAGCTTTCTTAACTACCCTATCTACCTGTGAGGCAACTTTCAGGGATCTGTGGACATGTACCCCCAGATCTCTCTGCTCCTCTACACTACCAAGTATCCTGCCATTTACTTTGTACTCTGCCTTGGAGTTTGTCTTTCCAAAGTGTACCACCTCACACTTTTCCGGGTTGAACTCCATCTGCCACTTCTCAGCACACTTCTGCATCCTATCAATGTCTCTCTGCAATCTTCGACAATCCTCTACACTATCCACAACACCACCAACCTTTGTGTCATCTGCAAACTTGCCAACCCACCCTTCTACCCCTACATCCAGGTTGTTAATAAAAATCACAAAAAGTAGATGTCCCAGAACAGATCCTTGTGGGACACCACTAGTCACAACCCTCCAATCTGAATGTACTCCCTCCACCACGACCCTCTGCCTTCTGCAGGCAAGCCAATTCTGAATCCACCTGGCCAAACTTCCCTGGATCCCATGCCTTCTGACTTTCTGAATAAGCCTACCGTGTGGAACCTTGTCAAATGCCTTACTAAAATCCATGTAGGTCACATCCACTGCACTACCCTCATCTATATGCCTGGTCACCTCCTCAAAGAACTCTATCAGGCTTGTTAGACACAATCTGCCCTTCACAAAGCCATGCTGACTGTCCCTGATCAGACCATGATTCTCTAAATGCCCATAGGTCCTATCTCTAAGAATCTTTTCCAACAGCTTTCCCACCACAGACATAAGGTTTACTGGTCTATAATTACCTGGACTATCCCTGCTTCCTTTTTTGAACAAGGGGGACAACATTCGCCTCCCTCCAATCCTCTAGTACTATTCCGTAGTACGAGGACATAAAGATCCTAGCCAGAGGCTCAGCAATCTCTTCCCTCGCCTCATGGAGCAGCCTGGGGAATATTCCGTCAGGCCCCGGGGATTTATTAATCCTAATGTATTTTAACAACTCCAACACCTCCTCCCTTAATATCAACATGCTCCAGAACATCAACCTCACTCATATTGTCCTCACTGTCATCAAGTTCCCTCTCATTGATGAATACCGAAGAGAAGTTTTCATTGAGGACCTCGCTCACTTCCACAGCCTCCAGGCACATTTTCCCACCTTTATCTCTAATCAGTCCTAACGTCACTCCTGTCATCCTTTTGTTCTTCACATAATTGAAGAATGCCTTGGTGTTTTCCTTTACCCTACTTGCCAAGGCCTTCTCATGCCCCCTTCTTGTTCTCCTCAGCCCCTTCTTAAGCTCCTTTCTTGCTACCCTATATTCCTCAATAGACCCATCTGATCCTTGCTTCCTAAACCTCATGTATGCTGCCTTCTTCTACCTGACTAGATTCCCCACGTCACTTGTCATCCATGATCCTTCGCCCTCCCATTCTTTATCTTCCTTACCAGGACAAATTTATCCCTAACATCCTGCAAGAGATCCCTAAACATCGACCACATGTCCATAGTACATTTTCCTGCAAAAACATCATCCCAATTCACACCCGCAAGTTCTAGCCTTATAGGTTTTGTTGGTTGTTAACCCAAATAGCACATTTCACTGTATGTTACAATGTACATGTGACAGATAGAACTAATCTTTAAATCTTCTAGACATCCCGATCTAATTTGAGAACCTGTTCTGTAGCTAGGGTGGTAATAACTATCCAAGACACCGGGTGTCTATCCATGGCCTCCTCTACTGTCAAGATGAAGCCACACTCAGGTTGGAGGAGCAACACCTTATATACCGGCCGGGTAGCCTCCAACCTAATGGCATGGTCATTAACTTCTCTAACTTCTGTTAATGCCCCTCCTCCCCTTCTTACCCCATCCCTGATATATTTAGTTTTTTCCCCCCTCCTCTTTTTTTCTCTCTCTCTGCCCATCACTCTGCCTGTTCTCCATCTCCCTCTGGTGCTCCCCTCCCCCTTTCTTTCTCCCTAGGCCTCCCATCCCATGATCCTTTCCCTTCTCCAGCTCTGTATCCCTTTTGCCAATCACCTTTCCAGCTCTTAGCTTCACCCCACCCCCTCCGGTCTACTCCTATCATTTTGCATTTCCCCCTCCCCCTCCTACTTTCAAATCTCTTACTATCTTTCCTTTCAGTTAGTCCTGACGAAGGGTCTTGGCCCGAAACTTCGACAGTGCTTCTTCCTATAGATGCTGCCTGGCCTGCTGCATTCCACCAGCATTTTGTGTGGTTTGCTTGAGGTCAGATTAATTGAGTGATTATATTCCATGTTGAGAGGAGATTCAACTCATTGCCTCTGGTCCATCATTCAGAGACGTCGTGACATATGATGCTTCTCAACTCCATCGACTTGCTTTGCTTCATGTCTTTCTATTGCCTTGAGTAGCTAAAGCCTGAAGATCTTGATTTAGAATTATTAATAGAGTAAGAACTGTACTGCTTTTGGCAATGCAAGAAATGGAAGCAGAACGAGATTAAACAGCAGCTGGCCCTACTCCACCATTTGATAAAATGAGCCCTTGAATCAGCAAGGCATCAAGGGCTACAGACCGAGTGCTGTCAAGTGGGTTTTAGCATTGAAGGATGTTTGATGGTCTGTATGGGCCTGTGTTTGTGTTATAGTTTCTATGAGAGGGCTGACATAGAAAACATAGAAACATAGAAAACCTATGGCACAATACAGGCCCTTTGGCCCAGAAAGTTGTGCTGAACATGTCCCTACCTTAGAAATTACTAGGTTTACCCATAACCCTCTATTTCTCTAAGCTCCATGTACCTATCCAAAAGTCTCTCAAAAGACCCAATCTTATCCGCCTCCACCACCGTTGCCAGCAGCCCATTCCACGCACTCACCACTCTCTGTGTAAAAAACTTACCCCTGACATCTCCTCTGTACCTGCTCCCCAGCACCTTAAACCTGTGTCCTCTTGTGGCAACCATTTCAGCCCTGGGAAAAAGCCTCTGACTATCCACATGATCAATGCCTCTCAGCATCTTATACACCTCTATCCGGTCACCTCTCATCCTCCATCGCTCCAAGGAGGAAAGGCCAAGTTCACTCAACCTGTTCTCATAAGGCATGCTCCCTAATCCAGGCAACATCCTTGTAAATCTCCTCTGCACCCTTTCTATGGCTTCCACATCCTTCCTGTAGTGAGGTGACCAGAACTGAACACAGTACTCCAAGTGGGGTCTGACCAGGGTCCTATATAGCTGCACAATTACCTCTCGGCTCCTAAATTCAATTCCGTGATTAATGAAAGCCAATACACCGTATGCCTTCTGAACCACAGAATCAACCTGCGCAGCTGCTTTGAGCGTCCTATGGACTCGGACCCCAAGATCCCTCTGATTCTCTACACTGCCAAGAGTCTTACCATTAATACTATATTCTGCCATCATATTTGCCATCACTGTATACCTAATTTCCTCACATGATCCCTGTGTCTCATCTCGTGATTAGGATCCAAGGATTAATGCGAAATGGAAATTCTCCTGGAAAAATGCTCCTCCAATGACTAACTAAAGAGAATATTACAGTTTTTAATCTAATATAGTAACTGAATGATGTGGACTATTTCGTTCAGCTCAACTCTAATCTGATTCTACAACAGATTCTACAGACTCACTTTCAAGAACTTGACAACTTATATTTATTATTTGTACAATTTGTCCTCTTTTGTACATTGGTTGGTTGTCAGTTTTTAATTTTATATAGTTCTTTCATAAATCCTGTCGTATTCCTGTACTTTCCTGTAAATGTCTGACAGAAAATGAATCTCAAGGTACTGTATGGTGATTGTTCTACCTTTAGAGGCTCAGTTTGTTTTGTACATCACTTCCTGTTTGTGGGCTGTTTTCTTCCATCATTTCCTACGTGGGTTAATTTGGGTTTCGACTTGGAGCAAACATGGTAGAACGACATCCATCTCCATCCACTCTTCATTTGCCCTTGAAACAGCAATATCTGTGAGCCTTCAGCTTTAGTAATATTGGTAAACTTTTAGTAGGTGTACTTTGAAGAAAGCAATATGTTTATTGTACATCGCTATTAAGCTATTGTAGTGCCACAAGTTCACTAGTCCATGGCATACCTATAGAATGTTACATGTGTGTATTACCTTGTTTAATGCTGATTATGAAAATATTTGATAATATTAGTATATTCAGGTGTGTGATGGTTCTGTATTGAATCTAGTATGTGCTTTACTTAACTTTCTGCACTTTCACATAGTTTTCTCAATAAACACCCTGAAGAAAGCTGCTGGCTCAGGTGATTTTTGAGAAGGTGTTTAAGTCCTTGCCTAGCTTTGTACACAATTCATTGTGAGGGTGGTAGAGTGATATATATGTACTTTGATAATATGTTTAATTTGACTGTGTTTGAAGAATATTAGTAAGTCTAAGGATTGGGAGGATTTTATCAAATAGTTTCTGATAACCAAAATATTGATAAAAAGTAAAAAAAATTGAAATTAAGAGTAAAACCAAAAAATATATAAAATCAATTAGTGATTCTTTGAATATGTATTGTACAAAAAGGGTGAGAACGATTAAAGTAAATATGATCTCTAGAAGTTAGAGGAATAATGCATTAAACAGAATGGTGAAGAAGGAATATGATAGGTAAGAGCCGAGATATTATGTTGCAACTTTACAAAACACAGGATAGAGTACCGTCAGATCTGGCTGCATTACCATAGGAAGGATGTGATTGTGCTGGAGAGAGTGCAGAGGAGATTCACCAGGATGTTACCTGGACTAGAGGACTATTTACAGAGAGAGATTGGGTAGGAAAGGTTTATTTTACCAGAGTGAAGGAGGCTGAAGGGTGACCTGACTTGATAGATGTATATAAGATTATGAGATGCACAGATAGGGTAGATATGCGATTTTTTCCCCATGTTAGAGCAATTCAAAATAGGATGGCATGGGTTGATGGTGAGAAGAGGGAGTTTTAAAGGGGATCTGAGAGACTGATATCTGGAACTCATGGCCAGTGGAGGTGGTGGAATTAGATACAATCACTACATTTAAGAGATATTCAAATATGTTGTTGAATAGCCAAGGTATAGAAGAATGTGGGCCTAATGCAGGTAACAATGTGATTAGTATCTTGGAGGACTCTGTAGTGGTTTGATTTAACTATCTCAGGAAGGACATAGAACAGTACAGCACAGTACTGGTCCACAATGTTGTGCCAACCTTTTAACCTACTCCAAGATCAATCTAGCCCTTCCCTCTCACATAGGCTCCCCCTGCAATTTTCTTTCAGCCATGTGCCTATCTAAGAGATATACTGGAAGCATTGCAAGAAACGTTCACAAGATGAATTCCTGGATGAGGGGTCTGACCTCTGAGGAAAGATTGGGTAAATTGGGCCTGGGATTGACAGGCCCAAATCTTGAGTCAACTAAGCTAATCAGAAGCAAAAGGTAGGACACAGAATTATTGTAAAATGTCCCTATACAAACAAAGAGACATGTTTTCATGGTCACAGTGCCCTCAGTGGAAGCTCACACAGATAAATCCAAAATGGAGGAGTTCCAAACCTCCTCCTCATGTTCGCAGCAGCCATGCTTTAGAAACCATACCTGGGCACTTATAATGCTATCTTGCAGGGCAACTAGTCATTGGAAAGGCTGCCCTGAATGGTGGCCACCATTGCTGAGTTTGAAAATTCTCAACAAGGAAGCACAGGAGGTTAGTGTGTTAGGCATGCACTGGGCTCCCACACAGCATTGGGCCATTTCAAACCCATTAGATTATTTGGATCCCCTCCCATAGATAGTGGAGCCAGTGTGTCCCGTCATTGAGGGAGAATAGCACTGATTGTTCAGGCTAATGATCAGCCATTGTACTTAGTGTGAAACTGAATGAGCAACAGTTAATGATTGTTCTGGCCACCAATGCAATACTCAGCACATTTACCACCTGTTGCCAGTTATGCATTTCCACCTCATTTGGTTCAACTCCTACCAGAGAGCCAGTGAGGATTCCAGAAAGAGCATGGGACTATTAACATGATGGTTGCTGCAAGAGGAGATGGCAGGAGTGAAACGCTGACCTGTTCTTCAGTTATATCAGTCTGACTAAGGATTTCGACAGCAGAGAGGGTCTGTGGAAGGTCACGGTGAGGTGTGGATCTCCACGGAAATTCATCACTATGGTACAGAGAGGGTCTGTGGAAGGTCACGGTGAGGTGTGGATCTCCACGGAAATTCATCACTATGGTACAGAGAGGGTCTGTGGAAGGTCACGGTGAGGTGTGGATCCCCATGGAAATTCATCACCATGGTACAGAGAGGGTCTGTGGAAGATCACGGTGAGGTGTGAATCCCCACGGAAATTCATCACCATGGTACAGAGAGGGTCCGTGGAAGGTCACGGTGAGGTGTGGATCTCCACGGAAATTCATCACCATGGTACATAGAGGGTCCGTGGAAGGTCACGGTGAGGTGTGGATCCCCACGGAAATTCATCACCATGGTACAGAGAGGGTCTGTGGAAGGTCACGGTGAGGTGTGGATCACCATGGTACAGAGAGGGTCTGTGGAAGATCACGGTGAGGTGTGGATCTCCACGGAAATTCATCACCATGGTATAGAGAGGGTCCGTGGAAGATCACGGTGAGGTGTGGATCTCCACGGAAATTCATCACCATGGTACAGAGAGGGTCCGTGGAAGATCACGGTGAGGTGTGGATCTCCACGGAAATTCATCACCATGGTACAGAGAGGATCTGTGGAAGATCACGGTGAGGTGTGGATCTCCACGGAAATTCATCACCATGGTACAGAGAGGGTCTGTGGAAGGTCACAGTGAAGTACAGATCCCCACGGAAATTCATCACCATGGTACATAGAGGGTCTGTGGAAGGTCACAGTGAAGTACAGATCCCCACGGAAATTCATCACCATGGTACAGAGAGGGTCCGTGGAAGATCACGGTGAGGTGTGAATCTCCACGGAAATTCATCACCATGGTACAGAGAGGGTCCGTGGAAGATCACGGTGAGGTGTGGATCTCCACGGAAATTCATCACCATGGTACAGAGAGGGTCCGTGGAAGATCATGGTGAGGTGTGATACTGCAGATGATTCAAATGCAGAGCAACACACACAAAATGCTGGAAGATCTCAGCAGGTCAGTCAGCATCTGTGAAGAGGAATAAGCAGTCGATGTTTCAAGCCGAGGCTGAACAGGGGGAGGAAGCCAGAATAAGAAGGTGCGAGGAGGGAGGGGAAGAAGCACAAACTGGCAGTGGTAGTTGAGACCAGGTGAGGGGGAAGGTGGGTGAGATGAAGTCTTCAAACTAGTGAGTGAGAGAGACATTGTTGCAGGGTGGGAGCCATTTGAAAAGAACAAGTTTCATTGGGATTGAGTTTTATTTGAGCCAATTAAAAGAACGGAGGTGTAAGTGGAGCAGCCATTGTTGGAGTGGACTGGTGTTAGAGAGGGAGGGTTTGGCTCAACAAACCAGCGATAACAGGCTTCAGCAAGCTTAGGTGGAGGTTCTAAGTAAGTTTCTAGTAAGTTTTTTTCCCTCTTTCTTTGTCTATTAGTACATAGGTGGCGCACTGGGAATCGATCCAGAATTGGTGGTATGTTTTTTGTGTAAGATTTAGGAACTCTGGGAGACTTCCAGTCTCCCCGATAACTAATCTACATGAAGTACATTGAGATGCCGTTCCTTGGAAACCATGTTAAGGAAACAGAGCTGCATTGTAGGGGGATGTCAGGGGTAAATTTTGTTGCACCAAGAGTGGTGATTTCATGGAACGTGCTGTCAGGATGGTGGAAGAGACATGGGGACATGGATGATAGAAAAATGGAGACCTATGTAGGAGGGAAGGATTAGATTCTTTGCTCTTGGCCCGGGTCTGTGAGTTATGAACAACCCAAGGTTTGATTGACTATTGTGCTGGGCCAATTTGAAAAGGCTGGGCATGGGCTGAATCGAGGCAGCAGGGCCTGGACCTGAGAGTGAGGAACAGCCTGAGATTTGGGTAATTCAAGCTTTGGGCCAGATTGAAAAGGTCATGGTGTTGGGGCTGGAGGCAAGGGACAGGTCGTTCCAGCACTCTGCTCTGCAAGGTTTACTTTCCTCTGTGCCGAACTGAGGCAATGGCCTGCAACTCATGGACTCCTGGATCGGCTGGAGTGATAACTGGCTTAGTGGCTGTGGACTCACTCTCATGAATTTTAGTTATTTGTTTACTTTTATTGTTCATGCAATTTGTTTTTTGTTCTGCACATTGGGTGTTTGATGGTCTTTGTTTCAGTTCTATTGGGTATCTTTGTTTTGTGGCTGCCTGTAAGGAGACGAATCTCAAGGTTGTAAAGTACACATATTTTAGAAACATAGAAAATCTACAGCACAATACGGGCCCTTCGGCCCACAAAGCTGTGCCAAACATGTCCTTGCCTGAGAAATTACTGGGGTTACCTATAGCCCTCTATTTTTCTGAGTTCCATATACCTATCTTGGAGTCTCTTAAAAGACCCTATTGTATCTGTCTCCAGCACCATCGCCGGCAGCCCATTCCACGCATTCACTACTCTCTGCATTAAAAACTTACCCCTGACATCTCCTCTGTACTTCTTCCAAGCACCTTAAAACTGTGTCCTCTCATGTTAGCCATTTCAGCCCTGGGAAAAAGCCTCTGACTAGCCACACGATCAATGCCTCTCATCATCTTATACACCTCTATCAGGTCACCTCTCATCCACCATTGCCAAGGAAAAAAGGCTGAGTTCACTTGACCTATTCTCATAAGGCATGCTCCCCAGTCCAGGCAACATCAGAAAATTTTACTATTTTCTGCAGCTTCTTTCGATCCTGTGCAGTAGCCCTCCCAAACCCCCATGCCAGACAATGATGCAGCCTGTCAGAATGCTCTCCATGGTATACCTGTAAACGTTTTTGAGTGTCTTAGGTGACAAACCAAATCTCCTCAAACTCCTAATAAAATATAGCCACTGTCTTGCCGTCTTTATAGCTGCATCGATATGTAGGGACCCGGTTAGGACCTCAGAGATCTTGACATCCATGAACTTGAAGTTGTTTACTCTCTCCACTTCTGATTCCTCCTTGAGGATTGTTTCGTGATTCCTCACCCAACTCTTTCCGAAGTCCACAATCAGCTCTTTGGTCTTATTGACGCTGAGTGCAAGGTTGTCGCTGCAACACCACTCCACTAGTTGGCATATCTCACTCCTATACGCCCTCTTGTCACCATCTTAGACTCTGCCAACACTGGTTATATCATCAGCAAATTGGCATTTAATGGCATTTTGAGCTATGCTTAGCCACACAGTTAGGGGTAGAGAGAGAGTAGGGCAGTGGGCTAAGCACATACTTTTGAGGTGCGCCAGTGTTCATCGTCAGCGAGGAAGAGATATCAATACCAATCCGCACAGATTCTGGACTTCCAGTTAGGAAGTTGAGGATCCAGTTGCAGAGACCCAGCTTCCATAGCTTATCAATCAGGACTTTAGGAAAGTTACCATGATGGAGGCAGAGCCCTTGGCCTTAATGTGGAGCATACCTACCTCTGCCAGGGAGATTTTAGCTGACTGGGAGGAAAGTGTATTGGGGATGGGGTGTATTGAGTCCAGCAGACACTCTCTACATAAAAATGTAGCAGGGAAATTGCTGCTTTCTAAAGCAGAGGAGCAGCTGGAACAACAATTCTCTTCTTTGCCCCTACAGGCACGGCTAGGAAAACATCCTGCGCCAGCAGGAGGAGGGATGTTGTTTTCACTGAGGGGTGGTGTCGGTTTAGCTCGGACACACCACACAGCCGATTGGTTTGAGTTGATGAACCGCAGCATTTATGATAACTGTGGGATATTATTGGGCAAATACAGCTGGGACTGAGCTTGCCTGTGCTCCTTCCATGATTAACACTGTGCTGAGCCCTGACCATGATGAATTACTCTGGGAATAGCACGGAAGAAAAGCCATCTGTTTCAAACACTGGCAGCAGTGAGCTGACACCGTCATGGTGCAGGCCTGATTAAAGCAAAGGGGACAGGCCAAAATAATATTTGATGAAGAGTGTACTGAGGCAGAGGAGAAAGCAGGCTCTACCTGGAAACATCCTATAACGTCCTCATCCTACTCTGGTTTACCACACAAAACCTAACTCATAGAAAATGCTGGAGGAACTCTGCATCTTTGGAGAGGAATGAACAGTCAATATTTTGGGCCAAGACCTTAATCAGCCTTAGCCCAAAATGTTGATTTTCAAAATTCTTCTCAGAGATGCAGCCTGACCTGCCGGGCTCCCCCTCTAGCATTTTGTGCACGTTTCTGTGGAATTTCAGCATCTGCAGAATCTGTTGTGTTTATGACTGAGCAGAACTCAGGACTTGTTCCTTCCCCCAGACTCCCAAAACATATTGAGACCCGGACCAATGAATTTATTTATTTGTGTTGAGAGATACAGCTCAGTAACGGGGTCTTCTGGCCTAACCAGCCCTTGCACCCAATTACACCCATGTGACCAATTAACCTACTGACCCGTATGTCTTTGCAATGTGGGAGAAAATGAGATCACATGGAGAAAACCCACATGGTCATGGGCAGAACATACAAACTCATTGCAGACAATTGCAGCGGCAATTGAACCTGGGGACTGGTGCTGTAATGGTGTTATGTTAACCACTACACTATCGTATCGTCTGTTTCTCAGTATCTGGTGTTGGAAAGGTTAATTGGTTATTGTGAATTGTCCTCCCATGATTAGACTAGGATTAAAATCGTGGGATTTCTGGCAGCGCGGGTTGAAGAGCTGAAAGGGTCTACTCCACACGGTATCTCCATAAATAAGTAAAATCTGTGGAGGAACATAAACTGTACATTTCAGGCCAAGACTGTTCATCAGGACTGATACTGCCTCCAGCATTTTGTGTGTAAATCAGGGAATATTATGAGCAGTTGATAAAGGTTCTAATGTGACTCTCTGATTTGAAGGGTCTTGAATGTGACTCCATCTTTAGGAGAGGTCCCAGTGATGACATCCTCTACAGAAGGCCTCCCAGTTTTATGAGCTCCCATCACGGGTTCCATTTGGGGCCTCACTACAAGGGATTCTGTGTCTATACTCTCAATGTCGGAATCAGCTTTATTTTGTTGTTTTGAGGAGGAGGAGATGGAGATATGCGGAGCCTTTCCAGCCGAAATGGCTAAATCCTACTAGTGACAACGTGAACAAATACCTCCTCTTCAGATCTGCCCGGAGTTAAGTTGCCTTGTTAACTGTAATGAATAAATACTGCAGATATCACATGTGAACTTTTCCAAGTCGATATTCTCCCTTCTGATGAACTTCATAGTCTTCTACTGCTAGATCCTAAAAAATTCTCGGTCCTCTGTCCTACCACCAGCATGTGCCCCACTTTTCTCCTTGACCTCCTTTGTTAGCCTCAGATTGGACCTCCTTTCCCATAGAATCTGTCCTTTATTTGGGATAACTTCGTGCTGAGTGTTATAGACTGTCTGCCACTGTTCACATATACTGACCTGTCTCTTAGCTTATTTTTCCAGTCTACCTGAGACATAATAATTCCTCTAATTTAAACTGAGGGCAATGGTTCTGGCTCTATGGTGTTCATCCTCGAACTGTACACAGGATTATATCATATTGACGTCACTACCTCTTAGATCTTTAACTGCAAGATCTCTTGTTAATCCTTCCTTATTACTCATGACCAAGTCTAAAATAGTCCGTTCCTGGGTAGGTTCCGTAATATAATACTCTAGGAAGCAATCTCTGAACCGTGCAAATCCTTCTTCTATCAATATGTAGATTAAAATCTCCCATGACAGTGCAGTTCCCTTCAAGTGTGCTCCTGTTGTGCTCCACCCTATTGGGAGGTCACTTTCTGGGAACTACTGACCACTCCCACCTGTCTTCTTTCCCCTGCGAGTCATGATTCAGAATCAGAGTCACGTTTAATAACACTCACATCTGTTGTTTTGTGGCAGCAATACAGTACAATAAAGAAAAATATTATAAAATTACAAAAAGACACATAGACACACAACATTAAATAAGTAGTGCAAACAGAGAGCAGAAATAGTGAGGCTGTGTTCATGGGTTCATTGTTCATTCAGAAATCTGATGACAGAGGGTAAAAGGCTGTTCCTGAAATGTTGAGTGTGTGTCTTCAGCCTTCTGTCCCTCCTCCCTGATAATAACAGTGAGAAGAGGGCATGTCCTGGGTGGTAGGGGTCCTTAATGATGGATGCCTCCTTTTTGAGGCATCACTTTTTTGAAGGTCAGAATCAGGTTTATTATCACCGGCATGTGTCATGACATTTGTTAGCTCTATAGTTGCAATATATAATAGAGAAGAAAAATTAATCAATCAATCAATTACAGTATATGCATATTGAATAGATTAAAAATAGTGCAAAACAAAAAGTGAGGTAGTGTTCACGGGTTCAATGTCCATTTAGGAATTGGATGGCAGAGGGGAAGAAGCTGTTCCTGAATCGCTGAGTGTGAGCCTTCAGGCTCCTGTACCTCCTCCCTGATGGCAGAGGGGAAGAAGCTGTTCCTGAATCACTGAGTGTGTGTCTTCAGGCTTTTGCACCTCCTACCTGATGGTAACAGTGAGAAAAGGGCATGCCCAGGGTGCTGGAGGTCCTTAATAATGGATGCTGGCTTTCTGAAGCACTGCTCCTTGAAGATGTCCTGGGTACTTTGTAGGCTAGTACCCAAGATGGAGCTGACTAGATTTACGACCTTCTGCAGCTTCTTTCGGTCCTGTGCAGTAGCACTCCCCCATACCAGACGGATGCAGTCTGTCAGAATGCTTTCCACAGTACATCTATAGATGTTTTTGTTGATATACCAAATCTCTTCAAACTCCTAATGAAGTATAGTCACTGTCTTGCCTTCTTTATAGCTGCATCAATATGTTGGGACCAGGTTAGGTCCTCAGAGATCCTGACACCAGGAACTTGAATCTGCTCACTCTCTCCACTTTTGATCCCTCTATGAGGATTGGTATGTGTTCCTTCGTCTTACCCTTCCTGAAGTCCACAATCAGCTCTTTTGTCCTACTAAAGTGGAGAGCAAGGTTGTTGCTGCAGCACCACTCCACTAGTTGGTATATCTCGCTCCTGTATGCCCGCTTGTCAGCACCTGAGATTCTACCAACAATGCTTGTATCAACAGCAAATTTATAGATGCTATTTGAGCTATACCTAACCACACAGTCATGGGTATAGAGAGTAGAGCAGTGGGCTAAGCACACACCCGAGGGGCATTAGTGTTCATCGTCAGTGAGGTGGTGATATTATCACCAATCCGCACAGATTGTGGTCTTCCGGTTAGGTGTCCTTGATGCTGGGGAGACGAGTGTTCATGATGGAGCTGGCTGACTTTACAACCCTTGGCATTTTTTTCCCAATCCTGTGCAGCAGCCCTTCCATATGAGGCGGTGATGCAGCCTGTCAGAATGCTCTCCACAGTACATCTGTAGAAATTTGTTAGAGCCTTTGGTGACATACCAAATCTGCTCAAACTCCTAATGAAACATAGCTGCTGGCGTGGCTTCTTTGTAATTGAGTCAATATGTTGGGCCGAGGATAGCTCTTCAGCGATGTTGACACCAGGATTTCAACCCAAACTGGTTCTATATCATTATCTCGATCTGCTGCCTTTATACCAAGATCCAGTTCCACTCTGGAACCTCTCCTGATAAACAATTCCACCACACCTCTGTTCCCCTTTGGTATGATATTGTAGTTTTGTTGCAGTTCCACCTTTTGGACTTCAATTCCTACCAGTGTCAGTGAGGAGCTTGTACGTTCTCTCCGTGACCATGTGGATGTCCCAGTTTCCTCCCACATTCCAAAGATGTATGGACGAGCCAGTAAGTTGGTGCCAGAAGCGTGGTGACACTCACGTCTGCCGCCATCACATCCTCGTACTGCGTTGGTTGTTTGATGCAAAAAAAATGCATTTCACTCTGTTTTGATGTTACGTGACAAACAAATCTAATCTTTAATCTTCTGAAACATCAGACACCAAGCAGCACAGTAGTGTAGTGGTTAGCAGCATTAGTGACCCGGGTTCAATTCCCGCCGCTGTCTGTAAGGAGTTTCTATGTTCTCGTTGTGACCGCGTGGGTTTCCTCCTACATTCTAAAGATGTAAGTGATAGAAAGTTAATTGGCCCATGGGTGTAACTGGCTTGTTGAGCAGGAAGGGCCTGTTGCAGAGCTGAATCTCTAAATATAATACACCTGGAACATTGAGCAATAGTTCTGATCACCCTGAAACCACAACTGGGTGATAGCTAATAGGTCACACGTGTATTTTGATCACTGTGCTGGCAACCAGCTGATACTGTTGCAAGTGTTACGTGCGTTCAAATACGGAGTGATAATTTTGTTTATTGATATAGAGCTTTTGCCAATTCTGCATTTGCTTTGTGCTGCACACTTCTGTGCCCATTTTCTGTTCCAGACTGTCACACTCCACTTCTCAATTACCCTTCACCATCATTGAGGGGGACGGTGAGGTGTCACAGGGAGAGGGGAGACGGTGGTGTGTCCCGGGGAGTGGGGTGACAGTGGGGTGTCCCGGGAAGAGGGGAGACGGTGGGGTGTCCCGGGGAGAGGGGAGACAGCGGGGTGTACCGGGGAGAGGGGAGAGGGGAGACAGTGGGGTGTCCTGGGGAGAGGGGAGAGGGGAGACAGTGGGGTGTCCCGGGGAGAGGGGAGACGGTGGGGTGTCCCAGAGAGAGGGGAGACAGTGAGGTGTCCCGGGGAGAGGGGAGATGGTGGTGTGTTCCAGGGAGAGGGGAGACAGTGGGGTGTCCCGGGGAGAGGGGAGACGGTGAGGTGTCCCAGGGAGTGGAGAGACAGTGGGGTGTCACGGGGAGAGGGGAGACGGTGGGGTGTCCCAGGGAGAGGGGAGACTGTGGGGTGTCCCAGGGAGAGGGGGGACGGTGGGGTGTCCCAGGGAGAGGGGAGACAGTGGAGTGTCCCGGGGAGAGGGGAGACGGTGGGGTGTCCCAGGGAGAGGGGAGACTGTGGGGTGTCCCAGGGAGAGGGGGGATGGTGGGGTGTCCCAGGGAGAGGGGAGAGGGGAGACAGTGGAGTGTCCCGGGGAGAGGGGAGACGGTGGGGTGTCCCAGGGAGAGGGGAGACTGTGGGGTGTCCCAGGGAGAGGGGAGAGGGGAGACAGTGGAGTGTCCCGGGGAGAGGGGAGACGGTGGGGTGTCCCGGGGAGAGGGGAGAGGGGAGAGGGGAGACGGTGGGGTGTCCCGGGGAGAGGGGAGAGGGGAGAGGGGAGACGGTGGGGTGTCCCGGGGAGAGGGGAGACGGTGGGGTGTCCCGGGGAGAGGGGAGAGGGGAGAGGGGAGACAGTGGAGTGTCCCGGGGAGAGGTGAGACAGTGGGGTGTCCCGGGGAAAGGAGGACAGTGGGGTGTCCCGGGGAGAGGGGAGATGGTGGGGTGTCCCGGGGAGAGCGGAGACGGTGGGGTGTCCCGGGGAAAGGGGAGATGGTGGAGTGTCCCGGGGAGAGGGGAGACGGTGGGGTGTCCCGGGGAGAGTGGGACGGTGGCGTGTCCCGGGGAGAGGGGAGACGGTGGGCTGTCCCAGGGAGAGTGGGATGGTGGGGTGTCCCGGGGAAAGGGGAGACGGTGGGGTGTCCCGGGGAAAGGAGGACAGTGGGGTGTCCCGGGGAGAGGGGAGACGGTGGGGTGTCCCAGGGAGAGGGGAGACGGTGGGGTGTCCCGGGGAGTGGGGAGACGGTGGGGTGTCCCGGGGAGTGGGGAGACGGTGGGGTGTCCCGGGGAGAGTGGGACGGTGGGGTGTCCCGGGGAGAGGGGAGACGGTGGGCTGTCCCAGGGAGAGTGGGATGGTGGGGTGTCCCGGGGAAAGGGGAGACGGTGGGGTGTCCCGGGGAAAGGAGGACAGTGGGGTGTCCCGGGGAGAGGGGAGACGGTGGAGTGTCCCGGGGAGAGGGGAGACGGTGGGGTGTCCCAGGGAGTGGGGAGACAGTGGGCTGTCCCAGGGAGAGGGGAGACGGTGGGCTGTCCCAGGGAGAGGGGAGACGGTGGAGTGTCCCGGGGAGAGGGGAGACGGTGGGGTGTCCCAGGGAGAGGGGAGACGGTGGAGTGTCCCGGGGAGAGGGGAGACGGTGGGGTGTCCCAGGGAGTGGGGAGACAGTGGGCTGTCCCAGGGAGAGGGGAGACGGTGGGCTGTCCCAGGGAGAGTGGGATGGTGGGGTGTCCCGGGGAAAGGGGAGACGGTGGGGTGTCCCGGGGAAAGGAGGACAGTGGGGTGTCCCGGGGAGAGGGGAGACGGTGGGGTGCCCCGGGGAGAGGGGAGACGGTGGGGTGTCCCGGGGAGAGGGGAGACAGTGGGGTGTCCCGGGGAAAGGGGGATGGTGATGTATCCCGGGGAGAGGGGAGACGGTGGGGTGTCCCGGGGAAAGGAGGACAGTGGGGTGTCCCGGGGAAAGGGGAGATGGTGGGGTGTCCCGGGGAGAGGGGAGAGGGGAGATGGTGGGGTGTCCCGGGGAGAGGGGAGACAGTGGGGTGTCCCGGGGAAAGGGGAGATGGTGAGGTGTCCCGGGGAGAGGAGGACAGTGGGCTGTCCCAGGGAGAGGGGAGACGGTGGGCTGTCCCAGGGAGAGGGGAGACAGTGGGGTGTCCCGGGGAGAGGGGAGAGGGGAGACGGTGGGGTGTCCCGGGGAGAGGGGAGAGGGGAGACGGTGGGGTGTCCCGGGGAAAGGAGGACAGTGGGGTGTCCCGGGGAGAGGGGAGACGGTGGGGTGTCCCGGGGAGAGGGGAGACAGTGGGGTGTCCCGGGGAAAGGGGGATGGTGATGTATCCCGGGGAGAGGGGAGACGGTGGGGTGTCCCGGGGAAAGGAGGACAGTGGGGTGTCCCGGGGAAAGGGGAGATGGTGGGGTGTCCCGGGGAAAGGGGAGACGGTGGGGTGTCCCGGGGAGAGGGGAGAGGGGAGATGGTGGGGTGTCCCGGGGAGAGGGGAGACAGTGGGGTGTCCCGGGGAAAGGGGGATGGTGATGTATCCCGGGGAGAGGTGAGATGGTGAGGTGTCCCGGGGAGAGGGGAGACAGTGGGGTGTCCCGGGGAAAGGGGGATGGTGATGTATCCCGGGGAGAGGGGAGACGGTGGGGTGTCCCGGGGAAAGGAGGACAGTGGGGTGTCCCGGGGAAAGGGGAGATGGTGGGGTGTCCCGGGGAAAGGAGGACAGTGGGGTGTCCCGGGGAAAGGGGAGATGGTGGGGTGTCCCGGGGAGAGGGGAGAGGGGAGACGGTGGGGTGTCCCGGGGAGAGGGGAGACAGTGGGGTGTCCCGGGGAGAGGGGAGAGGGGAGATGGTGGGGTGTCCCGGGGAAAGGGGAGAGGGGAGATGGTGGGGTGTCCCGGGGAGAGGGGAGACAGTGGGGTGTCCCGGGGAAAGGGGAGACGGTGGGGTGTCCCGGGGAGAGGGGAGAGGGGAGATGGTGAGGTGTCCTGGGGAGAGGGGAGACAGTGGGGTGTCCCGGGGAAAGGGGGATGGTGATGTATCCCGGGGAGAGGTGAGATGGTGAGGTGTCCCGGGGAGAGGGGAGACAGTGGGGTGTCCCGGGGAAAGGGGGATGGTGATGTATCCCGGGGAGAGGGGAGATGGTGGGGTGTCCCGGGGAAAGGGGAACGGTGGGGTGTCCCGGGGAAAGGGGGACGGTGGGGTGTCCCGGGGAGAGGGGAGAGGGGAGACGGGAGACGGTGTGGTGTCCCACGGAGAGGTGAGATGGTGTGGTGTCACGGGGAGAGGAGGCAATGGGCAGTGGGGTTCCCCAGGGGGATGGGACAGTGGAGTGTCCTGGGGAGGTGGGATACTGGAGAGCAGGCAGTGGGGTGTCCTATAGAGTAGTGAGGTGTGATCATTGGGAAGTCACAAGGAGATGGAATACTGTGGGTAGTAGTCACTGGAGTGTCCCAGGGGAGTTGGGATAGTGAGGTTTCCCAGGGAGCTGGGACAGTGGGTGTTTCAACGTACTTGTTACTGAAGAACCTGGTTAAACATTGTGCTGTAAAATACCTTTGCCAGGAGTTAGGAGGCTGCTGAGGATCTTGGCCTCTATCCCCGGACCACATGGCTCTGAGATCTGCTCCGCCTGTGATCTCGTTACTCGATGCACATCATGACCTCTCGGTCAGAACAGCAGATGCTGTTGATGTGGTCTGAGCTATACTGGGAATGCAGACAGTAACAGGCTTTGCTGAATCAGGCGGTCGTGGAGCCTGAGCACCTGACCCGGGCAGATATTTAATATGCTTGCTGAGGCCCAATGAGCGAAGCAGATGTTTGATGGTTCTTGTTGAACACGGTGTCCCTTGGGGAAGCTGCTACTAAAGGAATCATGCTGCTCCGGATGGTGCCACTCCCTCACAGTGCCACAGACTAGGGTTGCTGTCTGTGTGGAGTTTGCATGATTAAACATTAGATTTATTTGTTTCTTGTACCTTGAAACATTGAGGGAAATGTGTTGTATTCGCTAATTCCTAGTAAAAATACATCAAACTCAGATTTTAAATTATTACTGGGCTAACATGATTTTTGCAGGAGAGAGATCTACTTTGGGTGAAGAAAAGGATCCACAGTTTCTCTTAGAAAAGGCTGGCTGGCTTTGTCCTAATATTAGATTAGATTATTTGTCACAAGTACACATCAGGGTGGCAGGGTGGAGAATTGTCTTTATCAAAGGAGGTGTAAGACACCCCTTCTCTCCGCTAGCCTGCAGGTCAACCTTGGGCAAGGTGTAGCACCTGATCAGGGTCATGCAAAGCCATGGGAGCAGGTCGTATGAGCATCTGGTGCATATTGCAAGTGCTGGTTGTGCCAGGCAGATCACCTCTGAAGAGGATTGATAATGGCTGGGGTCACCCGTCTTGTAAGGACACTGCTCAGAAGAAGGCAATAGCAACCCAATTCTGTAGAAAGATTTTCCAAGAACTATCATGGTCATGGAAAGACCGTGGCTGCCCACATCATTCAATGAACATTGAAATATACAGTGAAATGCATCGTTCACGTCAATGATGCAGCGGATGTGCATGCTTCTGGCGCCAACATAGCATGCCCACAATTTACTAACCCTAACCTTTCAGTCTTTGGACTGTGGGAGGAACCGGAGCACCCGGAGGAAGCCCACAGGACCATTGGGAGAACGTACAGGCTCCTTACAGGTAGTGGCAGGAGATGAACTCCATTCACTGGCACTGTGAACTTTTACTCTAACCACAGCAGATTAAGCTGCAGCCTCACAGTCCAGTGATCTGGATTCAATCCTAACCATGGGTGTTGTCTGTGCGGAGTTTGCACGTTCTCCCTGTGGCTACACCAGTTTCCTCCCATATCCCCAAGTCGTGCAGGTCAGGAAACTAATTGGTGTAAATTTATTTATATATTGTTATTTAGAGCTGCAGCACTGTAACAAACCCTTCCAGTCCAATGCCGACTAGTTAACCCTACAAACCCGTACATCTTAGAAACGTGGGAGGAAGCCGTTGTACCAGGGAAAGGAACGTACAAACTCCTTACAGACAGCAGTGGAATTGAACGCAATTGCTGGCACTGTAAGTCGTTACACTAACCGCCACGCCACTGTGGCACACACAACCGTCACCAGTGGCCGAAGCATTGACAGTGAGGTGATAGGAAAGTGAAAGAGAAGGAAATGTAGGGTAAAGAATGGCACTATAGGGACCAGCATGGCTTGATAGGTCGAATGGCTTTGCTGTGCTGTAATAAGTTGGCTGCAATCATACTCTGCTCTTCCTTCAGGTTTTCATATGTTCCATATGCACGTAAAACATAGTTGAAATTTATTTGATTTTAGTTGGCAAAATGTTTTTCAGTCCCTGACTTAGTTTTCCTCATTTCCTGATAAATTTACTCCAGCGGTTTTCATCCTCTCTGGGACTCCTGAGGGTCTGTCACCTCAACAGAGGGGTTCACCGTGAGTTCGGCATGAGGCACTGTGGAGTCACTCAGCTGCTGGTAAGGCCTTGTATTAGATCCACGTTGTCATTTGGCTCACATTAGTGAACCTGCTGAACTGTCCTCAGCTATGTTGGCATGGAGTCATTGTCAGACATCGTTTCTGTTTCATTTCCACACAAAAAGACAAGGAGCAGGAGCCTGCTCCACCTTTCAACAAGATCATGACTGATCTGCCCATGGACTCAGCACCTCCTACCCATAATCCTTAATTCTCTGCTATGTAAGAGCATATCAAATTCAGTCTTAAATATACAGTAAATCATGAGCTCTCTGGGAGTGTGGAGAGGTTGCAGCAGACACCAGCTGAGTTTGCCTCTACCAAATACTATTGATAGAGGCATTCGATGCCACTCTAGAATACGATTCTAGAAGTTCTTGGGCAAATGAATGCACAGAGAATATGAACATTATGTATGCAGAAGAGTTTAGATGGCCACTTGATTACCAATTTAATTGGTTTGGCACAACATTGTGGGCCGAAAGGTCTGTTCCTGTGCTGTTCTGTGTTTAGAATGTTGGCAACATCTTTGATCCCTTTCTTAACATGTTCCTCTTGTTGGTGAGCCCACGTGTAGATGTCCCTACACATCCGGTGCCTTGAGACCTGAAGCACCAGCTACCCCCCGCTGCAAGCTGCAGGTCACACAGCTGATTGCAAACCACCAGGATGATGTGGTGACGCAGCAGATTTCCTCCGGGTGTACCCGTTTCCTCCCACATACAGCTTAGTAGGTCATGTAGGTGTAATTGGCCGGCGCGGGTCTGAAGGGCTTGTTACTGTGCTGTATCTCTAAAGAAGTGCAAAGACCTCATCCTCATCAGCACATATATGAGTTCTACTTACAAAGAAAATGCCAATTGTTTGAAATGCTGGTAACCTTGGTAAGCTTTGCCTTGTCATTTGGGTGTGAGGTTTAGTAAACTAGTGAAGGAAGGGACACTGTTTGATTGTAATTGAATCAGATTCGGACAGTCTGGTGTACATCTCATCAAAGGAAGCTGGGGCCTGTTATTACTGCAATAGTGCAGCAGTGGCCATTTCAGGGAGTGGGTGCCCTTTCCCAAACTGGGGCAGCAGACTAAACAAATTGTAGAAAGTAAATCACGTTCCGATAACTTCCAGGTTCCTGAAATATTGGAATCATTCCAAATTTTAAAAAGAGGAATGGAGAGGCTGACTAGCCCCCGTCCTGTTGCCATGGCTTCCAGTCGAGGCTCCCCATTGCTGTCACATGGGGCCTTTTACATTCACCTGACAGACAGAGCATGTGACAACCCCTGTGTTGCAGGCACACTGGCTCAGTTCCTTTCACCCACTGAGACTGGGAGTCCATTGCCTCAGTCTGCAGCCCTGCGTGTAGCTCTATAAAGCCTTCCTCTCCACCCCAGGATCTTTAGATTTTGAGGTGGTCCAGATGGCCACAAGTGTCAAAAAGTGTACCGAATATTGAAAGGCCTAGATACAGTGGATGTGGAGAGGATGTTTCCTGAAGTCTAGAACCAGATGGCACAGCCTCAGAATAGACAGACATCCATTTAGAACGGAGATGAGGAGGAATTTCTTTAGCCAGAGAATGGTGAATTCATTGCGATGGACAGTTGTAGAGACCATGTCATTGGATGTACTTAAAGCGGAGGTTTATAGGTTCTTGATTAGTAACAGTGTTGAAGGATACGGGGAGAAGGCAGGAGAATGGAGTTGTGAGGGATAATATATCACGTATGATTGTATACTGGAGCAAAATCAATGGGCCAAATGGCCTAATTCTTCTCAGAATTAGATTTATTTTAAGATCATAAGACCATAAGATATAGGAGCAGAATTAGGCCATTTGTTCCAACAAGTCTGCTCCGCCATTTAATCATGGCTGATCCAATTTCCCTCTCAGCCCTGGTCTCCTGCCTCCTCCCCGTATCCCTTCATGTCCTGACTAATCAAGAATCTGTCAACCTCTGCCTTAGATATACCACAGGCAATGAATTCCACAGATTTACCACTGTCCAGCTGAAGAAATTCATCCTTATTATCACTGACATAGTTGTTAAATTTGTTGTCCTGTAGCAGCATACATCACAATTCATAATACCATAACGAGAGAAAAATTCATTACAAAGTTACCATGACTAGAGAGAAGGTTCTTACTGCTCGTTACACTGCTGACATGAAGGTCCTCCATCTCTGGTGGTGTTCAGGGCTTCCTTCATCATGTCAGTAAGTTTTCCCTACTGTCAGCCATGCAAGTCACGATGGAGACTCAGTGATACTATCAGACAGTTGGTGAAGGTTTCTTCATTGCTACTTCTCTAACAGTTTTGTTTGACCAGTCGGGTTTGTTTGTTTACTGAGATTCGACCTGAGTCTGTACTGTAACGTGTTGTGCTAACCAGTATGTTGCCTTGCCGTGTTAGCCCTGAGCTGAACCCATGAACTCGGAGGACCAGTAGACCTTTCTTAGTCTGTCCTTTACCCTCTGACCTGTTTGTCATGGGTGACCCTACCGACAGCCAAAGCTCTCCAGGTGAGTGAAGCACGCAAGCCTCTAGACACTAGGACAAGGTTGTGGTCCTCTTGGAGGGTTGTGTTAAACATGACCAAAGGATTCAGACTGTTACTTAATAGTCAGGTGCTCAGTGCATGCGGGTGTAAGTGAAAGAGAGCAGTCTGACATACACAGATACAAACTGTTGGTGACAGAGCCCCATCTGAGACAAGCAGGCAGCCAAACCTGTTCACTGAGATAGTAAAACTGAACAATGGAGACTACTCAGGCAGAAGGCAGGGCATGTTCCCACAAGAAGCATAAGCAGGGCAGCCGAAACAGAGCGGAAGTAGAAAAACAAAAATTAAAATGGAAGAGCTGTCTTATAAAACTCAAGGTGGGCATAACAGTAAAGTTACACAGTGCAGTCTCGATGCAACACACGTGTACACATTATATGTACAACCTCGATGCAACTGCCGAAGGCCTGAAGTGTTGACTGTACCTTTTTCCATCGATGGTCATTTTATGTAGAGATATAGCACAATAATGAGACCTTCCACCCAACCAGTTGCCCAGAGGAAACTGGAGGGAAACCAGATGGTGTCAGACAGCGGAAGAATTTTACCCAGATCGCTGGTGTTGTAGCAGCGTCATGCTAACCACTACAGTACTGTACCACCCCAACAAAAGGTATAGCAGAGCTTATAAAGCTCAGAGCATAGAACAGTATAGGCCCTTTACCAACCTTTTAACCTACTCCAAGATAAATCTAACCCTTCCCTCCCACTTACACCTCCATTTTCTTTCATCCAGTTCGTGTTCCTAATGTACGTATCTGCCACCACCCCCAGCAGTGCGTTCCACACACCCACATTCTCTGTGTAAAATAAAAACCTTCTCTAACATACTCCCTAGACTTTCCTTCAATCATTTTAAAGTAATGTGCTCTTGCGTAAGCCATGCCCACCCTGTAGTAAAGCCTCTGGCTGTACATCGATCTATGCCTCTTATCAGTTTCTTTACCCATTCAGGACAGGACAAGTCTCTTGCCCCTGGAATTAGCCTAATGAATTTCTTCTGTGCTGCCTTTCATTGCCAACATATTTTTTCTTCAATAATGGGACCAAAATTGTGACAGTACTCCAGGTGTGGCCTCATCAAGACCCTGTGCAATGATAACAATAACTCTCCATTTCGAAAATACCAACTCTCCTGCAAAAAGGAGTCAAAATAAACATGTCATTTGCCTTCCAAACCACTTGCTGCAGCTGCCTGCTAACTTATCACCATTTGTACATAAGAACACCTCGATCTATCTGTACTTTGCTCATCTGCAGTCTGTATCCATTTAGATAATAGTCTGGTAATTGGTTTATTATTGTGGCCTCTACCGAGATACAGTGAATTGCTTTGATTTGTACACCAACCAGACAGATCATTCCATGCCTAAGTACCATACATCAAGGTCGTACAAAAGGAAAATAAGACAAAGCATGGAATAGAGAGTTGCAGATAGGCACCTAAACTGTAACAGCCACAACGAGATGGCCATCTCATGTTCCAGTGTTATTTATTTACTTGCACATTGGTTGTTTGTCAGCCTTTGTTATGTATAGTTATTTCATAAACTATTCTACTTATTAATTTTCCTGTAAATACCTGTCAAGATGGTACCTGCATACAACATTCCCTGGGTTGACGGCTTCTGGATAGACCACATTCTTGTATTTCGTGCAGAGGGAGGAGTTTGGAGGGTGACGTTCATATTGTATTTCATGCAGAGGGAGGGAGTTTGGGGGTTAATGTTCTAGGATTTCGTGCAGGGGGAGGGAACTTGGGGGTTGATGTTCTAGTTGTATTTCGTGCAGAGGGAGGGAGTTTGGGGGTTGATGTTCTTGATGTGTTTTGTATGGAGGGAGGGAGCTTGAGAGGGGGGTTGATGATATTGCTTTATTTTTAAGGCTATAAGACATAGCAGCAGAATTAGGTCATTTGGCCCATTGAGTCAGCTCCACCATTTCATCACGGCTGATCCAATTTTCCTCGCAGCCCCAATCTCCTGCCTTCTCCCTGTGTCCCTTCATGCCCTGACCAGTTAAGAATCTTCCTTAAATATACAAACGTTTGTACATAAAGACTTGGCCTCCACAGCTGCCTGTGGCAAAGAATTCCAGAGATTCACCACCCTCTGGCTGAGGTAATCCTCCTCATCTCCGTTCCAAAAGGACGCCCCTCTATTCTGAGGCTGTGTCCTCTGGTCTTAGACTCTCCCACCACAGGAAACATCCTCTCCACATCCACTCTATCAAGGCCTTTCACCGTTTGATAGGTTTCAATGAGATCACCCGTTATTCTTTTGATTTCGAGTGAACACAGGCTCAGGAGTCAAATGCTCTTCATATGACTAGCTGTTCAATCCCAGAACCATTTTCGTGAACCTCCTTTGAACCTTCTCCAGTTTCAGCACATCCTTTCTATGATAAGGGGCCCAGAGGCTTTACCACAGGTTGGACATGGCTTACACAAGAGCACATTACTTTAAAGTGATTGAGGAAAGTCTGGGCAGTATGTCAGAGATAGGTATTTTTGCACAGAGAATGTGGGTGTGTAGAACGCGCTGCTGGGGTGGTGGCAGATACATTAGGGACACAAGAGATTGGCACATGGATGAAAGAAAAATGGAGGTCTAAGTGGGAGGGAAGGGTTAGATTTATCTTGGAGTAGGTTAAAAGGTTGGTACAGCAAGGGGCCAGTTTTGTTAATTTTTTTGTGTGAGGAGGGGGGATTTGGGGCTGATGTTCTTGTGGCATTTCATGTGGGGAGTGGAGTTGTGGGAGGGGTTGATGATCACATTGCTTTTCTTTTTTTTGTGTGTTGGTGGGGGCGGGTAGGTTTGCTGTTTCTCTCTGAACTGACGTCCATGGGAAGAATCTCAGAGTTTAAACTGCATACATACTTCGATAATAAATGAAACTTCGAAGAAAATGAATCTCAGGGTTGTAACGGTGACATGTAATACTTTGATAATAAATTTACTTTAAACTATGATTGACAGGGCTGTTTGAGTCTTGTAACAGTGGAATAAAAGCTGTTGTTGAGCTTGATGTGTGTGTTCTCTCAAGCCGTTGTAGCTTGTGTCCAATGGAAGGGGCTACAAGAGCAGGGTAGGAGGGGTTTTTCATGATGTTGGCTGCTTTCCTGGGGCAACAGGAAATGTGGACAGAGTCAGTGGAAGGGAGGCTGGGCTCTGTCTACACCTGAGTGTGTTGGGTGCAGTTATAGAGATTGCTTGTACTGTTGAAGAGAATCTCTCAGAGTACAGACGTGGCTCACAGCAAGGGGCTTCCTCCTGAAGATGAGCTGTTGAAAAATCTGTCATTATGGTTCAAACTCCAGTACAGGTTCCTTCTCCTCAGATGTTGCTTCACCTGCTGGGCATTCCTGACATTACTGTTTGGTTTCAGATTTCCAGCATCTGCAAGAGTTTATTTTTAGTCACAAATTCTCTTTGATTGATCGAAGCTGCTAACCATCTCCACTTCAGACTGGAGTTCCCTCCAACAGCACAAGAAGAGCTGCCTTTCTCTACATTTATTTTCACGTGCTCAGGATAAAAATAAATATGGCTGTGTACTAGAATGTTAATCAGCAGGGTTTGGAGAGCAGAGAACATATTGACATACTTTTCCTTCTGGTAAGTTTTTTCTCTCCACCTTTCCTCTTTTTCCATTCCCCACTCAGGTCTCTTATCTCTTCTCTCCACCTGCCAATCACTTCCCCCTGGGTCCCCTCCTCCTTCCCTTTCTCCCAGTATCCACTCTCTTCTCCTATCAGATTCCTTCTTCTCCAGCCCTTCACCTTTCACACCCACCTGGGTTCACCTATCGCCTTCTAACTTGTCCTCCTTCCTCCCCCCTTTTTTATTCTGGCATCTTCCCCTTTCCTTTTGCAGAACTGAAGAAAGGTCTCAGCCCAAAACATTGACTGTTTATTCATTTTAATAGATGCTGCCTGACCTGCTGAGTTCCTCCAGTGTTTTGTGTGTCTCTCTCTGGAAATCCAGCATCTGCAGAATCTCTTGTGTTTTTACTTACCTCCTTAATGATGCTGGCTCTGTGAGTGTACTGGGGCAGGAGCAGCAGGGTCACTATCTCCAGTCTCCCATCCGATTATCTGTGTAACACAGCTGATTGTCCAAACCCCTCCACAGCAACATTTGTTGCTCCCAAACGTTTCTGGACTTTGATCCACAGGTCAAAGTCAAAGTGAATTGACTTGTACTGAAAGGACAGGCGGGAAGGCAGAAGGGGTGGTGTGGCTCTGCTGCTAAAACATGAAATCAAATCATTAGAAAGAGGTGACATAGGATCAGAAGGTGTTGAATCCTTGTGAGTAGAGCTAAGGAACTGCTAGGGTAAAAAGAAGACTCTGCACAAGGACTCCTAAGACCCTTTGTACCTCTGATGTTTGAACTTTCTCCCCATTTCGATAATAGTCCGCACTGTTGTTCCTTTTTCCAAAATGCATTGTCATACATTTCCCAACACTGTATTCCATCTGTCACGTTTATGCCCAATCTTCCAATTTGTCTAAGTCCTGCTGTGATCACATTGCTTCCTCAGCACTACCTACCCCTCCACCTGTCTTCATATCATCTGCAAACTTTGCCACAAAGCCATCAATTCCATCATCTAAATCATTGACAAAATAATGTGAAAGGTAGTAGTCCCTATATTGACCCCCCGAGGAACCAAAAAAAAAGCGCCCTTTATTCCCACTCGCTGCCTCCTGCCCATCAGCCAATCCTCTACCCAGAATCAGGTTTATACTCACCAGCATGTGTTGTGAAATTTGTTAACTTAGCAGCAGCAGTTCAATGCGATACATAATGTATAAGAAGAAGAAAATAATTAAATAATTAAGTATATCAATTATGGTATATGTATATCGAATAGATTAAAAACCATGCAAAAACAGAAATAATATATATTAAAAAAGTGAGGTGGTGTTCACTGGTTCAATGTCCATTTAGGAATTGGATGGCAGAGGGGAAGAAGCTGTTCCTGAATTGCTGAGTGTGTGCCTTCAGGCTTCTGTACCTTCTACCTGATGGTAACAATGAGAAAGGGCCATACCCTGGGTGCTGGAGGTCTTTAATAATGGACACTGCCTTTCTGAGACACCACTCCCTGAAGTTGTCCTGGGTATCTTGTAGGCTAGTGCCCAAGATGGAGCTGACTAGATTTACAACCTTCTGCAGCTTCTTTTGATCCTGTGCAGTAGCCCCTCCATACCAGACACTGATGCAGCCTGTCAGGATGCTCTCCATGGTACAACTATAGAAGTTTTTGAGTGTATTTGTTGACATGCCAAATCTCTTCAAACTCCTAATGAGGTATAGCCGCTGTCTTGCCTTCTTTATAACTGCATCAATATGTTGAAACCAGGTTAGATCCTCAGAGATCTTGACACCCAGGAACTTGAAACTGCTCACTCTTTCAACTTCTGATCCCTCTATGAGGATTGGTATATGTTCCTTCGTCTTACCCTTCCTGAAGTCCACAATCAGCTCTTTCGTCTTACTGACGTTGAGTGCCAAGTTGTTGCTGCGACACCACTCCACTAGTTGGCATATCTCACTCCTGTACGCCCTCTCGTCACCACCAATGGTTATATCGTCAGCAAATTTATAGATGGTACCTGAGCTATGCCTATCCACACAGTCATGGGTATATAGAGAGTAGAGCAGTAGGCTAAGCACACACCCCTGAGGTGCACCAGTGTTGATTGTAAGAGAGGAGGAGATGTTATCACCAATCTGCACAGATTGTGGTCTTCCGGTTAGGAAGTTAAGGATCCAGTTGCAGAGGGAGGTACAGAGGCCCAGGTTCCGTAACTTCTTAATCAGGATTGTGGGAATGATGGAATTAAATGCTGAGCTATAGTCAATGAACAGCATCCTGACATAGGTGTTTGTGTTGTCCAGGTGGTCTAAAGCTGTGTGAAGAGCCATTGAGATTGCATCTGCCATTGACCTATAGTGACGATAGGCAAATTGCAGGGGGTCCAAGTCCTTGCTGAGGTAGGAGTTCAATCTTGTCATGACCAACCTCTCAAAGCATTTCATCACCGTAGATCTGAGTGTTACTGAACGATAGTTTTTAAGGCAGCTCACATGATTCTCCATGCCAGTATATTTTCTGTAATACCAGAGATTGATAGATTATTGATTGGTCAGGACATGAATGAATACGGGGAGGGGGTGGGTTCGGGAGAAGGCAAAAGACTGGGGCTGAGAGGGAAAATAGATCAGTCATGATGAAATGGCAGAGCAGACTCGATGGGCCAAATGGCTGAATTCTGCTCCTATATCTCATTGTCTAATGGTCTTAAATTTATTATCAAAGTACATGTATTTTACCATATATAACCTTGAGATTCATTTCCTTGTGGCCATTTACAAAAAAATAAAGAAATACATAAATAAAGACTAATGAACTGAGAACATGAGTTGTGAAGAGTCCTTGAAAGTGAGTCTCTATGTTGGGAACCAGATCAGTATTGTGGTGAGTGAAGTTATTCACACTGGTTCAGGAGCCTGATTATTGTTGGGTACAGACTGTTCCTGAACTTGGTGGTTTGGGGCTTAAGGCTCCTGTCTCATACACATTACAAGAATGAGCTTTGCTTGGCTGGTGGGAGTCATTGATTATGGATACTGCTTTCTTGTGCAGGGCTCCTTGTAGATGTGTTCAGTGATGGAGAGGGCTTTGCTTGTGATGGTATCCACATGTTCTGTAGACTTTTCTGTTCCTGGGCGTTGGTGTTGTGGCAGAGCTGAACAAGAGTTATCGTATTGACTTGAAACATCATCTGACGATGGCCCTCCATAGGTAATACCTGACCTGCCGTGCTGAGTTCCTGCTCCAGATCCCCACAGCTGTAGTGCCTTATTTCTCCAAAGGTTAAAGGGCACGGTCTGGTGCGCAGAACGATGATTGGAAACGATGGCCAAGGCCTTCCAAACTTCATTAAATTCCCATGGCCATGATTAAGACCCACAGCTCTGTTTCTCCCTGAACCCCTCTACCCTGATCATAAAAGAGAATCTGTGGTTACCAGAGATCTGGAGCAATACACACAAAATGCCAGAGGAACTCAGCAAGTCAGGCAGCGTGTATGGAGAGGAACAAACAATCAATATTTCGGACTGAGATCCTTCATCAGAACTGGAAAGGAAAATAGTAGAAATCAGAACGGAGTACAAGCTGACAGGTGAGAGAGGGCTTCTGCCCTCTTCCTGAAGGGTCTGTACCTTGAAGGTGGATTTAAAACTTAACCCTGTGATAACCTGTTCTAACAGGCTCCTCTTTACCTAGCTTCAAGAGTCTTGTGCAACTCTGCCATAAGATATTGAAAGCAATCTGGCCCATCAGTTCTCCACCATGGCTGATTTATTTTCCCTCTCAAACCCATTCTGCTGCCTTCTCCCTGTAACCTTTGATGCCCTAACTAATCTAGAATCTGTCAACCTCTGCTTTAAACATAGAACATAGAAATCTACAGCACATTACAGGCCCTTCAGCCTACAATGTTGTGCCGACCATGTAACCATCTCTAGAAACTGCCTAGAATAGACTGATAATGCTTTTATCTCTTCAGACTATTCAAATTAATACCCATGAACTGGTCTCCACAGCCATCTGTGGCAATGAAACCATGTTCTGGCTGGAGAATTTCCTCCTCATCTCTGTTAATACACAGATGGGCAGATGGTAATGCTCCTTATTGACGTGACCTTCCAGTTGTGGTGCTGTTACCATTGAAGGGGAGGGGCGGGGCGGGGAAGATCTAGTGACAACCAAAGTATAGCAGATGTAGGCATGCTGAAATAAAATAAAGGATGCTGGAGACACCCAGCATCTGTGGGGAGACAGTCAGATTGATGTTTAATGAGAAGATCGAGTGGATAGCCAGAGACGTAATCCCAGGGCACAAATGGCTGATACCAAGGGGCATAATTTTACTGTGTTTGGAGGAAAGTATAGGGGTAAGAGGGATGTCAGAGGTAGTTTTTAATATAGAGAGTGAATGGCTATGGAGGAGGGAAGGGTTAGATTGATTTTAGAATTGATCATCGTGGGCCAAGGAGTCGTTACTGTGCTGTAATGTTCTGTGTAACTCTGTTTCTCTTTGCATCTTTGACCTGAATTGTTTTTTTCTCCGCAGATGCTGCTGATTGGGACCTGACGAGGCTTACCCTAGAGGGTCGGCCTTTACTCACCTCTCTGTCTACCATGTACCTCAGGCACATGCACCAGGACCACCCACTGGAACTGTCGGCCCCAGCACGAGTGTAGGTGACCTGCTCCATCCATGTACCTGTCTTCTGGGAGACTTTGGTTCAAGATGAGCCTTGGCCAGCTTTAGCCCAGTTCACAAACCTTAAATACAGAAAACCAAAATTGTGAGATTGCGCAATGACAGGACCTCTGCAACCTGGCCACACTTTCTCTGGAGTCCAATGTCCTTTCATACCCACCAATATCAAGTCTACAGTGGAAACCACCGCACTCTTCATTGCTTCACTCTGGTTGCCTCATTATGGGAATGATGTGGAAGCTGTAGAGAGGGTGCAGAATAGATTTACCAAGATGCTGTCTGGATTGGAGAGCATGTCTTACGAGGACAGGCTGAACAAGGTAGGGATTTTCTCTCTGCAGTGAAGGAGGATAAGAGGTGACTTGATACAAGTGAACATATGATAGAGTGGATAACTAGAGATTTCTTTCTAGCGTGGAAATGGCTAATACGAGGTGGTATACGAAGATGATACAGGAGGCTCAGGACTCACACCACCAGGTTCAGGCAGTTATTACCCCTCAACCATCAGTCTCTTGAACCAGTGGGGGTAACTTCACTCCCCCCCATCACTGAACTGTTCCCACAATCTGAGGACTTACTCTCAAGAACTTTTCACCTCATGTTCTTGATAGTTATTGCTTATTTATTATTATTATTTTGTTTGTTGCTTTTCTTTTTGTATTTGCAGCTTGTTGTCGTTTGCACACTGGTTGTCCATCTTGTGTGCACTGATTCCATTCTTTTTCTTGTCATGTACTCTGACTGCCCACAAGAAGATGAATCTCAGGGCTGAATGTGCTGACATGTACATACTTTGATAATAAATTTATTTTGAACTTTTCAAACTTTAAGGTGTTTGGATGGGGATGTTAGAGGTAGGTTCTTTTTAAACACAAAGAGTAGTGGGTGTGTGGAACATGCTGCCAGGTATCATCGCAGATACATTAGGGGTATTTGAGAGACTCTTAGATCAGCAGATTGAAGACAGCAAAATGGAGGCTGTGTGGGAAGAAAGGGTTAGATTGATCTCAGAGTAGGTTAAAGGGTTAGCGCAACATCATGGGCAGAAAGGCCTGTACTGTGCTGAAATTTTATATTCTGTGTATCTTCTAAAATTTTATGAACAGTTTTTCAGTCTGATATGCAAACCAATTGCTCACAATGGGACTGGGCACACTCGATAAAAATGTTCATTTCCGGTAAAACCCCATTCTCAGCTGTTCCGCAGGTGGCTCCTGTTTACAGCCCTTTGATAGACTGGTTCTAAAGAGTATTCGCTTGCCCGCACTGGCTCAGGGAAGAGTTTTGCCCAGAAATTTGATTACACTGACAGTACCTTTCATGCATTTAAGCATTAATATCATCTTTGCTATTACTGCTATTGCAGAATTGGCTGAAATCCAGTAAAGTGGCTTTCAAATAGTTTACGCCCAGAAACTGGTGCTAAAATAGGACCTGCCCAATTCCTTACAGGGCCTCGCCCATTCTTCTGCATCTCCAAACACTCGTGCACCACAGCCGGATCTGGGTGTGAGTCCTTAACGTCACAGTCCCCATGGCAACCAGAGAGGAGCAACACACACTGGCTGCCTCGAGGGAGGCAGAGACTTCAAGGAAGAGACAGATCATCTTGTGTTTGCTCAAAGGTTCCTTACGGTTATCCTTAGGGTTGGTAATGGGGATAATCTCTCATTACCTATTAAATGCATCTCAAATAGCCTCTGACAACCAAACCAGCTCTTGGCCTTCTAAGCCCAGCGGAACTGCTTCTACTGCATGAAGGGGCAAAGGTGGGTCACTGGCGCCTTAAAACCAGTCGCTTCGTGCAGATGGGGCTCATCAGCCATGGTTGGCAGCTCAGCTACAAGAAAGGAAACTCTGATCTCAAACCTCCTCTGCCTTGCGGCTATACCTACTCATGGCGAAGGCTTCGAGAGTAAACCCCGAGGAAAGATCCGGAGTTGGGGTCCCTAAGGCAGACCCATATTGAGCTCGATGCTGACTGGCAACTCCTGCGGTGCCACTGATGCCAAACTGTATCGGTCTCTGTGTGGCGAGGGAGGGCCTTCTACACGGGCAACAGCTTGCTCTCCATACTGTACTGCCCTGGCTTGCCTGTCATGTACACAGCTAGGCCACAATATCCATAGTCAATGCCTGACCAAAGGAGGGTCTCACTCAAAGAGACAGGCAAGGCTGGGTTAACACAAGACATGCCAAGCTGCTGGTCTATCAGGAGGCCAGGTCCACTTCTGGTAGAAGCTAGCTGAGTGGGGATACAATGCTCACTCTAGCAGAAGACAAATCCTACACAATGGAGCAAAGCAGAATCAGAATCAGGTTCACTATCAGTGACATATGTCGTGAAATTAGTTGTTTTGCGGCAGCAGTACGGTGAAATAGATTAACATTATGTTAAAATACGTATATTAAAAAGAGTGCAAAATAGTGTTCATGGTTCAAGACTGTGACAGCAGCAGGGAAGGAGGCTATCTCTTCAGCATTCAAGATGTTTCAATAAGATCACCCCTCATTCTTCTGAATTCTAGCAAGTACAGGCCCAGAGCCATCAAACGCTCCTCGTATGATAAGCCTTTCTTTCGCAGAATCATTTTCGTAAACCTCCTTCGAATCCTCTCCAGTGTCAGCACACCCCTTCTTAGATAAGGGCCTCAAATCTGCTCACAATGCACTGTGAGGCCTCACCAGTGCCTTATAAAGCCTCAACATAACACCCTTGCTTTGATATTCTAGTCCTTTCGAAATGAACCTTAACATTGCACTTGCCTTTCTCAACACCGTCTCACCCTGCAAATTAATCTTTAGAGAATCCTACATGAGGACTCCCAAGTCCCTTTGCACTTCAAATTTTTGAATTTTCTCTCCATTTAGAAAGTAATCTATGATTTTATTTCTTTTACCAAAGTGCATGACCATACACTTCCCAATATTGTGTTCCATCTGCTATTTCTTTGCCCTTTTCTTCTAATCTGTCTTTCTGCAGACTCCCTGCTTCCTCAAAACTATCTGCCCCTCCACTTATCTTTGTATCATTTGCAAACTTCACCACAAAGCCATCAATTCTATCATCCAGTTTTGCCAAGGTAATGTTGCAGCTCAGTAGAAGTCTCGTTAGACTGAACTGGGAGTATTGTGTTCTGATTTGGTTGCCTCTTTATAGGGAGGATGTGGAAGCTTTAGAGAGGGTGCAGAGGATGCTGCCTGTCTTATGAGTATAGGTTGAAGGAGCTAGTGGTTTTCTCCAGTTGAAAGAGTGAAGGAGGATGAGAGGTGACTCCTGAACAGCCAGGACCTTTCTCCCCAGGGTGGCAATGGCTGATACCAGAGGACATCCACGAGGTGAGTGGACGGAAGTTTGGGGGGCGGGGGGGTGTCAGAGGTAGATTTTATTTTTACAGAGAGTGGTGGGTGTGTGGAGCGCACTGCTAGGGTAGAGGTGGAGGCAGGTACATTAGAGACAATTAAGAGACTCTTATACAGGCACAAGAATGAAAGAAAAATGGAGGGTGATGTGGGAGGGAAGGGTTATTGATCATGGAAGTTTATATAGGGCAGTACAACATAGTGGACCGAATGGCCTGTAACTGTGCACTCTACTTTCCTATGTACTTTCTTGGTCCGGTATTTCTTCCAGCTGATGTCCAACACTTTGGAGCTGAGATTCATCGGCTGAAGAGGGGCTCAGGTGTTACTCAAGCCCTCCTGCCTGTGATTGACCTGAGGCCGTGAGACTTCTCAGAGTCTGGAATCTCCCCACCCATTGACTCAGTGTGGTCTGGCCAGGTGCGACTGGACAGTCAGGTATTGCAGATGGAAATGTCAGGGTCATTACCTGTAAGCTCAGGTTCTGTACTGTCCTCACCCGCTGTGTGTGCCTTGATCTGTCAGCAGCCCTCATACCTGTGTGTGTCCCTTTGTCAGTCAGTGGCCCATGTACCTGTGTGTGTCCCTTTGTCAGTCAGTGGCCCATGTACCTGTGTGTGTCCCTTTGTCGGTCAGCCGTCCTCATACCTGTGTGTGTCCCTTTGTCAGTCAGCCGTCCTCGTACCTGTGTGTGTCCCTTTGTCAGTCAGTGGCCCATGTACCTGTGTGTGTCCCTTTGTCAGTCAGCTGTCCTCATACTTGTGTGTGTCCCTTTGTCAGTCAGCCGTCCTCGTACCTGTGTGTGTCCCTTTGTCAGTCAGTGGCCCATGTACCTGTGTGTGTCCCTTTGTCAGTCAGCCGTCCTCATACCTGTGTGTGTCCCTTTGTCAGTCAGTGGCCCATGTACCTGTGTGTGTGCCTTTGTCAGTCAGCCGTCCTCATACCTGTGTGTGTCCCTTTGTCAGTCAGCCATCCTCGTACCTGTGTGTGTCCCTTTGTCGGTCAGTGGCCCATGTACCTGTGTGTGTCCCTTTGTCAGTCAGTGGCCCATGTACCTGTGTGTGTCCCTTTGTCAGTCAGCCGTCCTCGTACCTGTGTGTGTCCCTTTGTCAGTCAGCCGTCCTCGTACCTGTGTGTGTCCCTTTGTCAGTCAGTGGCCCATGTACCTGTGTGTGTCCCTTTGTCAGTCAGCCGTCCTCATACCTGTGTGTGTCCCTTTGTCAGTCAGTGGCCCATGTACCTGTGTGTGTCCCTTTGTCAGTCAGCTGTCCTCGTACCTGTGTGTGTCCCTTTGTCAGTCAGCCGTCCTCGTACCTGTGTGTGTCCCTTTGTCAGTCAGTGGCCCATGTACCTGTGTGTGTCCCTTTGTCAGTCAGCCGTCCTCATACCTGTGTGTGTCCCTTTGTCAGTCAGTGGCCCATGTACCTGTGTGTGTCCCTTTGTCAGTCAGCTGTCCTCGTACCTGTGTGTGTCCCTTTGTCAGTCAGCCGTCCTCGTACCTGTGTGTGTCCCTTTGTCAGTCAGTGGCCCATGTACCTGTGTGTGTCCCTTTGTCAGTCAGTGGCCCATGTACCTGTGTGTGTCCCTTTGTCGGTCAGCCGTCCTCATACCTGTGTGTGTCCCTTTGTCAGTCAGCCGTCCTCGTACCTGTGTGTGTCCCTTTGTCAGTCAGTGGCCCATGTACCTGTGTGTGTCCCTTTGTCAGTCAGCTGTCCTCATACCTGTGTGTGTCCCTTTGTCAGTCAGTGGCCCATGTACCTGTGTGTGTCCCTTTGTCAGTCAGTGGCCCATGTACCTGTGTGTGTCCCTTTGTCGGTCAGCCGTCCTCATACCTGTGTGTGTCCCTTTGTCAGTCAGCCGTCCTCGTACCTGTGTGTGTCCCTTTGTCAGTCAGTGGCCCATGTACCTGTGTGTGTCCCTTTGTCAGTCAGCCGTCCTCATACCTGTGTGTGTCCCTTTGTCAGTCAGCCGTCCTCGTACCTGTGTGTGTCCCTTTGTCAGTCAGCCGTCCTCGTACCTGTGTGTGTCCCTTTGTCAGTCAGTGGCCCATGTACCTGTGTGTGTCCCTTTGTCAGTCAGCCGTCCTCGTACCTGTGTGTGTCCCTTTGTCAGTCAGTGGCCCATGTACCTGTGTGTGTCCCTTTGTCAGTCAGCCGTCCTCGTACCGTGTCCCTTTGTCAGTCAGTGGCCCGTGTACCTGTGTGTGTCCCTTTGTCGGTCAGTGGCCCATGTACCTGTGTGTGTCCCTTTGTCAGTCAGTGGCCCATGTACCTGTGTGTGTCCCTTTGTCAGTCAGCTGTCCTCGTACCTGTGTGTGTCCCTTTGTCAGTCAGTGGCCCATGTACCTGTGTGTGTCCCTTTGTCAGTCAGCTGTCCTCGTACCTGTGTGTGTCCCTTTGTCAGTCAGCTGTCTGTTTCCTCTCCCAGTCTGTGGGCATCACTTCTTCTTTTAGCTTTTCCAGTAGCTGAGCTGGTCCAGTTCCTGAACAGGAATGTTACACAGAGGCTCACCAGTTCCCTGACCCAGAGCAGGAATGTTACACAGAGGCTCACCAGTTCCCTGACCCAGAGCAGGAACACCATACAAAGCCACACCAGCTACCCGTCCCTGAAGCACATGGTGGTCCCATGGTATTTTACTGGAATTATACATACTAAACATCATTCCAGTGAATTGATTTAGCACAGTGACGAGCCTTTCAGACCACCCAATTACACCCACATGACTAATTAACCAACTTTGTCTTTGGACTGTGGGAGGAAACCAGAGCACCCGGAGGAAACACGCAGTCACAGGGAGAAAGTCGAGACTCCTTACAGACAGTGGTGGCAATTGATCCGGGTTCCTGGTGCTGTAATAGTGTTGCTATTAGCATTACACTAACCAATACAATACTATGCCACCCAAAGATTAATTGGCAGTATTTAGGTTGCCCAGTTCGAGGGTTGGGGTGTCTGTCTCAGCACTCCGGTGTGGTTAGCTGTGTCAGAGAATGAATAGCAGAGGTTTCTGGTTCATCACCTATGTAACACCCTGGGAAAGGTTTCACTGCTAATGTAATGGGCTTTCTGTGGTAGCAGTGTTTGGGTTATGACTAGAGAAAACGGGGACTTTGGAATGTGAGCCGTCCAATGAAGGGAGTGTGTTTTTGTGTTGTGTGCCTGACACCGACCGGGGTGACCTGGGTCTTTTGTTCGGCGGGAGAGGAAGAGAGAGATGCTGGAGGGAGGAGGTCGTGGGACTCGACCCGGAGCAGAGCCATGATCCGACAATGGCTGAGGAGATCGAAAGAGGATCGGCAAAGGGGAAACCGTGAGCTCCAGCTTGTGCACGTTAGACTGTTTCATTAAAATGGGCCCTTCTCTTGCTTTTTCTTCACTAACCCTGTAGTCAAATTAAGAATTATAAAGCTCAATCGTTTAATTGTACGCGGTGTACTGTCTGTTATTTCATGGTACTGGAACAGGGTAACACATCACGCAGCATCCACACAAACAGGAGGGTTCGCATCTCAATCTCACCCGTTTGGTGGAGCCAGACTTACACAACCAACAGAAGCTGAGGGTTACACCTATAACCTTGCCGAGATTCAGTTTTCTGGAGCTGCCACACTAACCCTCTGACCCTGAGGAAGCTCACCGGTCTGCTCTGCAGTCATGCCGTCACTGTTGGTACAACAACACTGCCTCTCAGTGTTGTGATGATGTGGGAGCAGTTTGGCCCCTGGCTGCCTCCTGCTCTCAATTCCGATGGGGTGGGGTGTGGGGGAATCTTCTACACACTCCTAATGCAGGCAAACACCCGACAGTGTCACTCAATCCACGGTGTAAATTTCACTGCAAGTACAATTAAACCCTATTGATCCCCTGTGAGGCCACACATTGACTTTCTGCCACATCACTCCATATCATCGTCTATATTTAACACATTGGAAGGGGATTGGGAGGTCACCACAAGAAATGGAATTGGTTTACTGTCATCATACGTAATAAGATACAGTGAGAAGCTTGTCCTGCAGACTATTCATACAGATCAAACCATTACACAATGCTCTTTAGGGTAAGCAGTCCATCAGCAGACAGCCGCTTGGTTCTACCCACGAGGGGCCACCCACTGCCTCAGTAGCATCCTGTGCACACAGATAACACACGGGGAATGTGTGCTGTGAGCAGATCAGACAACCCCAGCGAGGATCAGTGTGTGTGAGACCGTCCCCAAGTAAGGGTCAGTGTGTGTAGGACCGTCCCCCAGTGAGGGTCAGCGTGTGTGTGGGATCATCCCCCAGTGAGGGTCAGTGTGTGTGGGACTGTCCCCTAGTGAGGGTCAGTGTGTGTGGGGGACCGTCCCCCAGTGAGGGTCAGTGTGTGTGTGGGATCGTCCCCCAGTGAGGGTCAGTGTGTGTGGGACTGTCCCCTAGTGAGGGTCAGTCTGTGTGAGACTGTCCCCCAGTGAGGGTCAGTGTGTGTGTGGGATCGTCCCCCAGTGAGGGTCAGTGTGTGTGTGGGATCATCCCCCAGTGAGGGTCAGTGTGTGTATGGGACCATTTCCCAGTGAGGGTCAGTGTGGTGTGTGTGTGGACTGTGCCCCAGTAAGGGTCAGTGTGTGTAGGACCGTCCCCCAGTGAGGGTCAGCGTGTGTGTGTGGGATCGTCCCCCAGTGAGGGTCAGTGTGTGTAGGACCGTCCCCCAGTGAGTGTCAGTGTGTGTGTGGGACTGTCCCCCAGTGAGGGTCAGTGTGTGTGTGGGACCGTCCCCCAGTGAGGGTCAGTGTGTGTGTGGGATCGTCCCCCAGTGAGGGTCAGTGTGTGTGTGGGACTGTCCCCCAGTGAGGGTCAGTGTGTGTGTGTGTGGGACCGTCCCCCAGTGAGGGTCAGTGTGTGTGGGACTGTCCCCTAGTGAGGGTCAGTCTGTGTGAGACTGTCCCCCAGTGAGGGTCAGTGTGTGTGTGGGATCGTCCCCCAGTGAGGGTCAGCGTGTGTGTGTGGGATCGTCCCCCAGTGAGGGTCAGTGTGTGTATGGGAAACTGTCCCCCAGCGAGGGTCAGTGTGTGTATGGGACCGTTTCCCAGTGAGGGTCAGTGTGTGTATGGGAAACTGTCCCTCAGTGAGGGTCAGTGTGTGTATGGGACCGTTTCCCAGTGAGGGTCAGTGTGGTGTGTGTGTGTGGGGGGGAACCGTGCTCCAGTGAGAGTCAATGTGTGTATGGGAAACTGTCCCCCAGTGAGGGTCAGTGTGTGTATGGGACCGTTTCCCAGTGAGGGTCAGTGTGTGTATGGGAAACTGTCCCTCAGTGAGGGTCAGTGTGTGTATGGGACCGTTTCCCAGTGAGGGTCAGTGTGTGTATGGGAAACTGTCCCTCAGTGAGGGTCAGTGTGTGTATGGGACCGTTTCCCAGTGAGGGTCAGTGTGTGTATGGGAAACTGTCCCTCAGTGAGGGTCAGTGTGTGTATGGGACCGTTTCCCAGTGAGGGTCAGTGTGGTGTGTGTGTGTGGGGGGGGGGGAACCGTGCCCCAGTGAGAGTCAATGTGTGTATGGGAAACTGTCCCCCAGCCTGCCTGGTGCCCATGGCAAGGGGAATTGAGCCCGTGTGAGGGAGATATGACCTGTGGCAGAATCAAGCATCTCTCATGCACTGAAGGTGTGTTACTTGAAGTTATGGAACGTGTGAGTTTGGGACGCTGCAAGGCCGTTGGGAAGATGAGGTGTTGTTCCTCAGTTTTGTGTCGGGCCTCACTGTCGTGGAGGAAACTGTGGGGTCAGGGTGGAATGGGATTGAGTGTTTATGGCAAAAGAGACTCAGGATTGCCCTCAGAAAGAAGCCACCAATGCCTCTGGAGGACAAAGGAATCTGTCATGTCTCCATTGACCCTTACTGACATTATGGTACAGAGTATCCTTTCTGGATGGATCATGGCTTGGTAGGCCACTGCTTTGCCTTTGACCACCGGAAGCTGCAGAGAGTTGTAGGCACAGCTCAGCACATCATGGATACCAGCCTCCTCTCCAAGGACTCTGTCTACACTTTCCACTACTTCAGTAAAGCAGCCAGCATAATCGAAGACCCCACTCACCCAGACATTTTCTCCTTTCTCCTCTTCCATGGGGCAGAAGATTTAAAAGCCAGGTCCAAAAACAGGCTCTATCCGGCTGATAGGGTTATCAGGCTCTTGAATGGACCTCTTCTATAATAACATGGACTCTTGGCTTCACAATCTACCTCGTTATGATCTTTACCTTTACCTCTCTTTCTCGGTAGTTTTTTACAGTTTATTCTACATTGTTACTTGTATTTCCTCAATATACTGGGTAATGATTCGATCTGTATGAACAGTATGCTACACTGTGATCTGTGACAACAATAAACTTATTCCAATAAATGATTCATTGCTCTCCTGTTACATCTGTGAAATAAACTGAAGTTTGGAACGTTGGAGAATTTTTCCCAGGAAACAGGATCTGCAGGACTCTGAAAGATTGGGATTCCAGGATTCATGCTGAGTGACAGGAGAGCTCAGGGTGACCCAGTCACTCCCAGGTCAGTGCCACTGCCTGCACAGTAAACCAGACTTTCAGCAGAACTCAATCTGTTGCTGCATCACAGAGAAAACATCACATGGGCCAGGAGTGATAGACAGACGAAGCCAATCCTCCCTTCAGTACACGGATACGGACATGGGCTTGGGTTTCAGTGCAGTCAGGTGGAGGCACAAGATGTTCACATCACGCGCCAGCCATCCAGATAAACACACAGTCTCTGTCCTAACATCCACAGCCACTGCATCAGACTGTGTGCGCGCACACACACACAGGCGTCTAGCACCAATGTGTACACATAGAAGGGCTTACACCATTGTGGACACACACACACCAGCAGGTAGATGTGACTGTATATACTGAGGGCCCCTCACCTGTATACACAAACTGGGCACATCACAAACAAGAGAAAGCCTGCAGATGCTGGAAATCTGAGTAACACACACAAAACATAGAAACATAGAAAACCTACAGCACAATACAGGCCCTTCGGTCCACAAAGCTGTGCCGAACATGTCCTTACCTTAGCAATTACCTAGGGTTATCCATGGCCCTCTATCACTCTGAGCTCCATGTACCTGTCCAGGAGTCTCTTGGAAGACCCTATCGTACCCGTCTCCACCACTGTCGCCGGCAGCCCATCCCACGCACTCACCACGTAAAAAATTTACTCCTGAGATCTCCTCTGTACCTACTTCCAAACACCTTAAAACTGTGTCCCCTTGTGCTAGCCATTTTGGCACTGGGAAAAAGCCTCTTACTATCCACATGATCTATGCCTCTCATCATCTTAAACACCTCTATCAGGTCACCTCTCATCCTCCATCGCTCCAAAGAAAAAAGGCTGAGTTCACTCAGCCTATTCTCATAAGGCATGCTCCCCAATCCAGGCAACATCCTTGTAAATCTCCTCTTCACTCTTTCTATGGTTTCCACATCCTTCCTGTAGTGAGGTGACCAGAACTGAGCACAGTATTCCAAGTGGGGTCTGACCAGTGTCCTATATAGCTGCAACATTACCTCTCGGCTCTAAAACTCAACACAGGTACCATGATTGATGAAGGTCAATGCACCTTATGCTTTCTTAACCACAGTGTCAACCTGCACAGGAGCCTTGAGCATCCTATGGACTCGGACCCCAAGATCCCGCTGATCCTCCACACTGCCAAGAGTCTTACCATTAATACTATATTCTATCATCATATCTGACCTACCAAAATGAACCACCTCACACTTATCTCAGTTGAACTCCATCTGCCACTTCTCAGCCCAGGTTTGCATCCTATTGATGTCCCTTTATAACCTCTAACAGGCCTCCACACTATCCACAACACCCCTAGGAAAAGAGTACAGTCAATGTTTTGGGCCAAAATGTTGATTGTACTCTTTTCCATAGATGCTGCCTGGCCTGCTGAGTTCCTCCAGCATTTTGTGTGTGTTACTCTGACCATAGACACTGTCTGACCTGCTGAGTTCCTCCAGCATTTTGTGTGTGTTACTCTGAACATAGACACTGTCTGACCTGCTGAGTTCCTCCAGCATTTTGTGTGTGTTACTCTGACCATAGACACTGTCTGACCTGCTGAGTTCCTCCAGCATTTTGTGTGTGTTACTCTGACCATAGACACTGTCTGACCTGCTGAGTTCCTCCAGCATTTTGTGTGTGTTACTCTGACCATAGACACTGTCTGACCTGCTGAGTTCCTCCAGCATTTTGTGTGTGTTACTCTGTCCATAGACACTGTCTGACCTGCTGAGTTCCTCCAGCATTTTGTGTGTGTTACTCTGACCATAGACGCTGTCTGACCTGCTGAGTTCCTCCAGCATTTTGTGTGTTACTCTGACCATAGACACTGCCTGACCTGCTGAGTTCCTCCAGCATTTTGTGTGTGTTACTCTGACCATAGACACTGCCTGACCTGCTGAGTTCCTCCAGCATTTTGTGTGTGTTACTCTGACCATAGACACTGTCTGACCTGCTGAGTTCCTCCAGCATTTTGTGTGTGTTACTCTGACCATAGACACTGTCTGACCTGCTGAGTTCCTCCAGCATTTTGTGTGTGTTACTCTGTCCATAGACACTGTCTGACCTGCTGAGTTCCTCCAGCATTTTGTGTGTGTTACTCTGACCGTAGACACTGTCTGACCTGCTGAGTTCCTCCAGCATTTTGTGTGTGTTACTCTGTCCATAGACACTGTCTGACCTGCTGAGTTCCTCCAGCATTTTGTGTGTGTTACTCTGACCGTAGACACTGTCTGACCTGCTGAGTTCCTCCAGCATTTTGTGTGTGTTACTCTGACCATAGACACTGTCTGACCTGCTGAGTTCCTCCAGCATTTTGTGTGTGTTACTCTGACCATAGACACTGTCTGACCTGCTGAGTTCCTCCAGCATTTTGTGTGTGTTACTCTGACCGTAGACACTGTCTGACCTGCTGAGTTCCTCCAGCATTTTGTGTGTGTTACTCTGTCCATAGACACTGTCTGACCTGCTGAGTTCCTCCAGCATTTTGTGTGTGTTACTCTGACCGTAGACACTGTCTGACCTGCTGAGTTCCTCCAGCATTTTGTGTGTGTTACTCTGACCGTAGACACTGTCTGACCTGCTGAGTTCCTCCAGCATTTTGTGTGTGTTACTCTGACCATAGACGCTGTCTGACCTGCTGAGTTCCTCCAGCATTTTGCGTGTGTTACTCTGACCATAGACACTGTCTGACCTGCTGAGTTCCTCCAGCATTTTGCGTGTGTTACTCTGTCCATAGACACTGTCTGACCTGCTGAGTTCCTCCAGCATTTTGTGTGTGTTACTCTGACCATAGACACTGTCTGACCTGCTGAGTTCCTCCAGCATTTTGTGTGTGTTACTCTGTCCATAGACACTGTCTGACCTGCTGAGTTCCTCCAGCATTTTGTGTGTGTTACTCTGTCCATAGACACTGTCTGACCTGCTGAGTTCCTCCAGCATTTTGTGTGTGTTACTCTGTCCATAGACACTGTCTGACCTGCTGAGTTCCTCCAGCATTTTGTGTGTGTTACTCTGACCATAGACACTGTCTGACCTGCTGAGTTCCTCCAGCATTTTGTGTGTGTTACTCTGTCCATAGACACTGTCTGACCTGCTGAGTTCCTCCAGCATTTTGTGTGTGTTACTCTGACCATAGACACTGTCTGACCTGCTGAGTTCCTCCAGCATTTTGTGTGTGTTACTCTGTCCATAGACACTGTCTGACCTGCTGAGTTCCTCCAGCATTTTGTGTGTGTTACTCTGTCCATAGACACTGTCTGACCTGCTGAGTTCCTCCAGCATTTTGTGTGTGTTACTCTGTCCATAGACACTGTCTGACCTGCTGAGTTCCTCCAGCATTTTGTGTGTGTTACTCTGACCATAGACACTGTCTGACCTGCTGAGTTCCTCCAGCATTTTGTGTGTGTTACTCTGACCATAGACACTGTCTGACCTGCTGAGTTCCTCCAGCATTTTGTGTGTATGTTACATACATGCTCACATGTTCAGAAGGAACCCAGGTACAATTACGTACCCACACACACCTACTGGTTGGTGTGTTTCACCAATGTGCAGGTGTGGAGAGAAGCACTCACCAGAGCACCCCTGGACACAGGAGGTCTCACACACACATACAGACACACACACACACACCCCTCCCCCCCCAGCTCTATAACTCAATGGGACCATGACTATTTACCAACCTTGCCATCACCTGCCCACACTAATCGTATTTCCCTTGCTTTGCTTAACATTCAATCCATGCTCTGAATCTTCTTCTTATCATGTCCACAGACAATCTATACATGACCCAGCCAGAACTGGACACATTTTGCACCTTGTTGTTGAATTCAGCAAGATCTGCAACAGTACAGAGGTTTGGAGGGATATGGCCCAGGTGCAGGTCAGTGGGACTAGGCAGAAAAATGGTTCACCACAGCCAAGAAGGGCCAAAAGGCCTGTTTCTGTGCTGTAATGTTTTATGATTTCTATGGTTACAGTGTTGAATGAACTCAGCTTTTAAGCCTCCACAACCTCCGCCTGTGCACCAGCCTGGAGTAAAGAAATCTCTTGTGTTACCGACAGCATCCCTGACCTCAGCCAGGGAATGTCCTCCTTCAGAAGTGTCTCAGTGCCTCTCTTTCTTCTAAGTAGCAGGGGCAAAGGCTCTTTGACCCCCCCGCCCCCCATCATTTGATGTACTCACCACCCTGGACAACGTACACCACTCCACTCCCTTGAGAATATCCTTTCTTCATTTGGATGGCCAGGACAGCACACACTGGTCAGCTGTGGTCTCAGCAGGGCTCTGTGCAACTGCATAAGGTACCATTCCTACGTCCCACAAACTCCCTTCCTAAATACCCACAGCATTCATTTATCCATCTCTCACCACTTGTCAGCAGTTCTGTTTTTTTGCTAATTAGTAACCCCCCCCCCCCATTTTCCCACATTGTGTTCCATTTGCCATGTTTCTCCCACTCACCCAGTCTGTCCACATCAAAGCCTCTGGTCCTCATCACCTCTCAAATTCCAATCTGAACATTGACAGCATAGTACAGGCTCTCTGGCCCATGATGTTGTCTCGACCATGTAACTTGCTCCAAAATCAATCTAATCCTTCCCTCTTACATAACCCTCCATTTTTCTATCAGCCACGTACCTATCCAAGTCTCTTAAATCTTACCACCCTCGGCAGCATGTTCCACACACCCACCATTTTCAATGTAAAAAAAGACATACCTTTGACATCCGCCACCCTAACTTTAATCACCTTAAAATTATGCCATCTCATATTAACCAATTCTGTGCTGGGAAATATTCTCTGAGTGTCCACTCAATCTATGCCTCTTATCATTTTGTACTATTAAGTCATCTCTCATCCTCCTTCACTCCAAAGAGGAAAAGCCCCAGCTCACTCAACCTGTCCTCATAAGACATGCCCTCTAATCAATGCAACACACTGGTAAATCTCCTTTGCACCCTCTCTAAAGCTTCCACATCCTTCCTATAATGAGGTGCGCAGAAATGAGCACAATACTCCACATGCAGTCTAAACAGGGTTTTATAGAGCTGCAGCATTACCTTCAGTCCAGTCCTGATGAGGGTTCTTGGCCCAAAATGTCAACTGTTTATTCATTTCTATGGACGATGCCTGACTTGCTGAGTTCCTCCAGCATTTGTGTGTGTTGCGCAACATTACTTAATTGCTCTTGAATTCTATCTCCTGTTCAATGAAGGCAAACACACCATATGCTGTCTTAATCATTCTATCAACTTTCATGGTACTTTGAAGGATCTATGGACATGGACCCCCAGATCCCTCTGTTCCTCCACAATGCTAAGAATCCTGCCATTAAACTGTATTCTGCTTTGAAGTTTGACCAGTCTGTTTTTGTGTCATCAATAAACTTGGGAACTGTTATATTTGGTCACCACATTGATGCAGATTGTGAGTAGCCTCATAGTCCTCTTCTGACCGCCCGAGAACAATCCCTTAATTCCATTCTCTGATTTCTGTCTGTAACCTTCTCCTGGAGTGATATCCGTATATTACCCAAATACCATCTTTAAGAACTTATCAAAAGCCTTCTGAAAACCCAAATACACAACATCTGCTGCTCCTTCCTCACCTGGATACCTCCTGTACATCAGTCAAATGTGATTGAAAGGCCTCGATACAATAGAAATGGAGAAGATGTTTCCAATTGTGGGGGAATCTAGGACTAGAGAGTACAACCTTGGAAAGAAGGACATCCCTTTAGAACAGAGATGAGGAGGAATTTCTTTAGCCAGAGGGTGGTCAATCTGTGAAATTCATTGCCACAGATGGCCGTGGAGTACAAGTCATAGAAGATTGATGGGTTCTTGATTAGTAAGTGAGTCAAAGGATACAGGGAGAAGGCAGGAGAATGGGGTTGAGAGGGATAATAAATCAGCCATGATGGAATGGCAGAGCAGACTTGATGGACCAAATGGCATAATTCTGCTCCTATGTTTTATACTGTAATCAGATTATTCTCAATGCCACATCCTGTATTATAGATTTCATCGACTCATAACAATTTAGTAATTCCCTGTTTTTTCTCCTGTTCCTTTAAATAATTGGGTGGGTGGGGGTTGCTATTTCCACCCTCTGATTCACAGGACAAATCCCAGAATACAGAGTCCAGTACCTGGAAGCCTATAACTGGAGTTAGTATGCCTTAGTTGTTATTTGGCAAAATTCCCTGGATTCTGCTGAGAACTCCCAAATGACTAGGTTCAGGAACAGTTACTTTCCTTCAACCATTCAGTTCTTAAACCAACTGGCAAAACCCCAATCACTACAGTTTAGCAGTTTGAATACTTTGAATACTCTGCACTAAAATTGAGAATTTTTTGTTCTTTAAAGCTATTTTCTTATAAAAGTTATGTATAATTGAACATTTTCCTTGTGAGTGCTGCTACAAGTAAGTTTTTCATTGCATCTGTGCACACACGGGCTTGTGCAGATGGCAATAAACTCGACTTGGACATTGAAGCTCTCTTGTCTGTAATGTGTACTAACGGGTAGAGCTATAATAACGGGTAGAGTTATGATAATGAGGAAGGTTGACATAAGATATAGACCAGAAACATGGCAGAGAGAGTTTAATCCAAAAAAGTGTGAAGTGTTCACTTTGGGAGGTCAAATGCAAGGGAAAAGTACACAGTAATTAGCAATACCCCAAGAAGCACTAAAGCAATCTTGAAATGCAGGCCCATAGTAACTCTGGCAACACGAGTGGCTAGGGTGTTAAAGGCGGTGTTGTCAGTTGAGATGTTGAGTATAAAAGTTGTCAAGTCATGGAACAACTGTGTAAAACTCTGGTTAGGCCACATCTGGAGTATTGTGTGTCACCCCTAGTACAGGAAGGGCGTGGAGGTTTCGGAGAGCGTGAGTATTGAGAGAGGACATTTTCCTCAGTGGGGAGTTTCTAAAACTAAAGGAGAAGGGGTGAACAGATCTTTAAACGACAGGGGGTGGGGAAAAACAATGGGGGAGAAGTGTTAAGGGCAAAATCAGATCAGCACAACTGTGTTAAATGATACAAAAGTGGGCAGGAAGGTGCGGGACTCCTGCATCGGGTTGTATGTAGTATGTGCGCACTGTGAGAGTTGCTCTAGGGATGAGGGAGCCAAGTCCTGCAACATGTCATCGAATGACAGTAGGGTAAGAGGTGGGGGAAAAACCGTGACTCTACCGCCCCCCGGGGGTGGTTCTGCAATTTCCGAGGCTCGATGCCTTACTGAATCGGACTGATGGACTGTATCGGGGTCAATCCCGGGCCCAAGCTGCCACCTAGTGGGCATCGCCGATACTGCTGCGCCTCCTCCGGGGTCCGCTGGGGTCCGCTGGGGAGAGTTGAAAATCGGGTTAGCACCGGAGTACCGGAGTGTAAGAAGGGCTGATGCTAGAATCAGGGTCGTTAAAGCTTATGTATTTTCTGAGAAAGCACGTACCACCAGGCTCAGGGACACTTGTATCCCACCGATATAAGACTCTTGAATGGAGCTCTTGTAGAACAAGATGGACTGTCCCAAACTCCATTATAAACTCCTCTGCTGACATTTACTATGGAAACACCTCTGACTTAACTGTAATACATTCCCCGGCCAAAAGAGAGCTCAATCCCCGGGTATAATTAACACCTGTATACATTGACTCCATTCTAAATTTTGTTTCAAAAGCTTAAAAATAAATGGTCAGCACAAATTTAAGATAGGAAATGGTTACACAATGTACATTCCAACAATTTGCAGTGATATATTAAAGTTAAACATCACGGAAACAGGTCCCTTAGACCGTGAAAACCGCTTCATGCCGATCCACAGCCGGTAGCTTCTGTGCCACAGGGTCTCAAGTGCTCACTGTAATCTATCTTTAATGTTAAGTTCTGCCTCCACTGTAGACAGGGAGTTCCAGGTTCCAAACACCCTCGAAGGACAACAAAATCTTCCTCAAATACCTTCTAAACCACCTACTCGTTACACGAAGGTTATACCCTTTGGTCACGGACAGATCCGCCAGGAGAAAGTTTCTATTCTAACCATGTCCCTCCATTTTCAATGCCTCAGTCAGATCCCCCTCAGCTTTCCAACTCCCAGCCTCTCTGCAGAGGTGGAATGTAGGATCCTTGGCGACATCCTGGCTAATCTCAATAGTACTCCAAAACGTACCAACTGACATTTACACAAAATGTGCTGGAGTTCAGCAGGTCAGGAGCGTCAAAGGTTGGAATACAGTCGACGTTTCGGGCCGAGGTCCTTCATTATTCCCATCCGTAGAAGCTGCCTGACATGGTGAGCTCCCTCAGCACATTGTGTGCATCGCTCTAGATTTCCAATATCTGCAGTTCCTCTTGTGTCACCTGACATTTGTTTAACTCCAGTTGCTTTTATCGAATTCATGATGGTAGAGCAGTAGATGTAGTGTATATGGATTTCAGCAAGGTATTTGACGAGGTACCCAACGCAAGACTTATTGAGAAAGTAAGGAGGCATGGGATCCAAAGGGAAATTGCTCTGTGGATCCAGAACTGGCTTGCCCACTGAAGGCAAAGAGTGGTTGTAGACGGGTCATATTCTGCATGGAGGTCAGTCACCAGTGGTGTGCCTCAGGGATCTGTTCTGGGACCCCTACTCTTCGTGATTTTTAAAAATGACCTGGATGAAAGTGCAGGGATGGGTTAGTAAATTTGCTGATGACACAAAAGTTGGAGGTGTTGTGGATAGTGTGGAGGGCTGTTTGACGTTACAACGGGACATTGATAGGATGCAAAAATGGGCTGAGAAGTGGCAGATGGAGTTCAACCCAGAAAATGTGAGGTTGTTCATTTGGTAGGTCAAATATGATGGCAAAATATAGTATTAATGGTAAGACTCTTGGCAGTGTGGAGGATCAGAAGGATCTTGGGTTCTGAGTCCATAGGACATTCAAAGCTGCTACACAGGTTGATTTTGTGGTTAAAAAAGCAAATGGTGCATTGGCCTTCATTAATCGTGGGATTGAGTTTAGGACCCAAGAGATAATGTTGTAGCTATATAGGATCCTGGTCAGACCCCACTTGGAGTACTGTGCTCAGTTCTGGTGGCCTCACTGCAGGAAGGATGTGGAAGCCATAGAAAGAGTGCAGAGGAGATTTACAAGGATGTTGCCTGGATTGGGGGGGATGCCTTATGAAAACAGGTTGAGTGAACTCGGCCTTTTCTCCTTGAAGCGACGGAGGATGAGAGGTGACCTGATAGAGGTGGATAAGATGATGAGAGGCATTGATCGTGTGGATAGTCAGAGGCTTTTTCCCAGGGCTGAAATGGCTAGCATGAGAGGGCACAGTTTTAAGGTGCTTGGAAGTAGGCACAGAGGAGATATCAGGGCTAAGTTTTTTTTACGCAGACAGTGGTGAGTGCGTGGAATGGGCTACCAGTGACGGTGATGGAGGTGGATACAATAGAGTCTTTTAAGAAACTCCTGGACCGGTATATGGAGCTCAGAAAAATAGAGGGCTATGGGTAACCCAAGGTAAATTCTCAGGTAAGGACATGTTCGACACAGCTTTGTGGGCCAAAAAGCCTGTATGTATTGTGCTGTAGGTTTTCTAAGTTTCTATTGGCATTCCTCACCGTCACCAACCCCACCAATTTTAATGTTCATCTTGAACTTACTGACGTCATCAGGAACAAAAGAATTTCAGATCTGATCCTTCTGGGACACCACTAGTTACAGGCATCCAGAGTCAGACACAAACAGCTACCATCACCCTGTCAAAGGCTACTACCCTGATTGATAGAACATAGAAATCTACAGCATATTACAGGCCCTTCGGCCCACAATGTTGTGCCGACCATGTAACCTACTCTAGAACTGACTAGAATAGGCTGATAATGCTTTTATCTCTTCAGACAATTCAAATGAAATTGGTTGAGCAGACTCACCCTTGCCAAGGCTATGTTGGCGGTTTCCGATTCATCTCTCTCTTTCCAAATGTTGATTAATTCTGTCCCTGAGGATCTACTCAGGTCTATCGTTACCAGGCCTCTCTCTGCCCTTCCAGTAAGGAGGAACTGCATTTGCTGTCCTCTTGTTATTTGGTTTCTCACTCATGTCCAGCAAAGATGTGAAACTCTTAGCCAGAGGCCCAGGAAATCCCTTACCTTGCCTGCTGCAGTAATCACAGATAAATCCCATCCAGCACTGTGGTTCTATCTACCTACCTGCTCTTGTATTTTGTACCTTGACAGATGAAGACCAGCATCTTGCTTGCTGATCTGTGCAGTCACCTTCCAGTATCCTTGGATGTGTGCACCAATATCTCCACGTGCAATATTTCCTACAGCCCTAGAATTACTAAACATAGAACACTACAGCACATTATAGACCAAAAACATGAGAAAATCTGCAGATGCTGGAAACCCAAGTCACACACACAAAATGCCGGAGGAACCCAGCAGGTCAGGCATCATCAATAGAAAAGAGTCGATGTTTCAGGCCGAGACCTTTCATTGAGACTGGAAAGAAAGAGAAGTCAGAGTAAGAAGGTGGGGGAGGGGAGGAAGAAGTACAAGGTGGTAGGTGATAGGTGAAACCAGCAGAGGGGGAGGGACGAAGTTAAGAGCTGAAAAGTTGATTGGTGAAAGAGATAAAAGGACTGCGGAAGGGGGAATCTAATAGGAGAGGACAGATGACTATGGAAGAATGGGAAGGGGGAGGAGCACCAGAGGGAGGTGACGACCCTTTGGCCATGATGTTTTAACCTACTCCAAGATCAATCTAACCTTTGCACATCACATAGCATCCATTTTTCTCTCATGAATATGTCTACCTAAGAATCTCTTACCCAGAACCATAGAACATTACAGCACAGAAACAGGCCTTTTGGCCCTTCTTGGCTGTGCCGAACCATTTTTCTGCCTAGTCCCACTGACCTGCACCTGGGCCATATCCCTCCATACACCTCTCATCCATGTACCTGTCCAAGTTTTTCTTAAATGTTAAAAGTGAGCCCTGGCAGCTCATTCCACACTCCCACCACTCTCTGTGTGAAGAAGCCCCCTCTAATGTTTCCTTTAAACTTTTCCCCCTTCACCCTTAACCCATGTCCTCTGGTTTTTTTCTCCCCTAGTCTCAGTGGAAAAAAGCCTGCTTGCATTCACTCTATCTATAGGCATCATAATTTTATATACCCCTATTAAATCTTCCCTCATTCTTCTATGCTCCGGGGAATAAAGTCCTAACCTATTCAACATTTCTCTGTAACTCAGTTTCTTAAGTCCCGGCAACATCCTTGTAAACCTTCTCTGCACTCTTTCAACCTTATTAACATCCTTCCTGTAATTCGGTGACCAAAGCTACACACAATACTCCAAATTCGGCCTCACCAATGCCTTATACAACCTCACCATAACATTCCAACTCTTATACTTAATACTTTGATTTATAAAGGCCAATGTACCAAAAGCTCTCTTTACTACCCTGTCTATCTGTGACGCCACTTTTAGGGAACTTTGTATCTGTATTCCCAGATTCCTCTGTTCTACTGCACTCCTCAGTGCCCTACCATTTACCTTGTATGTTCTACCTTGGTTTGTCCTTCCAAAGTGCAATACCTCACACTTGTCTGTATTAAACTCCATCTGCCATTTTTTAGCCCATTTTTCCAGCTGGTTCAAATCCCTCTGCAAACTTTGAAAACCTTCCTCACTGTCCACTACACCTCCAATCTTTGTATCATCAGCAAATTTGCTGATCCAATTTACCACATTATCATCCAGATCATTGATATAGAGGACAAATAACAATAGACCCAGCAATGATCCCTGTGGCACACCACTACTCACAGGCCTCCACTCAGAGAAGCAATTTTCCACTACCACTCTCTGACTTCTCCCAATGAGTCAATGTCTATTCCAATTTACTACCTCACCACGTATACCTAGCGACTGAATCTTCCTAACTAACCTCCCATACGGGACCTTGTCAAAGGCCTTACTGAAGTCCATGTAGACAACATCCACTGTCTTCCCTTCATCCACTTTCCTGGTAACCTCCTCGAAAAACTCTAATAGATTTGTTAAACATGACCTACCACACACAAAGCCATGTTGACTCTCCCTAATAAGTCCCTGTCTATCCAAATACTTGTAGATCCTATCTCTTAGTACTCCTTCCAATAATTTACCTATTACCAATGTCAAACCTACTGGCCTATAATTTCCCGGATTACTTTTAGAGCCTTTTTTAAACAACGAAACAGAATGAGCTATCCTCCAATCCTCCGGCACCTCACCCGTAGATACCGACATTTTAAATATATCCGCCAGGGCCCCTGCAATTTCAACACTAGTCTCCTTCAAGGTCTGAGGGAATACCCTGTCAGGTCCTGGGGATTTATCTACTCTGATTTGCCTCAAGATAGCAAGCACCTCCTCCTCTTCAATCTGTATAGGTTCCACGACCTCACTACTTGTTTGCCTTATTTCCATTAACTACATGCTAGTTTCCTTAGCAAATACAGATGCAAAAAACCCATTTAAGATCTCCCCCATTTCTTTTGGTTCCATACATAGCCGACCACTCTGATCTTCAAGAGGACCAATTTTATCCCTTACTATCCATTTGCTTTTAATATACCTGTAAAAGCTCTTTGGATTATCTTTCACCTTGACTGCCAAAACTACCTCATGTCTTCTTTTAGCCCTCCTGATTTCTTTCTTAAGTATTTGCTTGCACTTTTTATACTCAAGTACCTTATTTGCTCCCTGTTTCCTATACATGTCATACATCTCTCTCTTCTTCTTTATCAGAGTTCCAATATCCCTAAAGAATCAAGGTTCCTTATTCTTATTCACTTTGCCTTTAATCCTGACAGGAACATAGAAACTCTGCACTCTCACTTTTCTCCTTTGAAGGCCTCCCACTTACCAACGACATCCTTGCCAGAGAACAACCTGTCCCAATCCACGCTTTTTAGATCCTTTCTCATTTCTTCAAATTTGGCCTTTTTCCAGTTTAGAACCTCAACCCGAGGACCAGATCTATCTTTATCCATGATGAAGTTGAAACTAATGGTGTTATGATCACTGGAACCAAAGTGTTCCCCTACACACACTTCCATCACCCGTCCTAACTCGTTTCCTAATAGGAGATCTAATATTGCATCCTCTCTAGTTGGTGCCTCTATATATTGATTTAGAAAACTTTCCCGAACACATTTTACAAATCTAACTCGTCTAGAGCTTTAACAGTATGGGAGTCCCAATCAATATGTGGAAAATTAAAATCCCCTGCTATCACAACATTATGTTTCCTGCAGTTGTCTGCTATCTCTCTGCAGATTTGCTCCTCCAATTCTCGCTGACTATTGGGTGGTCTATAATACAACCCTATTAATGTGGTCATACCTTTCCTGTTTTTCAGCTCCACCCATATGGCCTCAGTAGACAAGCCCTCGAATCTGTCCTGCCTGAGCACTGCTGTAACATTTTCCCTGACTAGCAATGCCAACCCCCCACCCTTCATCCCTCTGCTTCTATCACGTCTGAAACATCGGAACCCTGGAATATTAAGGGGCCAGTACTGCCCCTCCTGTAGCCAAGTTTCACTAATGGCTATAATGTCATAATTCCGTGTCCCCAATGTATCTGCCTCTACCACCACTCCTGGCAAGGTGATCCACATACCCACCAATCTCTGTGTAAAAACTTACCCGACACCCCCCCCCCCCCGTATATTTCTCCAATCAACTTAAAATTATGCCCCGTCATATTAGCCATTTGCACACTGGGAAAAAATCTCCGGTTATCCACTTGATCCGTGCCTCTTATCATCTTGAACAACTCCACCAACATCGCTCCTCTATCACAATTTCCAGGATTAATTTTCACTTGCTATCACTCTGCCCATTCAAGCAACTGATCAACATTGTCCTGGAGTTGATGACCAGCTCCCTCAACATCAACATTACTCATTAGACAATAGATGCAGGAGTAGGCCATTCGGCTCTTTGAGCCAGCACCGCCATTCAATGTGATCGTGGCTGATCATCCACAATCAGTACCCCGTTCCTGCCTTCTCCCCATATCCCTTGACTCTGCTATCTTTAAGAGCTCTATCTAACTCTTTCTTGAAAGCATCCAGAGAATTGGCCTCCACTGCCTTTTGGGGCAGAGCATTCCACATATCCACCACTCTCTGGGTGAAAAAGTTTTTCCGCATCTGTTTTAAATGGCCTACCCCTTTTTCTTAAACTGTGGCCTCTAGTTCTGGACTCACCCATCAGCGGGAACATGCTTCCTGCCTCTAGCGTGTCCAATCCCTTATTAATCTTATATGTTTCAAACAGGTCCCCTCTCATCCTTCTAAATTCCAGTGTATACAAGCCCAGTCACTTCAATCTTTCAACATATGACAGTCCTGCCATCCCAGGAATTAACCTCGTGAACCTACGCTGCACTCCCTCAATAGCAAGAATGACCCTCCTCAAATTTGGAGACCAAAACTGAACACAATACTCCAGGTGTGGTCTCACCAGGGCCCTGTACAACTGCAGAAGGACCTCTTTGCTCCAAAACTCAACTCCCTTTGTTATGAAGGCCAACATGCCATCAGCTTTCTTCACTGCCTGCTGTACCTGCATGCTTACTTTCACTGACTGATGAACAAGACACCTAGATCTCATTGTACTCCCCTTTTCCTAATTTGACACCATCCAGATAATAATCTGCCTTCCTGTTCTTGCCACCAAAGTGGATAACCTCGCATTTATCCACATTAAACTGCATCTGCCCACTCACCCAACCTGTCCAAATCACCCTGCATTCTCATAACATCCTCCTGACATTTCACACTGCCACTGTCATCAGCAAATTTGCTAATGTTACTTTTAATCCCTTCATCTAAATCATTAATGTATATTGTAAATAGCTGCGGTCCCAGCACCGAACCTTGCGGTACCCCACTGGTCACAGCCTGCCATTCTGAAAAGGACCCGTTAATCCCTACTCTTTGTTTACTGTTTGCCAACCAGTTTTCTATCCATGTTAGTACCCTACCCCCAATACCATGTGCTCTAATTTTGCCCACTAATCTTGTCCTTGACTTCCCTTGTCAGCTACGGTAGCCCCCTACTCCCCTTAGAATTTTTCTTCCTCTTTGGAATGAACTGATCCTGCACCTTCTGAATTACTGCCAGAAAAACCTGCCATGGTTGTTCCACTGTCATCCCTGCTAGGGTATCCTTCCAGTCAACTTTGGCTAGTTCCTCCCTCATGGCTCCATAGTCCCCTTTGTTCAACTGTAATACTGACACTTCTGATTTTCCCTTCTCCCTCTCAAATTGTAGATTAAAACATATCATATTATGGTCACTACCTCCTAATGGCTCCTTTACCTCAAGTTCCCTTATCAAATCCGGTTCATTACACAACACTAGATCCAGAATTGCCTTCTCCCTGGTAGGCTCCAGTACAAGCTGCTCTAAGAATCCATCTCGGAGGCACTCCACAAATTCCCTTTCTTGGGGTCCAGTACCAACCTGATTTTCCCAGTCTACCTGCATGTTGAAATCCCCCATTACAACCGTAGCATTCCCTTTGCGACATGCTAATTTTAGCTCTTGATTCAACTTGTACCCTATATCCAGGCTACTATTTGGGGGCCTGTAGATAACTTCCATTAGGGTCTTTTTGCCCTTACAATTTCTCAGTTCTATCCATACTGACTCTACATTTCCTGATTCTATATCACTCCTCGCAAGGGACTGAATTTCATTCCTCATCAGCAGAGCCACCCCACCCCCTCTGCCCACCTGTCTGTCCTTTTGATAGGATGTATACCTTTGGATATTCATTTCCCAGCCCTGGTCCTCTTGCAGCCATGTCTCTGTTATTCCTACAACATCATACTTCGAACTTCCAACTGAGCCTCAAGCTCATTCACTTTATTTCTTATACTTCGTGCATTCATATATAATACTTTTAATCCATTATTCCCCTCGCTTCTCACATCAATCCCTATTGCACTTGGCCAAACTGTCCAATTCCTTCCTGAACTTTCTGCCCCATTAATTCTGTTGTCTTTCTTAACTTTTCTATTCTCTCTTTCCCTTTAACTCCATCCTTATATTTCCAGTTCGTCTCCTTCCCCCCACTTATTAGTTTAAACACACCTGTGTAGCAGTGGCAAACCTGCCTGCCAGAATGCTGGTTCCCCGCCTGTTAAGGTGCAACCCGTCCCTTTTGTACAATTCATCCTTACCCCAAAACAGATCCCAGTGGTCTAAGAATCTAAAACCCTAAATTTAAAATTTAAAATTTAAAACCCTAAATCTAAAATTGAGATCCCATATCTCTCTGTTCCTGCCCTCACCAGCACGAGGAACTGGAAGTAAACTGGAGATAACCACCCTGGAGGTCCTGCATTATTCTGTCATCTACAAACTTGCTAATTATAGTCTCCACATTCAGGTCCAAATCGCTGACGTATACAGTACTTACATTATTTTTATTTATTTTATTTAAAGATACAGTGCGGAACAAGATCCAGTCCAGTCCAACAAGCGGTACCACCCAGCAAACCCACCTATATTTAACCCCAGTCTAATCCAGGACAATTTGCAATGACCAATTAACCAACGAACCTGTACACCTTTGGAATGTGGGAGGAAACTGGAGCACCCAAAGGAAATTCACATGCTTACAAGAAAGAATATACAAACTCCTTACATATTCAATTGTGGTGCCCCAAGCTGTAACAGCCTGATGCTAACTGCTACACTACTGTACTTGATGCCTGTGGTACACCACTGGTCACATGCTTCCAATCACAAAAATGACCATTGGCCACTGTAACATAATCGCAGGTCCGATTTACCTTGGAATACTCCAATCACCTCTTTCAGAAATTCAACCTAATCAGTCAAACCTCACTTTCCTGCAATAAATCCATATTAACCATCCAAGACCAATTCTTGTCTCTCCAAGTACAGGTGAACTTTATCCCTTTGAACTTTATTTCCCCTAATAACATCCCTACCACTGATGGATTGTAATTAGTCCCACACAGATCAATTCATTACACAGTACACTAAGGTTCTACAATGTAAGTAACAGAATGTAGAACAAAGTGCAATCCAGGTAAACAATAAGGTGCAAGGCTATAACGAGGTAAATTGTGAGGCTGAGTCCATCTTGTTGTACTAAGGAACCATTCAATAGTAGAAGCTGTCCTTGAACCTGCTAGTACGCGCTTTCACACTTTTGTATCTTTTGCCCAATGGGAGAGGGGAGAAGAGAATGTCTGGGTTTTTGATTATGTTGACTGCTTTACTAAGGCAGTGAGAAGTGTAGACAGAGTCCACAGAAGGGAGGCTGTTTCCATGATATGCCAAGCCATGTCCACAACTCTCTGTAGTTTCTTGTGGTCACAGGCAGAGTTGTTGCTGAACCAAGTTGTGATGCATCCAGTAAGAATGCTTTCTATACTGCATTGGTAAAAATTGATGAGCACATGCCAAAATTTCTTTAGCCTCCTGAGGAGGTAGAGTCCCACTGTACTTTTGACACCTCCCTTAAGCATATTGTGACAAGCAATTCAACGTATAGTTAAGTAGCTGAGGGAACCTGATAGGTGTCTGTATCAGAACCCCTCAGGAAGTTAATGATGTCATTTGCAGCAAAAGCCAGCTCATTGCTGGTAGATTTGGCCTGCTGGACACGGGAAAGGGTAACACCTGCACAATTCAACAAAGAACCGGGGGAAGGAGATGGGATTGAGTCTCAGTAACAAGAAGTATCTATTGAAAGCAACAATCTATTCAGCTTTACAGAGGATTTTGATTGGTCAAGGCATGAAGGGATACGGGGGAGAAGGCAGGAGATCGGGGCTGTGGAAAATTGGATCAGTTATGATAAAATGACGGAGCAGACTTGATGGGCCAAATGGCCTAATTCTGCTCCTATATCCTATATTTTGAATGGTCTGAAGTTTTGAACATAATTCATACAAGCAAAAGGTGCGAACATCTAATGCAAAGCAGGAACCTACTCATGGCAACAAGTTACATGGCCATCTCATCTGCTTCGATACAAGAGCAGGTTCGCTCAAATTGAGTCTGATATTCTCCTAAGGACTGCTCTATTGGTGGGTCTTCAGGTGACTGTAGAGGCCGATGCGGGATCCAGATCTGGTTGAGGAGAACAAGTCTGCGACACAAGGTCAACTGTGCACTCTTCCTACAGCACCAAGAGTTTTACTAACATCCATCCAAAAACAACAGATTGCCACACTAATGGAAATACTCCACATCCACTCTGTCGAAGCCTTTCAATATTCACTAGGCTTCAATGAGATCCCCCTCATTCTAATCTCCAGCAACTACAGGCCCAGGACAATCAAATATTTCTCATACCTTAGCCCTTCCATTTCTGGGATTATTCTTGGAAGCAGCTAGGGACTAACTCCGGAAGAATTAATACCAATTACACTGGGAGATCATGCTGATGGAGAAATGGGACCTTTGATCAGTGTTGGATCCGTGTGGGGACAGGTGCTGAGCGACCAATCTGCTGTAACTTGTCAATGATGAAGCCTTAAATACACAAATGCTCTTTGTCCAGATAGCATCATTTAACCCTCCAACTTCCGTATCGCAGACAGATCGGGCCTGGAAACCAGTTCATAATTAAGTGAAACCATCTTAACTAAGTTAAAAGGTGGCATGGTAGTGTAGTGATTAGCATTAACTCTACAGCACCAGTGATTGCAATCAGGGCACAACTCCCACTATTGTCTGTAAGCAGTTTGTACATTCTCCCCATGACTGTGTGGGTTTCCTCCAGATGGTCCTGCTTCCTCTTACATTCCAAAGATGTACAGGTTAGGGTTAGTGTAGGCACGTTATGTTGACGCTGGTAATGTAGTGACGCTTGCAGGTTGACCCCAGCTCAATTCTCACTGATTTGATTTGATGCATACGTCATTTTACTCTGTTTCAACATTCTGATGTACCTGTGACAAATAAAGCTAATCTTTATCTTCAACTATATCTGTGTTGCTCAGTGACGATGCTCACCCATCGCTGGATCCTAGAAAATGCACAAAGCACATGACAGTGATTTCTCTCTGCCCACAGATCTTCCTCCTTTCAGCTAAACCAACTTGTTCACTCCAGTGTTCTGTGTGGGGGAACCAGATTAAGGTGGCATCATGGTCAAGGAAGAATTGCTCACCATGTTTCAGGTTTATACACAAAGGCATAGACTTTCTAGGGAAACGGAGCTGCTGAGTGTGATGCCAGTGGAAAAATAATCCCAGGAAACCTCACAGAATAAAAATAAAGTTTGATTTATTCCATCAATGCAAATCACGGTGCCTTTTTACTCACGATTCCCAACCTCAGTATTCCAATGTCGACAATGTGTTAACACAGATCCCACACTATGCAAACTAGCTCAGAGCTAAAGAAACACAACCAAGCAAACAGCAGCCGTCTTTGATATACATATATATTTTTTTCTTGTACAAAGTTACATTCTGAACCCCAAAGGTTCATTAATAATAGGTAATAAATACTGAATTGGCTACACTGCAATGTGAGCTATTGAGCTCACCATGATGAAGCCTTGGGTTTCAACAGAGAGCAATTTAACGCCGCAGCATTCAGTTTTCAAATTACAGAGCAATTAAAATACAAGATAAAGTGTCTAAAGAGTAAACTTACAAAAAAAATACAGACCATAAAATTTGTATATTTTTTAAAATAGGCTTGGAGAGACGCAAACGTTTCTTTCTCAACAACAGTCAATAAAATTAATCCACTTCTGTTAGAGAAAAGAAGACATTTTAGTCATGTGTATAAAATGGTTCTGAGGTGTGGCACAGGTTGTTAACTTTCCCTGTCATAAGTGTCCAGAGTTTCTACAATGAATTGCATTATAAAAGTTGGACGTGAGCTGAATTGGTTGATACCCCCCTAAACACCACAGATCTCTAAGACAAGACTGGCTCTCCACCAGTCCTCTGACATGAGTGCTACTCTGGGTAAACGTCCTTTGGTAACAGTGATAACACCCACACAGAAATAAATAGCTTTCTTTATAACCATTGCAAATACAAATTAGTTCTTTAGAATAGTGTTAGCATAATAACCCTTTGAAACTAACACCAGTTGTTTCACTAAGGCAGCCTATGTCTTTGAAAGGACTATGCTTAGCAAGCGCTGTCTGTCAACAGTAGGAAGACCCCATGAGAAGGACATGAGAGCTTAGAGATGTTTACCTCTTGCTCTCAACCTCACCATGCAAACTCAGGGACATGGTGAAGAACTGCTCAAACACTTTGCGGTGAAGAAATTAAAACTGAAATAAACCAAAATAAAACAACATGCAAGGCTTGTGTCTGAGTCACTGTGCTAGTGAGCTGTCTCAGTCACTGTTGAAGGTGACCCTCCACACAATTAGATGACTCCTCTCCGCTTTGGCCAGCGATGGCTGCACCTGTAGTGTCTCCCTGAGCTCCTCCGTCTCTTCACTCTCATCACCTGAAGGGAACAACAAATAAATTTATCATCAAAATACATGCACGTCATCATATACTACCCTGACATTTATTTTCTTGTGGACATTCACAGTAGACACAAAAAACATGATAGAGTCAATGGAAAATTACATTTAAAGATGGACAAACAACCAATGTGCAAAACACAACAAACTGCTGAAATACAAAACGAAAAACAAATAAACAACACCATACACCATAAGTAATATTGAAAACATGAGTTGGAGAGACAATGAAATTGAGTCCGTAGGTTGTGGAATCAGTTCACTGTGAAGTTATCCACACTGGTTCAGGAGCCTGCTGGTTAAAGAGTAATAGCCTCCTGAACCTAAGGCTGCTGTACCTCCTATCCAATGGCAGCAGCAGGAAGACAGCATGGCCCTTGCCTTGACACACAAAGTGTTGAGAAAATAACACTGATTTAGTGCACTGAGGAAGTCCTCTAGCTCAGTCCTGTCAATTACATCAGGCTAACAGAACCAGAATTAGAATCAGGTTTAGTATCACTAGCATCGGTCATGAAATTTGTTGTTATGCAGTAGCAGTACATTACAATACACAATAACTGTAAATTACAGTAAGTATATAAAACGTTAAATAAATAGTGCAGAAAGAAAATAAAAGTAGTGAGGTTGTGTTCATGGGTTCAATGTCCATACAGAAATCTGATGGCCGAGGGGGAGGAAGCGGTCCCTCAATCAGGCTCCTGTGCCTCTTCCCCGATGAGAAGAGGGCACGTCCTGGGTGCTAGCAAGGTTGCTGCCCATGATGGAGCTGACTGAGTTCACTACTTTCTGCAGCTTATTTCAATCCTGTGCAGTGGCCTCTCCATTCCAGATAGTGATGCAGTCAGTTAGAATGCTCTCCATGGTACATCTGTAGAAATTTGCAAGTGTCTTTGGTGACATACCTAATCTCCTTAAACTCCTAATGAAATATAGCCACTGGCATGGCTTCTTTGCAATTGCATCAATATGTTGGGCCCAGGATAGATTCTCACAGATGATTACCCACCCTTTCCACTTCTGATCCCTTGATGAGGACTGGTTTATGTGCCCTTGTCTTACTCTTTCTGAAGTCCACAATTAAATCTTTGGTCTTACTGACATTGAGTACAAGGTAATCAGTTCCCATTTTTCTCTCTTTTCATAAACAGTGGGTCATCTCTGCCAACCTGCAATCCACAGGTACAATGGTAGAAGCTGATACCAGAGCATCCACTGTCTATAACCTATCTCTTTGGTAACTCTGATCATTGGGTCCTTGGGATTTATACGCTTTCAAGCTCACTAATGTACTGAGCACCATTTCTGATAGTTAATCTGGTCCCTCATTCAAGAATACACAATCCTCTACCACTCATCTCAGTACATGAAGACCAAGGAGGACACAAGTCATCTGAGAAGCAACAAAAATCCTGGCAGAAGCACAAAACAAGAAATCAAACAAATTCTCAGAAACTTGGTTCACAATGGAAGACTCTATTAATAAGCATATTGAACTGGATGCAATTTAAGAACCTATTCATCTGTGGGATGGGGGCCAGGGGGTGAGCCATGGACACTTGAGAAACCAACACTCACAACAACTGATAACCAGGAAATCACTCAGCTATGTAATTGGCCAGGACTCAGCGGAGACTAGTGGCCAGTGTGACAACTGACCCATCAGAGCAATGAATCAGACCAATATAAACATGAGCACTTGGCAGAAACAACACTCAATCATACACCTTGATTGGTGACAAAATGGTTGCGACCTAACCTCCAGGCGCAGTGAATAATCCTACAAACAAGCAGCCAACCGGAGCTTTTTATTTTAGCCCCTAATTCTCTCGATTCTTTAATATATCAGCTTTTGTACCTTCCTTAAAAGGTCACTACTGAGTAATCGTTTAATTTCTCCAACATTTCCTTATTCCTCATTATACTTCCCCCCCACCCTGTCCCTTGCCATCAGGAATCCATAATGACCCTCGCCGTGGTTTTTCCCGTTATATGCTGACCGGGGCTCATCCAGTTCTTTTTTTTAAGCTCTTTGCCAATTTACTCTCATCTTCTATCCTGCAATTTTTAAATGAAATGCTGGAGGAACTCGGCAGGCCAGGCAGCATCTATAGAAAAAAGTCCAGTCAATGGTTCAGGCTGAGATCCTTCAGCAGGACTCATGTTGCTCTTTTGTTGAGTTAGAAAAATGTTCCCATCCCTGAGATCTATTGCTACTTTTAAGTTGAGTGTGATTGGAACCTGTGAGTTATATTTTAATGGTGTGTTTTGGGCTGATTGAGTGATCTGGTGCTTTGCTGTCTTCAAGGGAGTCTAGACCATAAGATATAAAAGCAGAATTAGGTCATTTGGCCATCGAGTCTGCTCCACCATTTTATCATGGCTGACCCAGTTTTCCTCTCATCCCTAATCTCGTGCCCTCTCCCTGTATCCCTTCATGCCCCGATCAATCAAAAATCTATCAACCTCTGCCTTAAATATACATAAAGATTTGTCCCCCACAGCTGCCTGTGGCAAAGAATTCCAGAGATTCACCACCCTCTGGCTAATGTAAGAGGACAGGCGGGTGTTCAGCACTGTTTGACTGGTCTTTCTTTTCCTCTCGCTAGCTGCAATCAGAGGAAAGTGAAAGAGCCTGGATTCCATGCTGCAAGGATTAATCAGCAAGACTGCGGACTCGTTTTGGGAGGCTTTTGTGTTTCTGGATTCTGTTAACTTGTTTTGCTAATTTTGAGCAATTTAGGCGGGTGATTGATGTAGACTGGAGTGCTCTGGCGAAGACTGGCTCTATGTGCAACATGTAGTGAGCTAGTGATGCAGAACTGAACTGAACTGGACTTCTAGTCTGATGTTTGATTTGATGTGTTGTTCGCTCGCTTTTTGCTGTTTGCACAACTTGTTCTTTTTTTGCACGTTGGGTGCTTGATGTATTCTTGAATGGGTTCCATGGTGTTTCTTTGTTTCATGGCTGCCTGCAGGAGGGTGAATCTCAAGAGTTATATTCTGTATACACTTTGAATCTTTGAAACCTTGTAAAACCTTTTCCTCTGATTTATTACCATCGCTAATTACTCTGGTTAACCAGTTTTCATCTGGGTTTCTGTGCCTTAAAGGAATACAGTAGCTGCTGATTCCTGCCTTCCTATACACTCACTGGTCCCATGTTGCCTTGAAACTCATCTGGGTTCACGGGAAAATTTATTAAAATGAATTAAAATGCAATGTATTCATTGGAATACCATCCAGAAGTCCAGCAAGTGTCCCAGATTGAGTTGAGTTTTACTAGACATCAGCCCTTGTCAAGAGACAGCTGTCCATGTGAAACACAGAACACATTAAATTCTCACCCATCCTGAAGTCAATGTAACCCTCTCCACCACTCATCACCAACACCGTGGGCACTGATGACTGGCTGGATGCTTCAGAGACAGCAGCTCCTAATTTCTCAAATGAATGCTCGGTGTGAAGCGGTGCACCTAGGGCACAACCAAACATTAAGATTACAGAGTTAAAAAAAACCCAGATGATTAAAGATTAATTGTCATGCATATCGAAGCATACAGTGAAATGTGTTGTTTGAGTCAACAACTAACACACTCCAGTGATATGCTGGGGGCAGCCCGCAAGTGTTGCCATGATTCTGATGCCAATATAGCATGCCCACAACTTACTAGCCATAACCTGTATGTCTTTGGAATGGGGACAGAAACTGGTACACCCAGAGGAAACCCATGTAGTTATGGGGAGAACATACAAACTCCTTACAGTCAGTGGTGGGAATTGAACCTGGGTTGCTGACACTGTACAACGTTACACTAGCCACTATGCTACCGTGCTTCCCCCTACAGTACCGTTCCAGAGATCCCAAATAAAATTAGAAAATGTTGGAAACATTCTGCTGGCCAGGCACCTGTGTAAGGGAAGCTGTTGACTTTTGGATCCAGGACTCTTCAACACAACAAAGGAAGAAGAAACAAGTTAATCTATTTAGCAGAGGAGATGGGGGAAGAGTGATGGGTGGAACAATGAGAATTTCTTGGCTTACATAGAATAATGTGGTAATGAAGGGGCAGTTATGATATTAGCTTCTCTGTGTAATGTGTTTTGAATGTTTAATAGTTGGTTTTCTAGGAACAAAAAGGTAGAGAAAAACGAAGCAGGCAAAAAGAGGCAATTCTCATTGTAAGGGAAAGAAGAATGAGTTATGCAAAGTAGACAAATTCCACATTGAGTACTGCAGACAGAAGATGACGTGTTGTTGCTTTGGGCTTTGTGTAACAGTGCAGAAGGTCACAGACAGACAGACAGACAGGTCAGAGTTCAGCGTAGGAGTGGATTGGTGAATTAAATTAGAAACAGGCCACTGGAGGTTCATAGTTATTTTCTCTTCCAAATGCAGATGCTTTCCAAAGCTACCTGATCTTAATTGTTACTTAAAGGGCAACATTATTTCACCCCAGCAGAGAAATTACCTTAGTTTCACTCGTTTTCACTCCACCCTTCCCCTTCTTTTACTCTTAAACCAACTTGTTCCTCCCTTTCACGGTTCTGATGAAGGGTCCTGGAGCTGAAACATTATTGGATGCAAGACCATAAGTGCTTTATGATCCTCAGATGCTGCCTGACCTACTAAGTATTTCCAACATTTTCTGTTTTTTTTTAATCAATCATGAGGACTTTTGCTTTCTGGATAGCTTCCTCAACTCCGTAATCTTTCAAAGGAAGGTGTCAGTAGCCTACTCTGTAGGGAAGTGCCAGCTGATGGACTTTCTGATGCAGGATCAGAAAGCCCCCCAAGTGAGAGAACCTCTTTCCAAAGGGATCAGTTCGGCAGGCTCACAACTGAGCACTCAGCACAAGAACTCTGTGCCATGCTGATGCGGCCAGGACTTTCCACTAACTCCAAATGGAGACCCAGGTCTAGATTAACAAACCAACCCCATTAAAATAATATTCTAAGTAAAACACAGAATGTTGTACTGTTTTTCAGCACTGTGATCAGCTCCAGAAGGAAATGAATCGTCTATTCAGCATCAAAGTGTATTACGTGTATTATTTTATACATGGCTTACACAATTGATTATGTTTTAGTTGTTTTTTTAATTTGTAGGGATGGTTTTCGGGACAGAATGGGGAATTAGTGATCAGGTTAGGGTTTACGGATAGGGAGGTGGGGAAATCTGCAAGTCCACTGGAGGCCTGAGTTAGAGTCAAAGACTGTATTTGTGCATGGGTGGGTAGGTGGAAGGGAGGTAGGAAGGAATGGGGCTTGTTTTGTTGTTATTTTCTTGCTTGTTGTGGTCTGTGTTGTTCTATTGAACATTGGGATCATACTATGTTGATGCTGGAATATGTAGTGATTCTTGTGTGTGCCCCCCAGCATATCCTTATGTGTCGTTTGCAGTAACAGCCAACACAACCTTTCATTATATGTTTCAATGTACATGTGATATAATAAATCTGAATCTGAATTATCTGATCATTTCTGGCAGGCAGCAATCATTGCAAGAAGTCAAACATGAGGAAATTTGCAGATGCTGGAAATTCAAGCAACACACACAAAATGCTGGTGGAACGCAGCAGGCCAGGCAGCATCTATAGGGAGAAGCACTGTCGACGTTTCGGGCCGATGTCTGGACGAAGGGTCTTGGCCCGAAATGTTGACTGTACTTCTTCCTATAGATGCTGCCTGGCTTGCTGCGCTCCACCAGCATTTTGTGTGTGTTGCAAGAAGTCACTTGTTGGTGAGAGAGCACGAGGGTTAAAAGAGCTTGGGGTCTTTCAAAACTTTTCAGCAGGCTGGAATCATAACGATCTCTTAAGAACTGAAAGGGGCAAATAAAAAGAAGCAAGGTGTAAGTGGAATGGCCAGATTTTAACTCAACAAGCTTAGGCAATACAGGCGAAGGCTAAAATTTAAATTTGAGAAGTTAGAGGTAGTTAAGCAGCGGAGTGCTATCCTGTAAGATACAGGATTTCAGAGTGCCTAACAGTCTCCCTGATGACTGTATCTGCAGGAAAAGCACCAACTGCAGTTCCTGAACGGCAAGGCCGAGAAACTGGAGCTGGTTGTACTCAGGATCCAGGAGGCTAAAAACCTTATAGATGAAACTTTTTCTGAGGTGGTCACATCCAGAGTGCAGGCTTCATATAGTTGATGGGTGACCACCAGGAGAAGGGGAGTAAGCAGTCAGTGCAGGGTTCCCCTGTGGCTATTCCCTCAGCAACAACTATATCCCTTTGAATACTGCTGGGGGGAGGAGAGGATGACCTATCAGGGCACAGCAGCAGCAGCCAGGCCAGCTCAGAGGCTCAGACAGGCAATGCAATAGTGATAGGAGACTTGATGGTTAGGGAGACAGTCAGGAGATTCTGTGGCTGCAGAAGAGATGCCAGGATGGTGTTCTGCCTCCCAGGTGCTAGAGTCCAGAATGTCTCAGCACAGCTGCAGAAGATTCTGATGAGAGAGGGTGAGCAGGTGCACAGTGGCACCAATGACACCGGTAGAGAGGGAGAACAGGAGGCCCAGTGCAGTGCGTACAGGAAGTTAGGGAAAAGGCTGAACAGCAGGACCTCCAAGGTAGTAATCTCTATCACCACGTGCTAGTCAGGGTAGGAGTAGGATGACAGTACAGATGAACAAGTTCCTGAGGAGGCATTTCAGATTTGGGGATCTTTGAGATTTCCTCTGGGAAGGTATGATCTGTACAAAAAGGACAGGTTACATCTGAACCCGAGGGGGACCAATTACCTTGCAGGTTTGCTAGAGCTGTTGGGAAGGGTTTAAACTACTTTGGCAGTGGGATGACAACTGGAGTGATAGGTCTAAGGATGGGGCAGTTGATGCATCATACAGTGAGGCTGTGAGGAAGGACAGGCAGATGATAGGGCAAAATCGAAAAGAGTGATGAATATGGTGTTATATTTGAATGCACGCAGTATACTAAATAAAGCAGATGATCTTGTAGTATGGTTAGAGATTGGCAGGTATGACATTGTGGGAACTCTGAGTCAGGGCTGAAAGAAGATAATTATTGGGAGCCTAACATCCAAGGATACACATTATATTGAAAGGACAGGCAGGTAGGTAGAGAAGATGGCATGGCTCTGTTGGTAAAAAATGAAATCTAATCCTTAGAAATTGGGACATAGGATTGGAAGATGTAGAATCCTTGTCAGTAGAGTTAAGAAACTGCAAAGGTAAAAAAGACTTTGATAGGAGTTATACAGACTTCTGAACAGTAGCCAGGATGTGGGATGTAAATTACAACAGGAGATAGAAAAGGCGTGTACAGTAAAAAGGGCAACGCTACGATTGTCATGGGGAGATTTCAAAGTTGATTGGAAGGGGACACTAGCAGAGATGACAGCAGAGCAGTAATGGCTGGAGTTTCTGTGAGCAATTTGAAAGGCCAGGAGAGATACATCCCAAAGAAGTATTCTAAAGACAGGATGATGCAACCATGGCTGACAAGGGAATTCAAAGCCAACATTAAATCAAAAGAGACAGCATATAATAGAGCAACAATTAGTGGAAAGTTAGAGGATTGGGAGGCTTTTAAAAACCAAAAGGCAACTTAAAAAGCCTTAAGGAGGGAAAAGATGAAGGTCAGCTAGCCAATAATATCAAAAGGGATACCAAAGGCTTTTTCAGGTATGTAAAGAGTAAAGAGTAGAGAGTAAGATATTGGACTGCTGGAAAATGATGCTTGAGAGGTAATAATGGGGTACAAGGAAATGGTGGCAAACTGACTTAAGTATTTTGCACGTCTTCACTGTGGACGACACGAGCAGTACAGTGGAAGTTCAAGGTGTCAGGGGACAGAAGAGAGTGCAGTTGCTATTATTAGGGAGAAGGTGCTTGGGAAGCTGAAAGGTCTGAAGGTAGATAAGTCACCTGGATCAGATAGAAGAAATAACAAACATGATAGTCAAAGGAAAATGTTATGTACTTGGATTTTCAGAAGGCCTTTGACAAGGTGCTGCATATAGACTGCTTAACAATAGCCCATGGTATTACAGGAAAGATACTAGCATGGATAGAGCATTAGCTGATAGGCAGGAAGCAAAGTGTGGGAAGAAAGGAAGCCTTTTCTATTGGCTGCCGGTGACTAGCGGTGTTGTGCAGGGGGTCAGTGTTGAGACCGATTCTTCTTATTTTGCATGTTAATGATTTGGATGATAGAATTGACGGTTTTGTGGCCAAGTTTGCAGATGATACGTAGATAGGTGGAGGGGCAGTTAGTTTTGAGGAAGCAGGAATGCTGCAGAAGGATTCAGACCTTTTTTATGCCATGGACCCTACCATTAATCAAGGGGTCTGTGAACTATAGGTTGGGAACCCCTGTCTTAGACAGATTAGGAGAATGGGCAAAGAAGTGGCAGATGGAATACTGTGTCAGGAAGTGTATGGTCATGCACTTTGTATAAGGAATAACAGTGTAGACTATTTTCTAAACAGGGAGAAAATTCAAAAATCCGAGATACAAGGGGACTTGTGTGTCTTCGTGCAAAATTCCCTAAAGGTTAACTTGCAGATTGAGCCAGCGATGAGGAAGGCAAATGTCATGTTAGCATTTATTTCAAGAGGACTAGAACTTTGTAAGGCACTGTGAGCAGTTTTGGGCCCCTTATCTGAGAAGTGATCTGCCAAAATTGGGGAAGGTCAAAGGAGATTCATGAGAATGATTGCTGGAATGAAAGGCTTATCATATGAGGAGCATTTGATAGCTCTGGGCCTGTACTCGCTGGAATTTAGACTGGAATTTGGAACTTGCGAGGGGGAAGTCTCGTTGAAGCTTATAGAATATTAAAAGGCTTAGATAGAATGGATGTGGAGAGGATGTTTCCGATAGCGGCTGAGTCTAGGAGTAGAGGGCACAGCCTCAGAATAGAGGGGTGTCCTTTTAGAACAGAGATGAGGAGGAATTTTTCAGCCAGAGGTAGACAGGTTATTGATTAGTCAAAGGTTACAGTGAGAAGGCAAGACAATGGGGTTGAAAGGCATTATAAAGCAACAATGTTGGAATGGCAGAGCTACTTGATGGGCTGAATGGCCTAATTCTGTTCCTATGTCTAATGGTCTATTATCTCACTGCTGTTCAGTTGCTACATTTTTTATATCTTAGAAAGTGGTTAGAGTTTAAAAAATATTTTCATTGACTGTGAGGCATTTTGGAACTTGCTGAAAGAGATGAGTAAGTGCTACATAAATGCAATAATCCTTGTAATATTTAATCTTCATAAACCATAGACTGCTAAGTAGAAGTCATGTGAGCAACTACAGATCAGACTTTGTGTGGGGAACTATTTTGCACGATTTTGATAAAGTCTCTCTTTACAATACTAACTTCACAATGCAGATACATATATATATATTAGGCCACTTGCTGATTAATTATACAGAGTTGAATTCAACAAAGGGGGTAGTTCAGAGGATAGATTGTTACCAATGGAAATGGAAGGCATCCATAAAGTACTCACCTGGGACTGCGACAAAGAACTTGACAGCATCTCGGTGTCCATGGAAACACAGCTGAGCATGTGCCATAGAGCAGTAAGGTATAAATGTGCCAGGGGTGATCTTGTCACTGTTTTCGTCGCCATAGACACGGATGACATTTCCGGGACGGTTTCCAGACCCCCCTGACACTTTATTGGCTGCGGAGAGAGAACATGGTGAGTGGGAGCAATGGAACAAGACAAAAAAAAACAAAGAACTTCTGGAGAAAATAATACAGCCACAATCATGGCAGTGGTGGCTAAAGCTGAAGCAAAATGAAAAGATGTTAAAGTAAAAAGAGGGTCTTTAGGAATAGAGTGGCAGCTGAGGAAAGGTCTTGGGGGAGAATCCACAGAGCATGCTACATTCTGACTATGGCAGGTGGACATGGGTAATGCGGTATGCTTAATTCTAAGTTGCCATTTTCCCCCGGGACACTGAAAGCTCTGACAGTACTGGGACACCAGCTCTCAGAAAACTTTGACAGGACCTTTAGTAGCAAATTCTTTCCAATATAACTGGGTGCAGACACACAGCATTTTATTAGTGGGAAAGGTAGCATTCATAGTGTTTGCAAAAAAATTTCTGCTAATTCTTCCACTTTACAGTTTATATGATTAAGAAGAGAACTTCAGTTAAAGTTACACGTAAAATGCTGGAGGAACTCAGCATCTATGAAGAGGAATAAACAGTTAATTAATGCTTTGAGCGGAGACCCTTCATCAGGACTGTTGCCTGATCTGCCGATTTCCTCCACCATTTTGTACGTGTTCCTCTGGATTTTCAGCATCTGCGGAATCTCTTGTGTTTTCAGACAAAGGTTTCTTCCAAATAAAATCAGAATTCACTGTGGTCTGCGCACAGTAACTGCTAGTGAACAGGTGAAGGGAACAGAAAGCAGAAAAACTACAACCCTCTCTCGAAAAGTTATACCTTCCAGCCCCTGCTAGTCATACAATGCAACATTTCCTCAAATGGCAAACAAAAGCCATGGACAGAATGGAAACCCACTCACAGCAAGTACCCCAACATATTTAGCCCACTTGAGGAGACCAAGTCTCACTGTGTCATGATTTGATTTGTATGAACAGGATGCAACACAAGTTTTTCACTGTGCCTTGGTACATGTGACAATAATACTGTAAACCAATTCTAATTCCCCTTTCAAATTTGCAACCTATCATAGTTGTACCTGCACCAACAGAAACAAATGCCTTAGGAGAATTTGTGTTGCCTGCCAGGATTCTAAGCACCCGGGACTGACTGCTCTGTAGTTTTAAGCCAAGGCATATCTTTGCAAAGAACCAAAATCTCCTTTGCCCAAATGTTTGTATACTACCCAAACACAATTAATCTGTCCAAAACTGCTCACAATACACAAAGTGCTGTCTGACAAATGTCTCATAAAGCCTCAGCATCACATCCTGGCTTTTATATTCTAGTGCTTACAAAATGAATGCTAACATGGCATTTGCATTCCTTACCACATTAAGTTTTGGGCCCCTTCCAAAAAAACTGTGCTGGCATTGGAGAGGGTCCAGGCTAAGTTCATGAGAACGATTCCGTGAATGTAAGGGTTAACGTAAGAGACACCTTTGTTGACCCTGGGTCTGTACTTGCTGGAGTTTAGAAGTAGTGGGGGGGTGGGGATCTCATTGAGCTAGATTCCTAACAACTGGATACTTCACTTTAGATAACTACAAAGTGCAGTATTCAATGGGCACTATTCCAGTCCACCCAAAATGAGAAGCTCCTCAATTTTATTTATGTGATTCAAGTTCTGAATGCAATTTTTATAGATCTGTCAAAGGCCAAATATAATTAATAGAATTATATTCTCTGTAAGAGTCCACAAGTAAGTGGATTCCAAGCATAGTAAAATGGAGGGCTACATAGAAGGGAAGAGTTAAACTGATTTTAGAGTCGGTTAAAAGGTCTGCAAGGACCTGTACTGTACTGTAATGTTCTATGTCTGAATTTAATTTTAATTTATTAACTTCATAATTAAGTCTACATTTATTTAATTGAACAGAAAGCCAATCTGATCATTAATCTTAATAGAGAAATAAACTTCAAAATACGTTAATGTGGTATTTCAGTAGAAGGCTAAACATTAGAGACATCCTCCAAACTAATGACCAGCCTAGTCTTTGTTTCAAATTAGTAAATGGATCAGCAAGTCAGAGCAAATAAATAAACACAGGCAGAGCGCTGCACGGCTTCAGTGAGGATGGAAATGAAAGCCCTCAAAACAAAATTAATCCTTCGCTGGAGAAAGGGGATGGAACATCCAGTACTTAGGCTACTGTGACTAATCAGCAAGCATACATTATTGCTGCAATGCAGTGACCAGCGTCAGGGTAACATTTAGACAAGGTAGAGAAAGAGGGGAGAAGAGGAGGCCAAACATTATAAAGAAAAGGTGGATGTAAGTTGCCTTGACTGGCTAAAACAGCCCGAGACAGAGATTCTGATGGTTTTATCTGCACTTACCCCTCAGACCCAGTAACCGTCCCTGGTGGAGGACTACAGCTATAGTGAGAAGAAAAGGATTAGAACCCACCAATCTTAAATCTCAGGCCTGAAGTTTGCAATTTAAATGTATAAACAGTCTTAGAACAAAAAACTTTGATGCAAGCATGAAAACTTTTCACTAAGGTTAAGATGCCTGTCGTTTTAGTGACCAGAACCAGGACACTTTTAATTAGAATGCATAGTAACTGATTCCTTAAGACTACACTCAGTTCCAGCTTCAATAAAGCCACATTGCTGGGTGATATGTTTGTAGGACCCAATGTTGATTAATTACACTTAGAAGGACAATGGACAGGCATCAGCTTTTCCAATCCCATGGCTTAGCCAAAACACAATCTGCTGCAACGCAAAGTTACTGGTTCCAAATGGCAGCACTATCTTCAATGCAAATATCACTCCAAGTTCCTCTTAATCCCCTTCAGTTTTGTGAGTGTCTCCAGGGAAGGAAAGCTTCCTCCGCAAATTCTGAAGCTATATCATCACTCCTTTGTGCATTATTTTCATATAAAGGTTAAAACTTGCACAAAAATCAGAAGGTTTAAACATCAGAAGCAGGGTGTGTGTAGGCACAGAGTGAGCAGAAAGAACTGTCTCAATTCCTGCTATATGGTCAGTTGAGCTACAAAGAATGGGAGTCTCAGGACACAGGGTTCTTTCTGCAAGTGGGAAAGGGCTAAAGAAACAAACAGGTAAGATGGAATTTTCTTACTGACTGGTGCCAGGGTTATTCCATTACCGAAGAGCAGAACAGTAGCTCAGACACAAGACATTCACATGAGGAAAGGGAAAGGGAAATAAAATTGTCTGATCATCCATTAAAAGATACCACTTCCAGAAAAACTAAACCCACTCCAAATTAGTACCCTTTACCTACCTTACAGAGGTAAATACAGACATATTCCAAACACTCATGAGTTTGCAGGTACAAGCTTACTTTGAGAAAAACCTAAAGCTTGTACTAGACTTTCTGATCTGAACTGACAATGTCGTCAAGTGCAATAAGAAATCTCTTTCTACAGTCAGCATGGGGCTGATGAGAAGCAAAATTAGATGCTTGAAATCTGGAGGGCACTTCCAGTTTCCACTAAAGTTATCAGCTAGTTTTAAATGGAGAAGCAGGGAAACTGTCTGTCGAAGAGTAGTAGAGGGAACGTTTTAACTGGTCTAGATGGGAAAAGACTTACTGTTACAAAGAACACTGGGGAAACAAGAAGGTTCGCGATGTAAATATCACCTCATTACTCACTTTCTGTGAGGGGGATGGAGATGATGACACCATTGCCAGTGCCTACCCAGAGGCGGTTACAGGACACCATGAGAGCCGTGATCCGCACGAAAGAGAAACCAAGTTTCCCAGTTCCTTTAAAACAAAACAACAAAAAAATTTCAAACAGTATTACTGAATAATAATAAATACAATTACTCCCATGCCTTCTCTCCCCTTAAATTGCAGACAAAAACAAAATTCAGAGTAAATTTATTATCAAAGTACATACCGTATATGGTTTTTTATATATTACACACACACCACCACCCCCCACCCCCCCCAAATCAGGAGATTCATTTTCTTGCAGACATTTACATGAAAAATAAAAACTACAATAGAATCTATGAAAAACCACAAAGACTGACAAACAACCAATGCACAAAAAGAAACTGTAAACTGTAAGTAGAGAGCTGGAGTTGTAGATTCCTTGCAAGTGAGCTGTAGGTCGCGGATCAATTTTGAGTTGCTGAGTGAAGTTATCCACACCAGTTTAGAAGTCTGGTGGTTGAGGGTAATAACTGTCCCTGAATCTAGTGACGTGGGACCCAAGGCTTCTGTACCTCTTGTCCGACTGTAGTAGCGAGAAGAGAGCATAGCCTGAATGGTGGGGCTTCTTGATGATGGAAGCTGCTTTCTTGTGGTAAAAGTGAATATGTTAAATTGAAGGCTACGTAAGACCTTGGAGTAGGTGAAAAGGTCAGCACAACATCTGTGCCGAAAAGCCTGTACTGTGCTATATTCGGTTTATTGTTGTTTCTTATTTAAAGGTACAACATTCCCTATCCTATCACCCAGAAGACATGCAGCATTGGAATATTACTAATTCCCAGCTTACTATACTGAGGAGATCCATAATGACAAGAGCAAAGTTATGCATTACAGTTTAGTCAGACAGGGGTCGGAAATGTACAGTAAATGGTAGGGGTGTGGGATTGAAGTCAGATAGGGGTCAGACATGTACAGTAACTAACACCATAAGATATAGGAGCAGAATAGGCCATTTGGCCCATCAAGTCTGCTGCGCCATTCAATCATGGCTGATCCTTTTTCCTCTCCTCCTCAACCCCATTTCCTGGCCTTCTCCCTGTAATCTTTGACGCCTTGTCCAATCAAAAACCTTTCAATCTCTGCCTTAAATACACCTAATGACCTGGCCTCCACAGCTGCACATGGCAACAAATTCCACAAATTTACCACCCTCTGGCTAAAGAAATTTCTCTGCATCTCTGTTTTGAATGGACGCTCCTTTATCCTGAGGCTGTGGCCTCTTGTCCTAGACTCTCCCACCATGGGAAACACCCATTCCACATCTACTCTGGCTAGGCCTTTCAACATTCGAAAAGTTTCAATGAGATCCCCTCTCATCCTTCTAAATTCCAGTGAGTACAGACCCAGAGCCATCAAATGTTCCTCATATGATAACCCTTTCATTCCTGGGATCATCCTTGTGGACCTTGTCTGGACCCTCTCCAATGCCAGCACATCTTTTCTAAGATGAGGAGCCCAAAACTGTACACAATATTCAAGGTGAGACCTCACCAGTGCCTTATAAAGCCTCAGCATCACATCCCTGCTCTTGTATTCTAGACCTTTTGAAATGAATGCTAACATTGCATTTGCCTTCCTCATCGCCGATCCAACCTTCAAGTTAACCTTTAGGGTGTTCTGCTCAGTCTCCCAAGTCCCTTTGCATCTCAAATTTTTGGATTTTCTCCCCGCTTTTTCCAATATTATATTTCATTTGCCACTTTCTTGCCAATTCTCCTAATCTGTCTAAGTCCTTCTGCATCCTACCTGTTTCCTCAACACTACCTACCCCTCCACCAATCTTCATATCACCTGCAAATTTGGCAACAAAGCCATCTATTTCATCACCTAGATTATTTATATACAGCATAAAAAGAAGTGATCCCAAAACTGACCCCTGCAGAACAGCACTGGTCACTGGCAGCCAACCAGATAAGGATCCTTTTATTCCCACTCTCTGCCTTCTTCCAATCAGCCAATGCCCTATTCATCTTAGAAACTTTCCTGTAATACAATGGACTCTTAACTTGGTAAGCAGTCTCAAGTATGACACCTTGTCAAAGGCCTTCTGAAAGTCCAAATATACAACATCCACTACATCCACTTTATCTATCCCACATAATCTCCTCAAAGAATTCCAACAGGTTTGTCAGTCAGGATTTTTCCTGAAGGAAAACAAGCTGACTTTGTACTATCTTGTCCTGTGACACCAAGTACTCCATCTCCTCATTCTTAACAATTGACTCTAACATCTTAGCCATTGAGGTCAAGCTAACTGGTCTATAATTTCCTTTCTGCTGCCTTCCTCCTTTTAAAGAGTGGAGTGACATTGGCAATTTTCCAGTCCTCTGGCACTATGCCAGAGTCTGATGATTTTTGAAAGATCGTTTCTAATGCCACCACAATCTTTAACGCTACCTCTTTCAGAACCCTAGAATGCTGTTCATCTGGGCTGGGTGACTTATGTACCTTTAGGTCTTTCAGGCTGTTGAGCACGTACTCCCTTGTAATAGTAAATGCACCAACTTCTCTTCCTTCACACACTACAACATCTGCTAGTGTCTTCCACAGTGAAGTTCACCTGCCATCTCCTTGTCCCAGACATCCCACCTCTCCCAGAAGTTCCAGGAGTCTCCCATATATTGATAGCGGCTCCCTGATGCCCACTAATTATATAAAATATCCTGGAAATCGATTTTTTTGAGAGGGAGAGGGAGAGGAAGAGCCAGAGCAAGAGTGAGAGAGCATCCTGATTGGTCTCTCTTCGTGCTAAGTAGACCTATCAGTTTTCTCTGTGGGCGGGCTTTATAGTCGACCTCAAAAATAATGACAGTGTTGCTCGCTGCACTGTTTGCAACTTTTCTATTGCCTATGATGGGATAAAATGTAAAAGACATGTTGAGGTGAGTTTAACAGGTATCATTCGTTCACTAGCATAACTAATGTTATTTAAACTAGCTGGCTAGCTGCCAAGGAGCTACTCTATTGATGTCCTACGTGATGAGGCCAAACTCCCTGTAGACTTGCTTAAAGTTGTAATAGAATAAAAAATGACTCCATGATAAAATAAGTACATATTTTAATGTCACATTTTCTGCATATACCCAACTTGATTTACAGATTAGACAAAATCACTAAACAAAGTATTACGTACACCCTTGGAGGTCGACCGGCTGGGGGGTGGATGGGGGTGCTACCTCCCTGAAATGAGTTTTTGCAGGGTGGGATGTCTGCTGTCCCCCGTTATTATTTCTCCTGCCTCATTTTATAGCGGTCCTATATCCACTCTGATCTCTCTTTTATTTTGGAAATGTATTGACTATTTCTTACATCTTTCACATACATGAGTGGTAAAAATCTTTACGTTACGTATCCATCTAAATGTGCAACGTGCAATCATAGTAATTTATAATATGTTTTAATAAATAGAGATGTAACATAGAAATACGCTCAAATCAGCGTGTTATTCAGTCTGATGGCCTGGTGGAAGAAGCTGTCCTGGTGCCTGTTGGTCCTGGCTTTTATGCTGTGGTACCATTTCCTGGATGGTAACAGCTGGAATAGATTGTAGTTGGGTGACTTGGGTCTCTAACAATCCTCCGGGCTCTTTTTTTATACCTGTCTTTGTAAATGTCCTGAATCATGGGAAGTTCACAATTACAGATGTGCTGGGCTGTCTGCACCACTCTCTGCAGAGTCCTGCGATTAAGGGAGGTACAGTTCCCATTCCAGGCAGTGATGCAGCCAGTCAGGATGCTCTCAATTGTGCCCCTGTAGAAAGTTCTTAGGATTTGGGGAACCCATATCTAACTTTCTCAACCATCTGAAGTGAAACAGGCGTTGTTGTGCCTTTTTCACCAGTGTGTACAGACCACGTGAGGTGCTTGGTGATGTGGATGCCGAGGAACTTAAAACTTTTGCCCTCTCAACCCCAGATCCATTGATATCAATACGGGTTAGCCCATCTCCATTCCTCCTTTTAGTTGTTCTCTGTAGGTTTTTAAAAACTTCCCAATCCTCTACCTTCCCTAATTTTTGCTTTGTTGTATGCTCTCTCTTTGGTTTTTACATTTGCTTTGACTTCCTTGGTCAGCCATGGTTGTACTATTTTGCCATTTGAGTATTTCTTTACTTTTGGAATACTCATGTCCTGCACCTTCCTCATTTTTCCCAGAAACGCATGCTATTGCTGTTCTGCTGACATCCCTGCCAGCAGCTCCTTCCAATTTACTTTGGCCAACTCCTCTCTCATACCACTGTAATTTCCCGTACTCCACTGAAATACTGCTACATCAGACTTTACTTTCTTAAATGGTAGGGATGTGGGACTGAAGTCAGTCAGATGGGGTCAGAAATGTATAGTAAATGATAGTAGGGATGTGGGACTGAAGTCAGTCAGATGGGGTCAGAAATGTATAGTAAATGGTAGGGGTGTGGAATTGAAGTCAGTCAGATGGGGTGGGACATGTAGGAGTGTGGGACTGAAGTCTGCAGTTCCCTGAAATTAGGAACACTGGTTGATGAGTGGTGAAGAAAGAATATAATATTCCTTTTAAATCTTTCTCCTTTCACCTTAAACCATTGCCCTCTCACCTTAAGACTCTCCAAACCTGGAAAAAAAGATTATCCATCTACTGTACCTACAATCTTCATAATTTAACATCCCTTCTTTGCTCAAATGACAACAGTCCCAGCCTATCAAGTCTCTCTTTACAACTCACATCCTGCAATCTTGGCAACATCCTAGTCAATCTGTTTGGCACCATTTCCATCACATACCAGAACTGTACACAATGTTCCAGATATGGTCTTCACATGACAGAGGGATGGGAAACAGTATGATAGAGCTAGCAAGTTTACAAGATGATGGGTGTAACATGAATGTAAGGAAGGACAAGCCAATGATTGGGTACAAATGCAGACAGAGCAGAGTTTAATTGTACCGTAGGGCAAAATTCAAAAAGGTGAAGAATACAGGACTGAAGGTGCTGTACTTAAATGCGTGTAGCATTCAGAATAATGTGGACGAACTTGTGGCGCAAGTAGAGACTGGTTGTTATGACGTAGACGTGTATTATTAAGTTGTGGCTGAAAGAAGGCCATAGTTGGGAGTATTATATCAAAGGGTATACTTTGTATCAAAAGGACAGGTACAAAAGTATGGCTCTGTTGGTAAGAGATGTAATTACATCTTTAGAAAGAGGTGACATAGGGTCAAGAGAATGTTAAATCTTTGTGAGTGGAGTTACAAAACTGCAAAGGCAAAAGTCCATTATGGGAATCATATATAGACCTCCAAATAGTAGCCGAGATGTGGGGTTGAGATTTCAAAGGGAGCTGGAAAAGGCTGGATATGGGTAATGACACATTGTAATGGGGACTTCAATAAGCAGGGGGATTGGGAAAATTGGCCGGTGTCGGATCGCAAAAGAGGGAGTTTGTTGAATGCCTATGAGATAGCTTTCTAGAGCAGCTCGTGTTTCAGCCTATTTAGGTAAAGGCTATCTTAGATTGCGTGTTGTGTAATAACCCAGATTTTGTTAATGAGCTTAATATAAAGGAACCCTTAGGAGATAGTGATCATAATATGAGCAAATTCATACTGAAAGTTGACAGACAGACAGACAGACATACTTTATTGATCCCGAGGGAAACTGGGTTTCATTACAGTCGCACCAACCAAGAATAGTGTAGAGATATAGCAATATAAAACCATAAATAATTAAATAATAATAAGAAGAAGAAGTAAATTATGACAAGTGAAAATAAGTCCAGGACCAGCCTATTGGCTCAGGGTGTCTGACCCTCCGAGGGAGGAGTTGTAAAGTTTGATGGCCACAGGCAGGAACGACTTCCTATGACACTCAGTGTTGCATCTCGGTGGAATGACTCTCTGGCTGAATGTACTCCTGTGCCTAACCAGTACATTATGGAGTGGATGGGAGGGAGAAGCATAAGTCACATGTATCAGTATTGCAATGGAGTAAAGGGAATTACAGAGGCATGAGCGAAGAGCTTGCCCAGGTAGATTGGAGGAAGATATTGGCAGGGGATAACAGCAGAGCAGAGATGGCTGAAGTTTCCGGGAATAGCTCACCAGGCTCAGGATAGGTATGTCTCACATAAGAAGTTGTTCTCAAATGGCATGGCTAGGCAACCATGGCTGACAGTTATGTTAAGGACTACACAAAAGCCAAGGAAAGGGCATATATGGTTAAAAAAAAAACTGTGGGAAGTTGGATGACTGGAAAGCTTTTAAAATCCAAGAAAAGGCAACCAAAAATGCCATAAGGGAAAAGATGAAATATGTGAGCAAACTAGCAAATAATATAAAGTAGCTTATCAAAAGTTTTTTCAATTAGATAAGAGTAAAAGGGAGATGAGAGTTTATATTGGACCGCTTGAAAATGATGCTGGTGAGGTAGTAATGGGGGACAAAGAAATGACAGATGAACTTAATACATACTTTGCATCAGTCTTCACTGTAGAAGACACTAGCAGTGTGCCAGAGGTCCATGGGTGTCGGGGAGCAGGAGTGAGTACCATTGCTATTACAAAGGAAAAAGTGCTAGGCAAACTCATAAATCTTAAGGTGGATAAGTCACCTGGACCTGATGAACTACATCCCAGAGTCCTGAGAGAGGTTGCTGAAGAGATAACGGATGCATTGGTCATGATCTTTCAAGAATCACTTGATTCTGGCATGGTCCTGGAGGACTGTAAGATTGCAAATGTCACTCCACTCTTTAAGAAGGGAGAAAGGCAAAAGAAAGGAAATTATAGGCCAGTAAGCCTAACCTCAGTGGTTGGGAAAATGTTGGAGTTTATTACTAAGGATGAGGTTTCAGGGTACTTGTTGACCAATGATAAAATAAGTCAAAGTCAGCATGATTTCTGTAAAGTGAAATCTTGCCTGACAAATCTGTTAAGAGTTCTTTGAGGAAGTTACATGCAGGGAGAACAAAGGAAAGGCAGTGGATGTCATTTACTTGGATTTTCAGAAGGTGTTACACGAGGCTGCTTAACAAGATAAAATCCTACGGTGTTAAAGGAGAGATACTGGCATAGACAGAGGAATGGCTGACAGGCAGGAGGCAGTAAGTGGGAATAAAAGGGATCTTTTCTGGTTGGCTGCCAGTGACTAATAGTGTTCCTCAGGGGTCAGTATTGGGACCGCTACTTTTACATTGTTTGTCAGTGATTTGGATAATGGCTTTGTAGCAACGTTTGCGGATGACATGAGGATAGGTGGAGTGGTAGGTCATGCTGAGGAAGTTATGTGATTGCAGAAGGATTTAGACAAATCAGAAGAATGGGCAAAAATGCGACAGATGGAAAACAGTAATGAACAATGTATAATAATGCATTTTGGTAAAAATAATAATAGTGCTGACTATTATCTAAGTGGGGAGAAGGTTCAACCATCAAAGGTGCAGAGGTACTCAGGAGTCCTCGTGCAAGACTCCCAGAAGGTTATTTTACAGGTTGAGTCTCTGGTAAAGGCAGCAAATGCAATGTTGGCATTTATTTCAAGGGGAATAGAATGTAAAAGCAAGGAGATGATACTGACAACAACACACACAAAATGCTGGTAGAACACAGCAGGCTAGGCAGCATCTATAGGGAGAAGCGCTGTCGACTTCTCGGCCCGAAACGTCGACAGCGCTTCTCCCTATAGATGCTGCCTAGCCTGCTGTGTTCTACCAGCATTTTGTGTGTGTTGCTGTTTGAATTTCCAGCATCTGCAGATTTCCTTGTGTTTGCGAGATAATACTGAACTTTTATAAGACACTAGACAGGCCGCACTTGGGGTATTATCAACAGTTTTGGGCCCCATATCTCAGAAAGGATGTGCTGTCATTGGAGAGAGTCCAGAGGAGGTCACAAGGATGATTCTGGGAATGAAGGGGTTAACATATGAGCAGCATTTGGCAGCTTTGTGCCTGTACTCACTGCTCACTGGCACGCAGAAAAGTGCCGGGGGGGGGAGGGGATCCCATTGAAGCTTATTGAATATTGAAAGGACTAGAGAGGGTTGATGTGGATATGATGTTTCCTAAGGTGAGGTATCCAGGACTTGAGGGCACAGCCTCAAAATTGAGGGGTGAAATTTTAGAACAGAGTTAAGGAGGAATTTTTTTAGCCAGAGAGTAGTGAATCTGTGGAATGCTCTGTCATAGACTGCAGCAGATGCCAAGTCCACGGGCATATTTAAAGCAGAAGTTAATAGTTTCCTGATTGGTCAGGGCATCAAAGGATATGGTGAGAAGGCAAGTGCATGGGGGTTAAACCTCTGCTGCCTTGCGGCCATACCCACCCATGGGAAAGGCTTCGGAAGTAAATGCCGAGGAAAAGATCTGGAGTCGGGGTCCCTAAGGCAGTTTGATGTTGTTTGCAAATTCATTCTGGCACTGTCTGCAATGACACTGGTGCTAAGCTGTTCGGGCGCTTGCCCTTCTCTCGGACTACATCAGTGACGTGTAGAGGGGGATCCTGGTGCAGAGGCAACAGCTGGTTCTTCAAATCTTCCTGCCCAGGCTTGTACTCTGGAGAGGACACAGCTCACCAGAGGCACAAAGCCATGATCCCCTGGGATCTGCAGCTCCCTACACATTAGGCCACAGGGCCCATTTCTGTACTGTGTATCTCTAGGAATCAAGAAGCTTTCCATGTAATATTATCATGGCTCGCCTGATATCCCCCTGCAGTATAGTGATGTTACTTCCATGCTTAGTGTTTATTTGGATCAGAATATAAAACCTGGATGATATTTGTCACACGTACATCAAAACATACAGTGAAATGCATCCTTTGTGTTAAATCAAATCAGTGAGGATTGCTTTGGGCAGTGCCAACATAATATGCCCACAATTTACTCACCTAACCCGTATGTCTTTGGAATGTGGGAGGAATTTGGAGAACCTGGATGAAATCCATGCAGTCATGGAGAAAACATAAACTCCTTACAGAGAGCAGAGGGAATGGAACCCTGATTTTACAGTTATCTACTAAGTTATTGCGCTGACCCGTTCTATCCACACTTTTCCTCAACAATGCCTCATTCCCCAGACAGGAAATACACTTCCTGCTCACAGTCTTCTGAAATCAATTCCTCATTCTAATGAGGATTTTACATTATTGACATCATACTTTACTCCCAATCTATAGCCTTTCTTTATAAACAAAGTTCTATAAAAATCCTCCATAATTGGAAGATTTTCCACTAAATCTTTTAGCCTTCCCGTAATCATATTAGCTCTCCTCAGAATCGTTTTTTAAAATATACAAGAAATAGAAAACAGACTAGGAAGCACCCAAAAATAGATCGGGATTAAACTGTGTCTCCCTTTACAAAGCTGTCTAAGCTGCTAATTTTCCAACAATTTGTGTTTTCCGTTACTATAAGCCTTTTGTTTAATTGCTTTGCTCTCTTTCTGTAGGTGCTGTTTTATGCACCTATGCTGAGTTCGTCAATTTCATCAACTTTGCCTCCACTTCTACCCTGCCCTTAAATTTACTTGGTCCATTTAAGACACCTCTCTCCTCTTTCTCTGGAGATAAACTGTCTACTCACATCTTTAATAAACCTAACAATTCCCACAGCTATCTTAACTATACCTCTTCCCACTTGGTCTCCTGTAAAAATGTTATTCCCTTTCTCAGTTTCTTCATCTCTGCTGTATCTGTTCCCAGATGAAGCTTTCCTTTGCAGGACATCAAACATGTCCTCCTTCTTCAAAGAACGGGGGTTTCCCTTCCTCCATCACTGATGCAGCTCTCACCCACACCTCCTCCATTTCCTGAACATCTGCGCTCACCCCACCTTCCTGCTTCTCTTGTTCTCACCTACCTCCCCATCAGCCTCCGCATCCAACACATCATTCTCTGCAACTTCTGCCATCTTCAATGGGACCCTACCACCAAACACATCTTTACCTCCCTGCCACTCTCCACTTTCTGCAGGATCACTCAGTGATTCCTTTCTCCATTCGTCCCTCTCCACTAATCTCCCTGCTCGCCATAGAAATGCTACATCTGCCCATTCAGCTCCTCTCTTACCTCCATTCAGGGCCCCAAACAGTCCTTCCTGGTGAGGCAACACTTCATCTGTGAATTTGTTGGGATTTTCCATTGTGTCTGGTGCTCATGATGCAGCCTCCTCTACAGTGGTGAAACCCAGTGTAAGTTGGGTGACAGCTTTGATGAGCATCTCTGCTCCATCTGCCAAAAGGGGAATTTCCAGGTGGTCCACCATTTTCATTCCTATCCTCATTCCCGTTTCAACATGCCAGTCCATGTCTTCATCTTCTGTCACAAAGAGACCATTCTCAGGGTGGAGAAGCAACACCTCATATTCTGTCTAGGTTCTGTCTAGGTAACCTCCACCTCAGGGCATGAATGTTGACTTCTCCTTCCAGAAATTTTTTGTTCTCTCTCTCCCTTCTTCTATTCACCACTCTGGCCTCACCTCTTCCCACTTGCCTATCATGTCCCTCTGGGACCCCTCCTCCTTCCCTTTCTCCTATTAGATTCCTACTTCTCCAGCCCTTTACCTTTCCAAATTATTGGAAGGTACTCCGAGGGACAGGATATATAAGTATTTGGATGGATATGGACTGATTAAGGATAGTCAACATGGCTTTGTGTGTGGTAGATCATGTCTTACCAATCTTATAGAGATTTTTGAGGAAGTTACCAGGAAAGCTGATGAAGGCAAGGCTGATGATGTTGTCTCCATGGACTTTAGTAAAGCATTTGACAAGGTTCCACTTGGGAGGTTAGTCAAGAAGATCCAAACAAAACATCAACTGTTTATTCATTTCCATAGATGCTGCCTGACCTACTGAGTTCCTCCAGCATTTTTGTGTGTTGCTCTGGATTTCTGGCATCTGCAGAATCTTGTGTTTAGATTTAATTTCCCTTTTACATTTGCACTTCTGACAAATTACATAAAAAGAGACCTCAGAATCTGCTTACTTTCCAAACCCCTCATGCCTTTCCACAGCATCTATATCTCCATTCTGTCTGACTCACTAAGTACATAACTAATATTTCTCTTAATTAAAAAGCCTCTTCCACTGCACTGCAAGCGTGTCTCAAACTTTCAGAACTCTTGTGCATTTTTAATTTAGTTTTCCAAATCATCAAATATGTTATTGCAAGTTTAATAACCTGCTTCTAATTATACACCAGATATGGAAGACATAATCCACAAAGAAGAATAACAGTTGTTTGGAGGATAAGGGTTTGGGAACTGAACATGTGGCTTAAAGCAAATTTTACTGAACTGTTCCAAACATTTGCAAATGGATTAACAAATCCTGCCTATAATTTAAAAAGAATGGAATAAGTAGTGATTACCCACCTAGCATTTTGCTGACGTATGGTTCAATGTCTACATCTTGCAGGTGCTGGTAGGTATGTACATGATAAAGACGAAGGGTAGAGTCAAGACGGATTGAAACCCATACCCCATCTCCAATCCAGGCCAATTGTCTCACCTGGCTTTCCTTCCGTGGGTGGGCATCAAAGGATTTCTGGATACAAAAGCAGATGATATAGCTACAGCACAATACATTACAGTATACCAATATCAAAACAGATGGCATTATACCAATAACATTATACTGTACCCTTTCCTTCAACATGCTGCCTGGATTAAAGAGCATGTTTTATGAGGATGGATTGTGTGGGTCAGGGCTTTTTTCTTTGGAGCAAAGGAGAATGAGAAGTGACTTGATAGAGGTGGACAAGATGATAAGAGGCATAGATTGAATGGACAGCCAGGGACTTTTTCCCAAGGTGGTAACGGTTAATACAAGGAGGCATAATTTTAGGGTGATTGAAGAAAAGTATAGAGGATATGTCAGACTTAAGTTTTTTTTTAATACACAGAATGTGGTGGATGCGTGGAACACACTGTTAGGGGTGATAATAGAGGCAAATACATTTAAGGATATTTAAGAGACTCTTAGATAGGCAAATGGATGACAGAGAAATAGAGGTCTATGTGGGAGAGAAGGATTAGATTGATCTTCGAGTCGTCACAACATTGTGGGTCGAAAGGCCTAAACTGTGCTGTAATGTTCTATGTTCTTAAAATAATATGTTAGATAGGAAAATAAATGTAATTTAGAGCCTTGACAAGTGGCCTTTGTCATTTTTACAACTGTTTGAGCTCAAGAATATTTGACACGATGGCACTTCTGGTTCAAGGTAATTTAAATCTATGTTAGAGGTTTATTTGAACACTTGGCTTTGAAGAACAATACCTCAATTTTCATGGCTTTTGGTTGAACGACATAGATTTTATTCTTGTAGCCACACCATACTTTATCATGCACCACAGTCATGCAGCGAATTGAGTGATGAGGCCGCCCAAAGTCCAGAAGGTGATAGTTGGTAAGATCCCACTGTCCATCTGAGGAACAAACACAAAGGTTGTCCAAAAACACAACGACCCATTGTAAGTTTTAAGTTGGGTAAAAAAAAAAATTGCCTATGACATGGCATTGCTCACATTAACATTGTTAACTGAAGTAATAATTTACTCTCTCCAAACACTTTATGTTCAGTTTAAAGACGTTAGTTAATGGTACATGAATCTTTCCCTCAACGTTCACTGAAGTCAGAAATAAATCCCAGACCATCCAGAGGTCAGAGATCATACATCTTTCTCCTGGATTTCAATTGCACTCCCAGTGGAGAACAGGAAGAGAAAATGTAAACAGGTAATAGGAGCGATGGGAATATGGCACCACTGTTACTGTTGCAACACTGGCTAAATGCTAGCTTGGATCATCCAAGTGGTGGTCCTCAGATACAAGAACATATTTCAAAAGTGATTTTTTTAAGACATGTTAACCCTTCTGAAAGCTTTGTAAATTTCTGTTTCAGACATATAAAGCCCACATCCACAGAAGCCTTCTTGTGTTCATGGTTGTTAGAGAAACCCCTGGAATATGCTTATTGCTTTGTAACTGCACACTCCTGCCACATTAGAGATCACACAATGGATGCCTACATTATTTGATCTCTTTTTTTGCACGTTTGGTGTTTGATGTTCTTGTTGTGTAGGTTTTTAAAGAATAGGTTCTATTGTGTTTCTTTGTTCTATGGCTGCCTGTGAGAAGACAAATCTCAAGGTAGCATATAGTATACATCCTTTTTGGTAATAAATGTACTTTGAACTTTGAATCTAAACAATCAGAACTGGCTCCATGCCAGTTGTTTTCTAGGAAAATCTCTTCCCAAGGAGGCAAAGTGAAATAAATAAATTTTCCATAAAATCCTTTTAAAATGTAACTCAATCCATTTTATTTTTAAGTATTGACACACGTTCAAAGCCAGGCAAAAGCATTCTCGCTGGAGCTTGCTTACTTGGCTCAAGCCCAATTAGTCCAAACATACACATTGCGTTCAGGTCCCATGTACTTTCTGAGAAAACCTTCGGGTCTGAGGTGAGTTGCATTGGACTGGGATGTACTATGTTGTCCTGGCTCAGGAGTTTACCCTGATATAGATGATTTAAGTCCTATTTTAAATTAATCAGAGACCTTTCCCCATGGCAGAAATGGCTAATATGAAGGGGCATAAATTTTACAGTGTTTGGAGGAAAGTACAGTGGCATGCAAAAGTTTGAGCACCCCAGTCAAAATTTCTGTTACTGTGAATCAGTAAGCAAGTAAAAGATGACATGATTTCCAAAAGGCGTGAAGTTAAAGATGACACATTTCTTTAATAATTTAAGCAAGATTACCTTTTTATTTCCATCTTTTACAGTTTCAAAATAACAAAAAAGGAAAAGGGCCCAAAGCAAAAGTTTGGGCACCCTGCATAGTCAGTACTTAGTAACACCCCCTTTGGCAAGTTTAACAACTTGTAAACGCTTTATGTAGCCAGCTAAGAGTCTTGTTTGGGGGATTTTCGCCCATTCTTCCTTGCAAAAGGCTTCCAGTTCTGTGAGATTCTTGGGCCATCTTGCATGCACTGCTCTTTTGAGGTCTATCCACAGATTTTCGATGATGTTTAGGTCGGGGGACTGTGAGGGCCATGGCAAAACCGTCAGCTAGTGCCTCTTGAGGTAGTCCATTGTGGATTTTGAGGTGTGTTTAGGACCATTATCCTATTGTAGAAGCCATCCTCTTCTCATCTTCAGCGTTTTTTTTACAGATGGTGTGATGTTTGCTTCCAGAATTTGCTGGTATTTAATTGAATTCATTCTTCTCTCTACCACTGAAATGCTCCCCGTGCCACTGGCTGCAACACAAGCCCAAAGCATGATCGATCCACCCCAGTGCTTAACAGTTGGAGAAGTGTACTTTTCATGAAATTCTGCACCCTTTTTTCTCCAAACAGAACTTTGCTCATTGTGGCCAAAAAGTTCTATTTTAACTTCATCAGTCCACAGGATTTGTTTCCAAAATGCATCAGGCTTGTTTAGATGTTCCTTTGCAAACTTCTGACGCTGAATTTTGTGGTGAGGACGCAGGAAAGGTTTTCTTCTGATGACTCTTCCATGAAGGTCATATTTGTGCAGGTGTTGCTGCACAGTAGAACAGTGCACCACCACTCCAGAGTCTGCTAAATCTTCCTGAAGGTCTTTTGCAGTCAAACAGGGGTTTTGATTTGCCCTTCTAGCAATCCTACGAGCAGTTCTCTTGGAAAGTTTTCTTGGTCTTCCAGACCTCAACTTGACCTCCACTGTTCCTGTTAACTGCCATTTCTTAATTACATTATGAAATGAGGAAATGGCTACCTGAAAACACTTTGCTATTTTCTTTATAGCCTTCTCCTGCTTTGTGGGCATCATTTATTTTAATTTTCAGAGTGCTAGGCAGCTGCTTAGAGGAGCCCATGGCTGCTGATTGTTGGAACAAGGTTTGAGGAGTCAAGGTATTTATAAAGCTTTGAAATTTGCATCACCTGGCCTTTCCTAATGATGACTGTGAACAAGCCATAGCCCTAATAGGCTAATTAAGGTCTAAGACCTTGGTAAAAGTTATGAGAGCTCAAATCTCTTGGGGTGCCCAAACTTTTGCATGGTGCTCGTTTCCTTTTTTCCCCACTCTGAAATTGTACAAAAGTAATAAACCAATCTTGCTTAAAATGTTGAAAAGAATGTTTCAACTTTAACTTTATGACTTTTGGAGATCAGTTCACCTTCTACTCACTTAACTATTCACAGTAACAGAAATTTTGAACAGGGGTGCCCAAACTTTTGCATGCCACTGTATAATGAGGATATCAGAGTTAGGTACCCACTACAGAGAGCGCACTGCCAGGGGTGGTGTAGAGACAGACACATTAAGGACATTTTAGAGACTCTTATGGATGATAGAAAAATGGAGGGCTATGTGGGAGAGAAGGTTTAGTTTGATCTTGGAAGTTAAAATGACAATACAACATTGTGAGCTGTGGGGCCTGTGCTGTGCTAATATTCTGTGTTCCACATTTGGCGTTTCTTCCATAGGCAGTGAGATTGAAATACTTACTGGTGACCAGGTATGGAGCTGCTTCTGCACTTTGTTAATTAGCACTAGAGTTGAATTGCTCCTTAACTATTGCTGGTGGAGATGAGACATCAGTCCCAGATTGTATGGCTTCATTCACGTATCACCTCACTGAGAAAAGAACAATGTGACCAACAGGCACTGTCTTACCTACTCCTCTATGAAAGATCGCCAATGTCCCATCCGCTAACGCCACTAATACTCTTCCTTTCAAATGTCTGACAAAAGAGAAACAAGGCAATACCTCATTACACAAAGTTCATTTCCAAAAGGATGTTGCTGGGTCTCGAGTACCTGAGCTATAGGGAAAGATTGAATAGGTTAGGACTTTATTCCCTGGAGCAGAGAATGAGGGAAAATTTGATAGAGGTATTCAAAATTATGAGGGGTATAAATAAGGTTTTTCCACTGAGATTGGCAAAGACTACAACTAGAGGTCATAAGCTTAGGGTGAAAGATGAAATACTTGAGGGGAACCCGAGGGGGAACTTCACTCACGGGATGGCGCAAACAAGCATCCAGCAAAAGTGTTGGATGTGGGTTTAAGTGGGTTTGGATAGATACGTAGATGGAAGGGGTATGGGGGATTATGGCCCAGGTGTGAGTTGATGAGACTAGACAGAATAACAGTTTGGAATGAATTAGATGGGCTGAAGGGCCCGTGTCTGTGCTGTAGTGCTCTATGACTCAATATGAAGAATCTTTATGATATCATTTTTCTTTAAATTCAGAACAAGGAAATTTCCACTTATTCCACTTTTAATATCTTTATTTTTCCCTTTCAAGGTTCTTTTGAAGACCCTGATGTGGAGTTACACACAGGCTTCGGTTCTTTGCGGGAATGGGACCTGTTCTCGGGGTTTCTACAACATCCCATTATTCGACATGCCAAGGGTTTGGCCTGAGAGTCTCGATCATGTTCGGAAGCCTAGGATCTCGAGGCTCTGGAGACTGGCAGATTGCGGGTCAGTGTCATGGCAGGAGACTCACTTGTCGTCGGGGAGGCTGGAAAATCTTTCGCTGTGGGCCCGAAGACCTGAGGTCTTTGCGATCATTGGACACAGAGCTCGAAAAAAGTGACGAAATGGACTTTTAACATTGTAAACCAGCGGGTTGTTGTTATGTCTCCCGATCACTGTGAAAATGGGGGACACCTCCCTTCTCCCTTACTAGGGAGAGAGAGGACCTGTGGGTTGTCAAATGTCAGATGAAATGTGAAGCCTTTGGGGCAACTTTGGTCCGTGTCTTTTCTATTGCTTAGCACACGCTTGGGCTTGGTGATGGTACCGACACGCTTTTATTTTGCCGGTGGGGGGAGAGGGGATCGTTGCTGGCGGCTGCTTACACGTGGGAGGAGGAAACTCAGGAGGGACTCTTTGGGGCACTTCTCTGTTTTTTGTGGATGTTTGCGAAGAAAAAGTATTTCAGGATGTATATTGTATACGTTTCTCGGACATTAAATTGGACCTTTGAACATTTTAAGGATCAGTGTTTGCAACTGGCATCATACAGACAGGCAGTTGGTGGCCTCACATCTCCTGGCAGAGTTTTAGTGGGGATAATGTAAGAGATTAGCCTTGTCTTATGCTCTATACATCATTCTTCCGCTAGCACTGGTACCTCTAACAGAATTGTGGGCTCTGGGACTAGGCTGGAGCTACATCTTCGCTTTTCAGAGCAAGAAATCAAAGGAAACCTGTATCCACATCAACTCACTCACCCAGCACAGGAGGGAACATAGTATTCATACAGGTTCTCCTTTTGGTATTTGGTCCAGTATTTACAGGCTACTCTCAAAACATTTAACTAATGTGGTGCAAGCATTTGTAGAGATCATACTCTGAATAAATTAATTAAACTACTAGCCTTACTGACCATAAATACACACTTAATTCACAAGTTCACAATCAGGTTTATTATCATTGGCATGTGTCATAAAATTTGTTCACTTAGCAGCAGCAGTTCAATGCAATACATAATAATTTAGAAAGAACAAAAGTAAATCAATTACAGTAAGTATATATATGTATAGTGAATAGGTTAAAAATAGAGCACAGAAATAATATATATTAAAAAAGTGAGGTAGTGTTCATGGGTTCAATGTCCATTTAGGAATTGGATGGCAGAAGAGAAGAAGCTGTTCTTGAATTGCTGAGTGTGTGCCTTCAGGCTTCTGTACCTCCTTCCTGACAGTAACAATGAGAAGACAGCATGTCCTGAGGGGTCCTTAATAATGGACCTCCTTTCTGAGGCACTGCTCCTTGAAGATCTCTTGGGTACTACAGAGGCTTGAACCCAAAATGGAGCTGACCAAGTTTACAACTTTCTGTAGCTTCTTTTGGTCCCGTGCAGTAGTCCCCCCATACCAGACAGTGATGCAGCCTGTCAAAAGCTCTCCAAGGTTCAGTACATCTATATAGGTTTTTGAGTGTGTTAGTTAACATTAGGAGTTTCTCTTCAAACTCCTAATGAAATATAGCCACTGTCTTGCCGTCTTTATAGCTGCATCGATATGTTGGGACCAGGTTAGATCCTCAGAGATATTGACACCCAGGAACTTGAAATTGCTCACTCTCTCCACTTCTAATCCCTTCATGAGGATTGGTTCACGTTCCCTCATCTTACCTTTCCTGAAGTCCACAATTAGCTCTCTCATCTTACTGACATTGAGACCATTTAACTAGCTGGTATATCTCGCTCCTGTACGCCCTTTCATCTCCATCTGAGATTCTAACAACAATGGTTGTATCATCAGCAAATTTAATAGATGGTATTTGAGCTATGCCTAGCCACACAGTCATGGGTATAGAGAGAGTAGAGCAGTGGCCTAAGCACACACGCCTGAGGTGCACAAGTGTTCATTGTCAGTGAGGAGGCGATATTATCATTAATCTGCAGATTGTGGACTTCTGGTTAAGAAGTCAGGAATTGAATTGCAGAGGAAGGTACAGAGGCCCAGGTTCAGGATTGTGGGAATGATGGTGTTAAAAGCTGAGCTATAGTTAACGTACAGCATCCTGACATAGGTGTTTGTATTATCAGTTGATCTAAGGCTGTGTGAAGAGCTAATGAGGTTGCATCTGTCGTAGACCTATTGTGGCAATTGCAGTGGGTCCAGGTCCTTGCTGAGGCAGGAGTTCATTCTAGCCATGAACAACCTCTCAAAGCATTTCATCACCATAGATGTGAGTGCTACTGTGCAATAGTCATAAAGGCAGCTCACGCTATTCTTCTTTGTCACTAGTACAATTGTTGCCTTTTTGAAGCAGGTGGGAATTTCCAACAACAGCAGTGAGAGGTTGAGAATATCCTTGAATACTCCCACCAGTTGACTGGCACAAGTTTTCAGAGCCTTACCAGATACTCCATCAGGGCCTGCCACCTTGTGAGGGTTCACTCCCCTGAAAGACAGCCTGACATCAGCCTCTGAGACAGAGATCACAGGGTCACCAAGTGCAACAGGGATCGTCACAGCTGTAGTTATATAATCCCTTTCAAAATGGGCATAGAAGGTGTTGAGCTCTTCTGATATATTGGGTTTCGCTTTGTAGGAAGTAATGGCCTGCAAACAGATATCACCTCCAACCTTACTCAGAATTGTTTCTTGGCTCTTGAAATAGCTCTCCACAAGTCATACCTGGTTTTCTTATACAGACCTGGGTCACCAGACTTAAGTGCCACAAATCTCACCCAGCAGCCAATGCACCTCCTTGTTCATCCACATGGCCTTTGGTTTGGGAATGTACAGCAAGTTTTCATAGACACACACTCATCCACACAGGTTTTAATGAACCTAGTAACAACTGTGGCATACTCATCCAGATTCAAAGATGAATCCCTGAATACAGTCCAGTCCACTGATACAAAGCAGTCCTGTAGGCACTCCTGTGCTTCCCTTGTCCAAGCCTTCTTGGTCGTCACTACTGGTGCTTCAGTCTTCAGTCTCTGCCTGTACTCAGGGAGTAGAAGTACAGCCAGGTGATCAGACTTTCCATAGTAAGGGTGTGGAATGGCACAGAGGGCATTCTTGATGGTGGTGTAGCAATGGTCCAATGTGTTGTTTCCTCTGGTACTACAAGTGATTTGCTGATGGTAATTATTTAGTGACTTTTTTAGGCTGGCCTGGTTAAAATCCTCCAAAATGATGGTGAAGGCTTCTGGGTGTGCCATTTTGTGCATGATGTTCCCATTGCTCAGATCATCTAGAGCCTGTTTGACATTGGCTTGAGGTGGAATGTACACTGCTACCAAAATGATCACAGAAATCTCCCAAGATATTCTAGGTCTGATGAGCAGAATTGGAACAAAACTTACATTTTTGAACCAAAAGGAGTTGATCATGAGGCATACACCTCCACCTCTGCTTTCAGGCTGTGGGTAAAAACTTTTAATTGTGTAAAATTTGGAAATGCCAATTACTGAAGGGGCATCAATTAGAGCTGTATGCTTTACATAAAAAGTTATGTAATTTCAGGAGTAAATCATTTGACACCTGAAAACATTTTTAGTATACCTTCATTGTTCTCTAAGATGTCAGTTGAAGGAATTTGGTGACAAGAGGAAAAGAATATAAGGGTAAAAAAGAAAACCTGCAGCTGGAAGTTATTGTCAGTAATTGAAGACACAATTGATGCATCATGCAGAACACTTTGGCAATTGCTGTGATTTATAGTATTGGTACTGACAAATACTTTTCTATTCCCAGGACTGTATATCCATACCTGTTAATAAGTTATCCAACACCCCCAATAAATGGTTAAATAAAGTTGCATTAACATGTCAAAATAGTACTGAATGTTATGACTTACACAATACTAAGAATAGAGTCCTTCAGTTTAATAGAGTGTAGACATTTCTTCCACTGAGCAACACAGGAATGGACATACAAACTGCAAGCAAAAACAACACATTGTCTCTTCATAATCCACGCTTAAAAATTATGAACAAAATTTCAGACAGAAATAGAAAAAAATCAGCTCAGTCCATCATAACTCACACTCCAGTTAATTTTATTATAAATCATCACAATCCTTTTGAATCTATTTTTAAAAATGCTTCTTAGAAATACTCCCAATTTAGAAGATTCCACAGATAACTGGCAAAATGACAAGATTTTAGGAACACATACACAAAATGCTGGAGAAACTCAGCAAGTCAGTTTATATCCCTCCATCGATGCTCGATTTTGCTGAGTTCCGACAGCATTTTGTATGTTTTGCTCAAGATTTTCAGCATCTGCAGAATCTCAGTACCAGCTTTAACAAAAGCTAACAACTCTGCAGCACCTCAATTCACCAGAATTGGGAAAGGCAAACAATCGAGAGATCACAAGGGACTGACAAGACATAGAACTGCACTTTATTCTTCTTCCTTGATTAGAAAATTGACAAAAATACACAATTTCATCTAGCAAATACGCCATATGCTAGCTTTGCATTTTTTTAAATTTTTGTTTGCAAATCTAACATCAGTCAGAGAAACAGACAACTTTTCAGATGCAGAAAAACAAAACATTGCAAATCTTGGGAATCTGAAACACTGGAAATTCCCAATAATCAGGCAGATTTCATAGTTATATAGCACAGAATACGCCCTCCCTGATGATCTCTTTGCCCAACACCTCCTATTCCATTAGCTCTGTATCCTCCTATGCCTTGCATATTAGTATGCTTGTATAAATATCATCCCTGTTTTGACTCCAACACATCTTCTCCGGCCGTGCATCTGAGATGTTAGATTAGCTTCTCCATTCTCAATGTAACAAAAATGTAAATCTTCTTCTTCATAACTTAAACCAATATCCCTACTCCTCTATACCCTGCTAATCCGTACATCTTTGGAATATGGAGGAAATCCACATGGTCACAGGAGAATGTATTAACTCCTTACAGACAGACAGACATACTTTATTGATCCCGAGGGAAATTGGGTTTCGTTACAGCCACACCAACCAAGAATAGTGAAGAAATATAGCAATATAAAACCATAAATAATTAAATAATAATAAGTTAATCATGCCAAGTGGAAATAAGTCAAGGACCAGCCTATTGGCTCAGGGTGTCTGACACTCCGAGGGAGGAGTTGTAAAGTTTGATGGCCACAGGTAGGAATGATTTCCTATGACGCTCAGTGTTACATCTTGGTGGAATGAGTCTCTGGCTGAATGTACTCCTGTGCCTAACCAGTACATTATGGAGTGGATGTGAGTCATTGTCCAAGATAGCATGCAACTTGGACAACATCCTCTTTTCAGACACCACCGTCAGAGAGTCCAGTTCCACCCCCACAACATCACTGGCCTTAGGAATGAGTTTGTTGATTCTGTTGGTGTCTGCTACCCTCAGCCTGCTGCCCCAGCACACAACAGCAAACATGATAGCACTGGCCATCACAGCCTCGTAGAACAACCTCAGCATTGTCTGGCAGATGTTAAAGGACCTCAGTCTCCTCAGGAAATAGAGACGGCTCTGACCCTTCTTGTAGACAGCCTCAGTGTTCTTTGACCAGTCCAGTTTATTGTCCATTCGTATCCCCAGGTATTTGTAATCCTCCACTATGTCCACACTGACCCCTTGGATGGAAATAGGGGTCACCGGTGCCTTAGCCCTCCTCAGGTCCACCACCAGCTCTTAGTCTTTTTCACATTAAGCTGCAGATGATTCTGCTCACACCATGTGACAAAGTTTCCCACCGTAGCCCTGTACTCAGCCTCATCTCCATTGCTGATGCATCCAACTATGGCAGAGTCATGAGAAAACTTCTGAAGATGGCAAGACTCTGTGTCAGCAGTGGGAATAGAATTCCGATAGTTGTAACAACTCTTTTGGGCAAACCGATTTGAGAAGAATGTTTCAATATTCCTGAAAATGATGGAGTCAGGGACTTCAGGGAAATGAGGACAGATCTTTCAGTCACTGGTGCTACTCCTGCATTTTTTTTTGAAGTCGTCACAGGGTGACGATCATGTCCACTGTGCCTCAGAAAAGACAGAGTCCACATTGTGATTCGGGGATCCCCTTGACTGTGTGGATTTCCTTTGGGTGCTCATGGTTTCCTCCCACATTTCAAAGATGTATGGGTAAAGGTTTGTGAGTTGTGGGCATGCTATGTTGGCACTGCAAACATGGTGACACTTGTGGGCTACCCCAAGAACAACCTCAGGCTGTGCTGATCGTTGAGGCAAATGATACATTTCACTCTATGTTTTGATGTACATGTAACAAATAAGGTAATCTTTAAAACTTGATCTACTGGTCCGCAGGAACTCCTACCCTCAAAAATGCTTCTGAAGTCTGGACTGCCTACATCATATAACAGAGCAGTAGTAGTGTGTTCTTGCAAAATCCTCCAAGTTCATTCAAAGATTATTTGGATTAACATTAGTGTCCACTCCCTGGTCAACGCCCACAGAGAAAACTTGCAAATATGAGAACATTTATTAAGTACACTTAACTCACCAACCACTCTGTGCACCAAGCCACATTGTTGGCAAGATACTGCTCATTTTTTCTGCTTCTTCATGCATCAGGTCCTGCTCCATTGGAAGTGCAGATACTCCATCCTTATACAAATCAGATTCCCTGGAGAGCATACAATATTAAATGGATTCAGAGTCAAGGAACTGAGTCATGGAATTCTCCCCTTTCCCCAACTTCCTTTTAAAAATTTCCCATTCTGGTTCCCTTCTCACCCCTTCCCTTCCCCTCACTTCCCTCTGATGCCCCTCCTTCCCTTTTACCCAGTCCACTCTCCTCTCCAATCAGATTCCTTCCTTCTTTAGCCTTTTATCTCTTCCACCTATCACTTCCCAGCTTTTCATTTCATCCCTCCTCCCCCACTCACCTACATTCCCCCTCACTTGGTATCATCTATCACCTGCTAGTCCCCCACCCTCTATACTCTGGCTTCTTCCCTTCCCTTTCCAGTCCTGCTGAAGGGTCTCAGTAGTTCCCACCATAGATGCTGCCTAACTTGCTGAGTTCCTCCAGCATTTTGTGTGTGTTGCTGTGGATTCACAGTATCTACAGAATTCTGTGTGTTTACCACTTCATTCCTCTCTCATACATAACTGATAATTTTATTACAAGAGGAATGCAAGTACAGAGTAAGGACATGACAATTCACACATGCTTGGTGAGTCTCGTGTACAATTTTAGCTTCTCTACGTAATGCTACAGAGTGAGTGCAGTTCCTGGGCTGTGGGCTGCCATATGAGCAAAAATGAAATATGTTAAACTTGTACTTCCAAAGTTTAGAAGGGTGAGAAATGTCTCAGTGAGATCATCTGAAATACCTGGAGGGCTCACCTGGGTAGATGAGGTGGTAATGATTTCACTGAGAGCATAGTGATGAGTTTCTAAATAAAGGATAAGAATATAAAAAAAGGATAAGGAGAAATTTTCTGAGGAGGTGGTGAATCTTTTGGAATTCTCTACACTCAGACCTGTAGAGTTTTATTCAAACCAAAAATTGATAGATTCCTGGGTACTGGAGAGAGCACATAATCTGGCCATAGGACAGGAAAATGGTGTTGCAGTGGTATGTCAGTAGAGCAGGTCTGATGGGCTGAATGGCCTGTTTCTGTTCCTATTTCTTACATTCAAAACCCCAATATTAATTAAGTGGATGTGGAGAGGAGTTTTCTATAGTGGAGGAGTTTTGGACCAGAGGGCACAGCTTCAAAATACAGTCACATCCTTTTAGAACAGAGATGAGGAGAAATTTCTTTAGCTAGAGCGTGGTAAATCACTATTGCAAAGTGGAGGTTGATAGGTTCTTGTTGAATAAAGGCATAGAAGGTTACAGGGAGAAGGCAGGAGAATGGGGGTGAGAGGGATCATACTGTATGTCAGCCAGATTCTGATCAGGCATGAGGCTGGTTGAGAGCTACTGCAATAGAGGCACTGAAAAAAACCCCATTGCAAGCAGTAGATGTCAGCAGAAACCACAATACCCACAGACCTCCCCCTGCAAATGTCTGTTTAATTTGGGGAAAATGGAGATTTAAATCAAGGACAATGCAATAGCCACACATCTTCCAACATTGATCAGAATAACTTTCATTGCGTGGGACAGTTCCAATTTCACTCATATTCTACAAATGTGACTCCACATACCGCCTGTTGTATGTCTGCGTGCTGTCAGAGCTCTGCACTCCCAGAGGGTCAGTGAAAACATGCTCTGTGTAAGCTCCAGACTGACTGACATCAGTTAAATCATCATCTGACACAGGAAGGTTTAGGTTGGATTCTGTTGCTTCTGTGGCCTCTTCTGCAGCCAGCAAGCTTTCATCAGGACTGACACACACATCACCAACTTCCCCTGGAATAAGGTTTACACATTACACACATTCTTTCAAGAGACGACATGAGAGATTTAGTGTTCCCTTATCACAAGTAAAATGTATTATCAAAATAATATGTTACCGTATATGACCTAGAGATTCATTTTCTTCCAGGCATTTACAGGTTAAAGCATGTAAAAACTACACATAGAGTGAAGCTAGAAAGTTTGTGAACCCTGAATTATTTTCTTTATTTCTGCCTAAATATGCCCTAAAATGTGATCAGATTTTCACGCAAGTACTAAAACTAGATAAAGAGAACCCAATTAAATAAATAACACAATAAAACTATATACTTGTTTATTTGTTGAGAAAAATGATCCAATATTACATGTATTTGTTGGAAAAAGAACGTGAACCTCTGGGGTAATGCTTTCTACAAAAGCTATTTGGAGTCAGGTGATCTAATCAATGAGATGCGATTGGAGGTGTGGGTTGTCGAGGTGCCCTCCCCTATTAAAAAAAGACACACAAAGTTAGGTTACTGAAAAAGCCTGCTCTCCTCAAGAAAGAGTTGTTTCTGTACATTATGCCTCAATTAAAACAACTTTCAGAGGACCTTAGAAGAATTGTAGAGATGCATGAAGCTGGAAAAAGCATTTCTAAAGACCTGAGTATTGATCAGTCCACAGTAAGAGAAATTGTCTACAAATGGAGGAAATTCAATACTGTTGCTACTCTCCCTAGGAGATCACACCAAGAGTACAATGTGCAATGCTGAAGGAGGTGAGAAAGAACCCAATGATAACAGCAAAAAGCCTGCAGAAACCTCTAGATCTTGCAAAGGTCTTTGTTCACATCTCCACTATGAGAAAAACACTGAACAAGGATGGTGTTCATGGAAGTACACCACCAAGAAAACCAAAGCTCTCCAAAACAGCATTGCTTCAAGTTTGCAAAAGACAACCTGGATGTCCTACAATGCTTCTGGGACAATATTCTGTGGACAGATGAGACAAAAATTGAACTTTTTAACAGAAAGGCACATTGCTGTGTTTGGAGAAAAACAGCACTGCACACCAACATCAAAACCTCATCCCAACTGTGAAGCATAGTCAAAGAAGCATCATGGTTTGGAGCTGCTTTGCTGCCTCAGAGCCTGGACAGCTTGCTATCATTGAGGGAAAAATGAATTCAAAATTGCTTAATAGAAGTTTGATAATGCAACAAGGTAAATATCTGAAAGACAAGAGTAAATCAATAACAGAATGGTTTAAAAAGATGAAAATTCGTGATTTGGAATGGCCAAGTCAAAGTCCTGTAGAAATGTTGTGGTAGGAGCGGAAACGTTTGGTTGAAGTTATTGCTGTACAAGGTGGTCACACCAGTTGCTGAAAGCAAAAGTTCACATACTTTTTTCCAACAAATACATGTAATATTGAATCACTTTTCTCAATACATAAATAAGTATGATTTTTTGTGTTATTTATTTAATTGGATTCTCTTTATCTAGTTTTAGGACACGTGAAGATCTGATCACATTTTAGGTTATATTTATGCAGAAATAGAGAAAATTCAACAGGGTTCACAAACTTTCTAGCATCATTGTAAGCATTGATAAACCACCAATGTGCAAAAGAAGATAAACTGTGTAAATAAAAAAGCTGAGAACATGAGTTGTAAAGAGTCCATGAAGGCCAGTCTTTAGGTTGTACAATCAGTTCACAGTTGTGGTGAATGAAATTATCCACTTTGGTTCAAGAGCTTGATGGGTTGTAGGGTAATAACTGTTCCTGATATTGGTGGTGTGGCACCCAAGGCTTGTGTACCTCAAGCCCAATGGTAGTAGTGAAAAGAAAGCATGGCCTGAATGATGGGCAAACACGAGGAAATCTGATGGACGTTGCTTTCCTGTGGCTGCACTCCTTTGCTTTGCATGAGATGGACTGGCCTGAATCTATCACTTTTTGTAGTCTTTTTTGTTCCTGGATATTGGTGTTTTCATACCAGATCGTGATGTAACCAGTTAGGATATTCCTCATTGTACATCTTTAAAAGTTTTTCAAGTTTTACTTATTATAAAACAGGAGGCCACTTGGTCCATCAGATCCATGCTGACTCCTGATAAGGGCAATCCCATCAGGTCTCTCTTTTTATTTTCTCTGTAGCCTTGAAACTTACTCTCCGACATACCCAGCAACTCCCTATTTTTGATTCTTCTTGCTATTTACCTACAGTAAGGGATGATTAACCTTAGCTGATGTGCTGTAGAAAGAAGAAAGTAGAGCCACTGTTGTGCCTTCTTTTGTGGTGACACATGTGCTGGCCATAGGACAGATCCACTGATATGTGAACACCAAGGAATTTAAAGCTACTTCTGTTCCCCTCATGACTGGCACATGGAACTCCATCCATGAACTCATGAACTGTCCATCTAACCAATAAGAGACACAGGAAATGGGTGAGACCTTTCATGAACATCTCTCATCTGTATTTACTGTGAAGGACATTGGAGTTATGGAATTTTTGGAAAAGAATAGTAACATGCTGAAACAAATCTGCATTACAAATGAGGAGATGCTTTTATGTAAAGATGTTTAAATAACTGGTACCTGACCAAGTACATCCTACAACATGTTAGTGAGGCCAAGGAAGTACCTGCTGGGCCCTGGAGAGTGTTGTAGAATAGAGGGACCCAAAGGCACAACTACAGAGTGACAACACAACCAGAGAGGATGTTAAAAGCACATTTGTCGTGCTTTCCTTCAGAGAGTAAGCACAAGAGCTGAGATATCATGCTACAGTTACATGAGGCATTGGTGAGACTGTATTTGGAGTAATAGTTCTAGTTGCCCATATCTAGTAAGGATGCCATTGATGTCAAAGGTCTGCAAATATGGGCCAAGGACTGGATGTTGGAGGCCCAATGTTCATTAACCTGACAGTAAAGAGCCAAAGACTGGTGGTCCGAGGCCTGGAGGTGGCCAGTGCTGCGACTGAAGGCCAGTTGTTTGTGTCTAGAGCTAGAGGGGACAGATTTAAACTGAGAATGGGAAGACTTAATGAGGACCAGGAAGGCAACATTTTCCAGGGGCAATGGGTAAACTGTCAGAGGAAGTGGCAGGTACAATTACAAAGTTTAAAAGACATTTACACAGGTACAAGGATAGGAAAGGTTTAGAGGGATATGAGCCAAATGGGACTAGTTCAGGTTGGGCTGAAGGACTTGTTTCTGTGCTGTTTAACTCTTTGACTACGTAACTATGTACCTTAGTGGAAAATATGTTAGTTTACTGAACCCCTACCTGACTCTCCTTGGATTGGTGAGGAGCTGGCAGGGGTGTGTATACTGGGAGGAACTGTACTCCCTTCTGTAGTACAACCAACCACCGTGATCCCTCCCAAAAGATTGTCGCTTCCAGCTGAACTATTACTCGCAACACTCCCTGCTAAAGAGCTACATTCCGCTTGACTTCCCTCCGTGTCGACTGGAACCTCTTCTCCAGCAGGATAGTCCGTCTCTCGGGCACCTATAATTGGAAAGATTCAATGTTATCAAATTGATCCAGTCATCAACTGATGACAATTTTTTATTAAGTCAGAATGACATCATGAATGAAGAGTTCAGTCAACACAGTGAAACAACATTCTACCAAAGAATTTCTGCTATTTCTCTCAGCTGGAACTCCATTGTTGGAATCATTGAAAGGTCACATGCTCAAACACTGGTCCAGAGACTCGAGATCAAAACCCACTCTGGAGTACAGGTGGGAAAAGGAGGGAGTGCCACACTGTCAGGTTTATTTACTTCAATATGAGAAAGATGCCACATTCTCAGCTGGATGTAACAAATCCCTCAGCAATATACAATTTGCTGGAGGAACTCAGAGTCCAACTGTATCAGTCCCTCCCACCCCCACATATGCTGCTAGATTTGCTGAGTAAAACATAGAACCTAGAACAGTACAGCACAGTACAGGCTATTCAGCCCACAATGTTGTGCCAATCTTTTAACCTGCACTAAGATCCATCTAACCCTTCCCTCCCACATAGTCCTCCATTTTTCTACAATCCATGTGCCTATCTTAGAGTCTCTTAAATGTCCCTAATGTATCTGCTTATAGAACCATGCCCGGCAGCGTGTTCCATGCAACATTCTATGTGTAAAAAACTCTTAGCTCTGACATCAACACCTACACTTTCCTCCTATCGCCCCCTTCAATTAGTCAAAAAAGCAAAAAGTCTCTGAATGTCCACTCAATCTATGCCTCATTATTTTGTAATATCTATCAAATCACCTCTCATCTTCCTTCTTTCCAAAGAGAAAAGCCCTAGCTCCCTCAACCTATCCTCATAAGACGTGCTCTCTAATCCAGGGAGTATCCTGGTAAATCTCCTCTGCACCCTCTCTGAAGCTTCCAGGTCCTTCCTATGATGAGGTGACCAGAATTGAACACAATAATCGAAGTATGGACTAACCAGGGTTTTAAAGAGCTGCACCATTACCTCACGGCTCTTAAACTCAATCCTCCAACTCATGAAAACCAATGCACTCTATGCCTTTTTACCTACTCTACCAACTTGCAGGGCAACTTTGAGGGATCCATGGACGTGGTCTCCCAGTTCCCTCTGTTCCTCCAGCAGATCTGCTCCGGTTTCCAGCCTTGGAACACTAGTGATCCAATTGCACATTATTTTGAAGATGAGCAGGGAGTTTACCCCGTGTTTTGCATCAGTATTCATTCCCAAACCAATATCACTATCATAAATTACTTGGCCATTTATCTCTTTTGATATTTCTGGCTTCTGACCATGCACATTTTGTATATCATGCTTCCTCCTTCCCAACAGTGACAATTCAAAGTCACTCAGTTGGCTTAGGTACAATGAAATGATTTTTCCCATACAAATGTAAGCATACCTGGACAGCAAAGGAACAACCATGATTTACTGCCCTGTGATTAATTGCACCAAGTGTGGCAGCAGTGATAGAGCTTGTCCTAGCCCAAAAATCATGATTCATATGTCACCACTGGTCTTGAGAAAAAGACAACTGTAAAGCACTGCAGTTTCTCAGTTTATGGAAGTTCTCAACATTATGTAGGACTCAAAAGACACAGATAAACTGCAGAGGACACCCACCTTCTCATGACTCAGTAAGTGATTTATCTGTGTAACAGGAGAGAGATAGTTATGGAACACAGGGATCTGGGCATCGTTGAACATGAAACACAAAGGGCTAGCATTTACTGCAGGTGCAGTAAGTAATTTGGAAGGCAAACGTAATGTTGACCTTCTTTGCAAAGGTTGTGAAGGATATTAAATTGGAACTTTGATGCAGCTTCACAGAGACGTTTGGTCTTCAGATACAAGGAAAGATGTACTTAAATTGGAGGGAATGTGAATTGGCTCAAGAGATTGAATTTTGGGATGAAGGGGCTGACTTTGATAAGAAGTTAGGCCTAAGTTCATTGGAATTGGAAAGATTAGAAGTAATCTCACTGAAACACATTAGATTTTGAAAGGAATTGACAATGCGGATACTGAAGCACTGCCTGAAATAATCTAGAATTAAGGGGCATAGTTTCACAGCAAGATTGTCAGAGGCAAAGATAAGAGGGGACAGCCAGAGACTTTTTCCCAGGGCAGAAATGGTGTACAAGAGGGAGCATTATTTTAAGGTGTTTGGAGGAAAGCATGGAGTGGGGGGGTGGAGAATGTTAGACAGGTTATTTATTTATTTATGTTGCACAGAGAGCGCTGGGTGTGTAGAAAACCCTACCAGGATGGTGGTAGAGGGAGAAACATTAGGGCTTTTAATAGACTCTTAGATAGGGACATGGATGATAGAGAAATGGAGGGCTATGTGGGAGGGAAGGGTTAGATTGACCTTGGACTAGGTTAAAGGGCCTCTACTGTGCTGTAATATTCTATACGTGGTCACTCATTTCCCTCAGAAGTTGTGAATCTTTGGAATTGCTTGCCCCTGGAGAATGAATCTTCATGATCAGGGTGGAGGTGAGATGTTAAACTGTGACGGAGTCAAGGGGTATGAAGATAGTGGAAAGCAGTGTTGAGGCCAAGACTAGATCAGCCATAAACTTACTGAAAGGCAAAGCAAGCCTGAGGACTCAATTAGCCTCCTCTGCTGCTGCTTCCTACTTGAGGAGATGGAACCTAAAAGGAAAGATGGTGTTCAGGGCAAGGCTGCAATACTAAGTGCTAAACTACAATATTAACACTTAAAATTACAACCAATGAATCACAATATGATCTTGCAGAATTTTTAAAGATTGCACAAGAGGTACAAATTTCACCTGTGGTTAATTCAGTTTAAAAAAAAAGTCTTTAAGAAAAATTTGCTAGCTTTTGCAATATCAACTCACCTGGTACACTAGCAAGGCAAAGGATGTGTGAGTTGCAGACAAAGAAACTATCAAGGATTTTTCCGGGCTGGTTAGCATCTATAACCACCACTTTACCAGTGGAATGTGTGCTTGTACAGATCCAAACCAAGCTGGACAACTCCTCTTGATGTCTTAGCTCCTTTTCCTGTTCCTGTGCAACACAGATGGTTATTAGCACATCCTTTCAGCTCTCAATCTGATACATTTCAAATAAGTGAACTGCCTAAAAACTAAATCTAAAGCAGAAAAAGATTCAATTTTATTAACAGTACAATATGAATTTGCTTTTGTTAAATCAATGGATCCCAATCAGGTTGCCCTTTCCACCAAAGATGACTAGGTTAAACTGTGATTTTTTTTCATGGTGAGATCGGAGCAAAATGTACAAGTATAGAGAGGTAGTTTTAAGATCAGAGATATACTCGATACAAAATCATCCTGGTATACACCTGCTCTGTGCAATCTTTTCGCCCCACCAACTGTGGGCCTAGTACAGTATTAAACTGTTTTAAGTCTAATTTAAGAACAAAGAACAATACAGCACAACCCGATGTTGTGCCAACTGTTTAGACCATAATACATAGAAGCAGAATTAGGTCATTCAGCCCATCGAATCTGCTCTAGCATTCCATCATGTGTCATTTATTATCCTTCTCAAACCCATTCTCCTACCTTTTCCCCATAACCTACTCCAAGATCAATCTAACCCAACCCTGCGACATAGCCCTCCATTTTTCCTTCATCCATGTGCCTATCTGAATTTCTTGTACTCAGTTTCTTAATCTGAGTTTCTTAAATGTATCTGCCTCTATCACCACCCCTGGCAGCACGTTCAATTAGACCTATTAAGAATGGAGTGTGGGAAAATAAAATAAGAAATTAAATTTTACCTGACTTCCTGCTCCTGATCATTATCCAATTTTATTGTCATTAGTCCCATCTCTGACCAAGCTCAACACAGACACAGTATAGAACTGAAAAGCAACAATCCTAGGACATACAGTTTTTGTCACTGTCTAGAGTGAAATACTCTACTCCAAGAAGAGTCATCACCTTCATCCTTATCCCGCGGCCCCTTCTGCTATCCACAAACACTAAGCAAATGATAATGAGGGTGGACTAAATAGTATTTGAAGGTCACTGTTGATCTGTTCCATTAAATCTGCTCAACACCTCCTGCAATGTTTAACAGCTAAATGAAGATCCAAGGCACATGCTCACCTTTACTCACTTCACCTCCAATACCCCAGTTCAACGCAGAGGTCTGTGACCAATAACAGAGACTGAAATACTCACATCTCTTCCATAAAACCAGAAGGCAGAGGAGCAGAATGAAGCCATTTGACCTATCGAGTTTGATCTGCTATTCTGTCATGGCTGATTGATTATCCCTCTCAACCCATTCTCTTGCCTTTACGCTGTAACTTTTTTTCCTTCAGCCCATTTGATAAGTTGGGTAATAGAAGAGCTGAACAGCGCTTGATAGCCAACTAAACTTTTGAAATCATATCATGGACAACTTAATAGATACACTTAAAATAATTGTAAAGTAAATAATTTGAAAATGTTAGACATTTTGACTGCTTTTTGCTTTAAAATGACAGCATACATACTTTAAGCTCTTGCTCCAGACGGTCCAGGCTGCTCTGAGATCCTCTCTGCTGCTTACTGCTTTCTGGTTCTGAACCTGTCACATCATTGTAAAACACACTAGCACCAAAAATTGAGCCTCCATCACGGGTTTTTCCTCCTGACAAGTTTACACCAACAGCACACCACAACTGGGAAACAAAAATTAAGAGTAGTCAAAGTCATTTAGAGGATCACCAAAACCAAAATGAAGGCTTGAAAACTAGAGAGCAGGAACAAAGGTTGAAAAAAGGTGCATATACAAGGATTAATACTAGCATGGACCTATTGGCGCAATGAAACTGTTTCTATGCTCATATACCGTCTGGGTAGTCTCCAGCCCCTTGGTATGAACATCAAATTCTCCAACTTCTAGTAATTCCCTCCCTCTCCCTTCCCCTATCACACTTTCACTCTGCCTCTTCTTCTAGCTGCCTATCACCTCTCTCATGATTCTGCCTTCTTCTACTACCCATAGTGCTTTCCCCTTACATTCCTTCTTCACCTCTCCTGCCTATCCCCTCCCTGCTTCCCCTCCCCCACCCCTTGATCTTTCCTCTGAGTGGTTTTTCACCTGGTACCTTCCCCCTCCCCCCGCCTTCGTTGTAGGGCCCCTGCCCCCTCCTTCTTGAGTCCTGACGAAGGGTCTCGGCTCGAAACGTTGACTGCTCCTATCAACGGATGCTGCCCGACCTGCTGAGTTTATCCAGCATTTTTGTACGTGTTGATTTGACCACAGCATCTGCAGTGCACTTTGTGTCTTCTATGCTCAGAATATTTCTGAATATGCAAATTGGCAGTGTTTTGCTCACAGTATGGCTCGATTCAGTTGATTTAAGACTCAAGATTAAAATGTTACAAAATAGAGTTTCAACATTAATCATCTTGATAAATTGACAGAATCTTGTTGAAATGCTATTTTGTTGGGGGGGGGGGGGGGGGGAGAAAGAAGATACCCAGGTATTTCCAATGTGCTTTCCTTGAGTTATAGGGAAAGGTTAAATACGTTAGGACTTCATTTCCTGGAAGGTAGGGAAACAAGGGAAGATCAGAATCAGAAATAATATCACTGGCGTATGTCATGAAATTTGTTAACTTTGCAGCAGCAATACATGATAAATACAGAAAAATCCTGAATTAAAGTATATATATGTACTGTGTATTAAGTAGTTAAATTGAAGATATGTAGTACAAAAACAGAAATTAAAAAAAGTGTAGTGAGGTAGCATTCATGGGTTCAATGTCCATTTAGAAATCAGATGGCAGAGGAGAAGAAGCTATTCCTGGTTCACTGAGTGTGTGTTTTTATTGACACTTTCAACCTCTCACTGTTACGGGCAGAAGTTCCCACTTGTTTTAAAAAGTGACTGTTGTCCAGTAGCACTCACATCTACAGTGATGAAGTGCTTTGAGAGATTGGTCATGGCTAGACTGAACTCCTGCCTCAGTAAAGACCTGCGCACATTGCAATTTGCCTATTGCCACAATAGGTCAATGGCAGATGCAATCTCAATGCTCTCCACGCGGCTTTAGACCACCTGGACAACACAAACACCTGTCAGGATGATGTTTATCGACTATAGCTCAGCATTTAATACCATCATTCCCACAATCCTGATTGAGAAGTTACAGAACCTGGGCCTCTGTACCTCCCTCTGCAATTGGATCCTCGACTTCCTAACCCAATGACTACAATCTGTGCGGATTGATGATAACACATCCTCCTCGCTGACGATCAACACTGGTGTGTGTGCTTAGCCCACTGCACTACTCTCTATATAGCCATGACTATGTGGCTAAGTGTAGCTCAAATACCATCTATAAATTTGCTGATGATACAACCATTGTTGGTAGAATCTCAGGTGGTGACAAGAGGGCGTACAGCAGTGAGATATGCCAACTAATGGAGTGGTGCCGCAGCAACAACCTGGCACTCAATGTCAGTAAGAAGAAGGAGCTGATTGTGGACTTCAGGAAGGTTAAGATGAAGGAACACATACCAATCCTCACAGAGGGAACAGAAGTGGAGAGAGTGAGCAGTTTCAAGTTCCTGGGTGTCAAGATCTCTGAGGATCTAACCTGGTCCCAACATATTGATGCAATTATAAAGAAGGTGAGACAGTGGCTATACTTTATTAGGAGTATACACTCGAAAACTTCTATAGATGTACTGTGGAGAGCTTTCTGACAGGCTGCATCACTGTCTGGTATGGGAGGTGGGGGCTACTGCACAGGACTGAAAGAAGCTGCAGAGGGTTGTAAATTTAGTCAGCTCCATCTTGGATACTAGCCTACAAAGTACCCAGGACACCTTCAAGGAGCGGTGTCTCAGAAAGGCAGTGTCCATTATTAAGGACCTCCAGCACCCAGGGCATACCCTTTCCTCACTGTTACCATCAGGTAGGAGGTACAGAAGCCTGAAGGCACACACTCAGCGATTTAGGAACAGTTTTTTCCCCTCTGTCATCCGATTCCTAAATGGACGTTGAATGCTTGGACACTACTTCACATTTTTATTAATATATAATATTTCTGTATTTTGCATGATTTTTAATCTATTCAATATACATATAACTGTATAACATATCCTGAATAAGATTTATTTATTTATTATTATTATTTTCTTCTATATTATGTATTGCATTGATCTGCTGCTACTAAGTTAACACACTTCACGTCACATGCCGGAGATAATAAACCTGATTCCGATTCTGTATTAAGACATTTTTTGCCTTGAAAGGATTTGATAGAGGTATACAAAATAGTAAAGGGTGTAGATAAGGCAAATGTAAGCAGGCTTTTATCCACTGAGCTTGTGTGAGACTACGAGTAGAGATCATACGATAAGGGTGAATGGTGAAGTACTTAAGGGGACACTGAGGGGGATCTTCTTCACTCAGAGAATAGTAAGAGTGTGGAACGAGCTGTCAGCAGAAGCTGTAGATGTGAGTTCAACTGCAACATTTAAGAGAGGTTTGGATAAGTACATGGATGGGAGAGATATGGGGGCTAGGGTACAAGTGTGGCTTGATGGGACTGTACAGCAGGGGTTACCAACCTTTTTTGCACCGCGAACCAGCTTAATATTGACAATATTCTTGAGGACCAGCCAACGGAGGGGGCGGGGGGGGGGGGGTGTTAATATCAACCGGAATATAGGTGGTAAGTCAGCTATGTCACATATAAGTGGCTAATACACTCAATTTTGTTTCTAAAATGGTTTATCTAACGAATTTAATATTAAACACACAGTGCATATTCTCCTTACATGAATATAGTGATAAGTCACTTATAAGTCAACAGCATCATAACATTTTAAGTAACATTTAGATATTAAACAAACAGCGCATATTTTCCTCATATGAACATACAAAATCATTGCAACACACCAATATCGCTGAATTAGTGGGAGCCCTGGGCTTGTTTCCCTGCAACAAGACGGTCCCATCGAGGGGTGATGGGAGACAGCGATACTCCAAGGGGGTTTCTTATGTCCAGTCTATTCCACAATTTAGTTTTTGTTGCATTCATTGCAGAAAACACTGCTTCGCAGAGATATGATGTTGAAAATGGAAGCAACATTTTCAGTGCTTTTGTGGCTACCTTAGGATATTCAGTCTTGACTTTGATCCAGAATGCCGGCAGAGATGTTATATCAAACATACTTCTCAGCCCACTGTCATTTGCAAGCTCGAGGAGTTGATCTTCTTCCCGTGCTGACATGGATGATTCACCAGGGACATCTACAAATGGGTAACGGACCCATTCCTTTGCACGTCTTGGGTCATTTGCAGTTGGGAAGTAACGCTCAAATTCTGTTGACAGTGAAGATAGGTGATCGCGCACCAGCTGTGAGGACGGTGCAGCCTCAGTCTCTCCCATAATCCCAGCTAATGTTGGGAAGATGTCAAATATTTCCCTGTCCACTCGCCGCCCCCACAGTTCCAGTTTGGCTTTGAAAGCAGACACTTTATCTGCCAACTCGAAGGCAGTTGTCATTCTCCCCTGAAGTGACAAATTGAGTTCACTGAGCAGATTGAAGATGTCACACAGATAAGCGAGTTTTGCTATCCACTCCTCGTCACTGAAGTGTGCTGCCAGTGGTGACTTTTTTCCTGAAAGAAATCTCTGTAGCGGCTCTCTTAACTCAAAAACCCTAGCCAGGACTCTCCCCTTTGATATCCACCTGACATCAGTGTGTAAGAGAAGGCATTTGTGCTCTGCATCCATTTCCTCGCAAAGCTGCTCAAACTGACGTGAGTTAAGGGCTTTTACTTTGATGTGATTGATAACTTCAACAATGTCTCTCAATACGCTGTTAAGACCAGGTGACATTTTTCGGCTAGCCAGCATTTCCCTGTGTATGACACAGTGTGTAGACTGGCATTCAGGAGCAACCTCTTTGACTTAGGTAGTGAAACCAGACAGCCGTCCAGTCATAGCTGCAGCCCCGTCTGTGCATATTCCAATACAGAATGACCAGTCCAATTTAGCTGACGTGTAGTCATTCGAAGACCTGAATAGTTCTGTCCCAGTTGTGTTAGTTGGCAGTGGCAGTGCACAGAACATATCCTTGGGCACATCGTCTTGAAATATATATTGCACATAAACCAGCAGTATTGCCTTTTTGTCGACATCGGTAGACTCGACAACCTGGATAGCATACCATGGTGACTTGTTAAGCTGTTCCAACAGCTGTGCTTCGATGTCCTCCACTATGTCATCGATTCTCCTTGAAACTGTGGTAGCTGAAAGAGAAACCTGTGCCATCTTGTTAGCTGCAGCTTCTCCCAACAGTTCACGGCACATGTCCCTGGCAGCAGGCAGAATCAATTCTTCACCAACAGTGAAGGCTTCTTAGCCTTAGCGATACGGCTAGCCACTAAGTACGACGCTCTTAGAGCAGCAGTATTTGTGGAGGTGGTGGCTCTCAGCACCTGCTTCTGAATCCGCTTGCTCATGTTTTTTCTGCTCAAAAATCTCAGCAGGTTTGTCTTTAAGTGCAGGGTGCTTGGACTCAAGGTGCCGAAGCAGTTTTGAGGGCTTCATTGCCTCATTAGACAGCTTGTCTCCACATATCACACACAGGGGACTTGGAACGTGCGAGTTACCAGTCACATTAAAGCCATATTTTATGTATGACTCGTCGTATTTTCTGTTGAAGCTTTCTTTTTTTTTGCGGTCTCGGCCTCAGCTGTCTCTACATTATCATCATCGTCAGGCCTTTTATGTCCCCTAACAGGTCTTCCAAAGAAACTCTCAAGCGACGTTTGTTTTTTACTCATCGAGTAGTTGTAGGTTAATGACCGACTGATGACCTCGCGTGGGTAATGACCTCGTGTGCGTTCAAGTTCAATAGTGGGCGTGACAGGGAATGAGGAAAGGTGCAGCTGACTCATATCGTTTCATATCGCCAAGTAATATTGTTTCCTCATGGCCTGGTAGCGGTCCACGGCCCGGTGGCTGGGGACCACTGCTGTATAGAATACCAGTTTGGCACAGACTAGATGGGCCAAAGAGCCTGTTTCTGTGCTGTTGTCTCTATAACACTACAACATATTCAAGCAGCCAAGATATTGCTGTCAACATTGAGCAGACCTATCCCTAGGATGGCGGCAATGTCATGAGGGGAAAGATTGAGTAGAATGGGCCTCTTTACACCTGAGAGAAAAATGAGAGGTGATCTCATTGAGTCATGCAGGGTTGAGGATGCTGAAGATAGATAGGGGCCGTTTCCCCTGGTCGAGTACTGGGGGTGGCAGATGTAAAACGAGTAAATCAGTCAGAAGTGAGAGGAGGAGAATTTTCTTCAGTTTCAGTGAAGTATTATTGGAACTCACTCCCTCAGAGGACTGAGAAGTTAATTATAGATTCCAAGATTTTCTCAATAATGAATAAATATCTCTGGTTCAATTGACAGGTGTAACTAATAGCAGACACCTTACAAACCTGGTTAATTAGAATAATACACACAAAATGCTGGTGGAATTCAGCAGGCCAGGCAGCATCTATAGGAAGAAGTACAGTCGAAGTTTCGGGCCCAGACCCTTCGTCAGGACTAACTGAAAGAAGAGATAGGAAGGGGACAGGGAGATCAGAAATGATAGGAGAAAACGGGAGGGGGAGGGATAAAGCTAAGAGCTGGAAAGTTGATTGGCAAAAGGGACACAGAGCTGGAGAACGGGCAGGATCATGGGATGGGAGGCCTAGGGAGAAAGAAAGGGGGAGGGGAGCACCAGAGGAAGATAGAGAGCAGACAAGGAGTGATTGTGAGAGGGACAGAGAGAACAAAAAAGGGGGGGAAATAGATAAACAAATTAAGGATGGGGTAAGAAGGGGAGGAGGGGCATTAATGGAAGTTAGAGAAATCAATGTTCATTCCATCAGGTTGGAGGCTACTCAGACGGAATATAAGGTGTTATTCCTCCAACCTGAGTGTGGTTTCACCTTGACAGTAGAGGAGGCCATGGATTGACATTTCTCTTTCTGTCCCTCTCACAATCACTCCTTGCCTGCTCTCCATCTTCCCCTGCTGCTCCCTTCTCCCTGTCTTTCTCACTAGGCCTCCAGTCCCATGATCCTCCAACTTCTCCAGCTCTGTGTCCCTTTTGTCAATCAACTTTCCAGCTTGTAGCTTCATCCGTCCCCCTCCTGTCTTCTCCTATCATTTCAGATCTCCCCCTCCCCCTTTCAATTCTCTTACTATCTCTTCTTTCAGTTAGTCCTGACGAAGAGTCTCTGCCCAAAATGTCAACTGTACTTCTTCCTATAGATGCTGCCTGGCCTGCTGCGTTCCACTAGCATTTTGTGTGTGTTGCTTGAATTTCCAGCATCTGCAGATTTTCTCGTGTTTAGTTAGAATAATGTTACCTTCATAAAGGTATCCTTGTCATCCAAAGGCTGCAGATACACTGGCAAGGGCAGATTCTTCATCTTGTCACATGTACCACCATTTGTCACCTAAGGGAACACCAACAAGCTACGTTAATGCTCCAGGGAGGGACAGTGACAAACATATAACACTTATTGATACCATTCTGTATGAACCTGTGATTGAAGTGAGCACAATATTGCAGGATCTCTGAAAGGATAGAATTACCACTGTAAGAAACATAGAAACATAGAAAATAGGTGCAGGAGTAGGCCATTCGGCCCTTTGAACCTGCACCGCCATTCAGTATGATCGTGGCTGATCATCCAACTCAGAACCCTGTACCTGCTTTCTCTCCATATCCCCGATCCCTTTAGCCACAAGGGCCATATCTAACTTCCTCTTAAATATAGCCAATGAACTGGCCTCAACTGTTTCCTGTGGCAGAGAATTCCACAGATTCACCACTCTCTGTGTGAAGAAGTTTTTCCTCATCTCGATCCTAAAAGGCTTCCCCTTTATCCTTAAAATGTGACCCCTCGTTCTGAACTTCCCCAACATCGGAAACAATCTTCCTGCATCTAGCCTGTCCAATCCTTTTAGAATTTTATATGTTTCAATAAGATCCCCCCTCAATCTTCTAAATTCCAGTGAGTATAAGCCTAGTCGATCCAGTCTTTCTTCATATGAAAGGCCTGCCATCCCAGGAATCAATCTGGTGAACCTTCTCTGTACTCCCTCTATGGCAAGAATGTCTTTCCTCAGATTAGGGGACCAAAACTGCACACAATATTCTAGGTGCGGTCTCACCAAGGCCTTGTACAACTGCAGTAGAACTTCCCTGCTCCTGTACTCAAATCCTTTTGCTATGAATGCCAACATACCATTTGCCTTTTTCACCGCCTGCTGTACCTGCATGCCCACCTTCAATGACTGCTGTACAATGACACCCAGGTCTCGTTGCATCTCCCCTTTTCCTAATCGGCCACCGTTCAGATAATAATCTGTTTTCCTGTTCTTGCAACCAAAGTGGATAACCTCACATTTATCCACATTAAATTGCATCTGCCATGAATTTGCCCACTCACCTAACCTATCCAGATCACCCTGCATCCTCTTAGCATCCTCCTCACAGCTAACACCACCACCCAGCTTCGTGTCATCCGCAAACTTGGAGATGCTGCATTTAATTCCCTCGTCTAAATCATTAATATATATTGTAAACAACTGGGGTCCCAGCACTGAGCCTTGCGGTACCCCACTAGTCACTGCCTGCCATTCTGAAAAGGTCCCGTTTACTCCCACTCTTTGCTTCCTGTCTGCCAACCAATTCTCTATCCACATCAATACCATACCCCCAATACCGTGTGCTTTAAGTTTGCACACTAATCTCCTGTGTGGGACCTTGTCAAAAGCCTTTTGAAAATCTAAATATACCACATCCACTGGCTCTCCCCTATCCACTCTACTAGTTACATCTTCAAAAAATTCTATAAGATTCGTCAGACATGATTTTTCTTTCACAAATCCATGCTGACTTTGTCCGATGATTTCACCTCTTTCCAAATGTGCTGTTATCACATCTTTGATAACCGACTCTAGCATTTTCCCCACCACCGATGTCAGACTAACCGGTCTATAATTCCCCGGATTTTTTCTCCCTCCTTTTTTAAAAAGTGGGGTTACATTAGCCACCCTCCAATCCTCAGGAACTAATCCAGAATCTAAGGAGTTTTGAAAAATTATCACTACTGCATCCACTATTTCTTGGGCTACTTCCTTCAGCACTCTGGGATGCAGACCATCTGGCCCTGGGGATTTATCTGCCTTTAATCCCTTCAATTTACCTAACACCACTTCCCTACTAACATGTAATTCCCTCAGTTCCTCCATCTCACTAGACCCTCGGTCCCTTACTATCTCCGGAAGATTATTTATGTCCTCCTTAGTGAAGACAGAACCAAAGTAGTTATTCAATTGGTCTGCCATGTCTTTGTTCCCTATGATCAATTCACCTGTTTCTGACTGTAAAGGACCTACATTTGTCTTGACCAATCTTCTTCTTTTCACAAATCTATAAAAGCTTTCACAGTCAGTTTTTATGTTCCCTGCCAGCTTTCTCTCATAATCTTTTTTCCCTTTCCTAATTAAGCCCTTTGTCCTCCTCTGCTGGTCTCTGAATTTCTCCCAGTCCTCAGGTGTGCCACTTTTTTTTTGCTAATTTGTATGTTTCTTCTTTGGACTTGATACTATCCCTAATTTCCCTTGTCAGCCACAGGTGCACTACCTTCCCTGGTTTATTCTTTTGCCAAACTGGGATGAACAATTGTTGTAGTTCATCCATGCGATCTTTAAATGCTTGCCATTGCATATCCACCGTCAACCCTTTAAGTATCATTTGCCAGTCTATCTTAGCTAATTCACGTCTCATACCTTCAAAGTTACCCTTCTTTAAGTTCAGAACCTTTGTTTCTGAATTAACTATGTCACTCTCCATCTTAATGAAGAATTCCACCATATTATGGTCACTCTTACCCAAGGGGCCTCGCATGACAAGATTGCTAACTAACCCCTCCTCATTGCTCAATACCCAACTCAATAAGGTCACATATGCTATTGCTAGAGCACAAAGCCAGTTTCATTCCCAACAAAAATTACACTCCCACCCGGCTTTGTGCTAAAACAATGTAAGTGCATCTAGATATAATCTGACTGAGCTTTCTACAACTGATTATTGAATTTCTCTGACTGAAATAGTGTTCAATGTCCATTTCGTTTAGAAAAACGAATTTCTGATCCTTTAGTTTATTAATGTAGTGACCTCATCTATTAAAATGAAATAAACATTTAAGGACACTGATGTATGGACGGTGTCCTTGTGCTAAAGTACTACTCACCGTCACTGTAGGTAATTCTGAATCATAGACCATAAGACATGGGAGCAGAATTAAGGCATTTGGCCCATTGAGTCTGATCTGCAATTCCATCATGGCTGATTTATTATCCATCTGAACCCCATTCTCCTGCCTTCTCTCTGTAACCTTTGACACCCTAACTAATCGAGAATCTATTCATCTCTGCTTTAAATATATCCAATAACTTGGCCTCCACAACCATCCGTGACAATGAATTCTACAGATGCTCCACCTCTGGCTGATGAAATTCCTCCTCATTGCTGTTTCAAGGGTATGTGCTTGTACTCTGAGGCTGTGCCCTTTGGTCCTAAACTCACACTATAGGAACCATCCTTGCCACATCCACTCTATCTAGGCCTAATGAATCAGTCCGAAGCTGCGTTCATAATGGGACTATGCAGTTTGCTGCAGTTTGTGAGCAGGCAGTTTATTTGTGCAGTGCACTAAATAAAAATCTGGACATAAAAGGCAATCTCAAATCCAAATTAGAAGTAGAGCATTAAAAAGTACTTTTTGCACAAGTTTTTCATGCTGAGGCAATGCAAGGTTTAGAAAGAACTTAGGACCATTTGTAACTTTTTGGTGGACTGCAACTATCACGAGAAGCACAGAGGAGATGTCAGGGATTTTTTTTTAATGCAGAGAGTGGTGAGTGCGTGGAATGGGCTGCCGGCCGCAATGGTGAAACCATAGAGTCTTTTAAGAGACTCCTGAGGGTTCCGGTGATGTCATTGTCCAGAATGGCAGCATAAGTCAATAGCTCCTCCGGAAAAACGCATATTTTGCCCCTTTAATCCATCAAATAAAAGATCTTTCAAAAATATCTGAACTGATAAGGGGGGCAAGAATGGGAAAAAAGAATGGAGATTAAATAAAAGCATCACTGCAGAGCCTATGGACGAGAGGGGTGCAGCGAGTGGCTCTCCTACCCAGAAGTGTGGTAGTGAGGCCGACGATGGGCCTCGTTCAGGTGAAGCAGCAAATATGATAAAAATTCTGGAAGAGATACGGGGATTCCAAAAAGACATAAAACAGCAACTAAATGATATCACGTCAGAGCTCGCCAATGTCAATCAAAAAATAATGGTGGCAGAGACACGAATTGAGAAGGTGGAAGATTGTGTGCAAAACATGCAATGAATACTAAGTATATATACAAATATTAAATCAACAAGAAAGTAAACTGCTTGATCAGGAGGGAAGATCATGGTGGAAAAATATCAGGATATACAATGTTCTCGAAGGAGCGGAGGGTTTGTCTATGATGGAGTTTGTAAGAAAGTTGCTGTGGGACATGCTAGAGATTTCTTCGACTAAGGAGCTTGAAATTGAGAGGGTGCATCGTGCGCTCATCCCGCGGCCTACTGGAGAAAGAGAAGATAAGCCACGCTCAATAGTAATTAGATTCCTTCGCTACAATACCAAGGCGGAGATTCTACGAAGGGCCTGGGGTAAGAAGAGGGTGTTTTTGGACGGGAAATTAATATATTTCGATCAAGGTTACCCGCTGGTGGTCCTGCAGAAACGTAAAGAATACTCTGAAGTAAAGTGAATATTAAAGCAAGGAAGGATTAGATTCCAGACTCTGTACCCTGCTAAACTGCGAGTGTTTTATGAAGATGGGATGCAACTGTATCAGACAGTGGAAGAGGCGACTACAGACATGAAGGCCAGAGGGTTGCCCATTAGCGTGATCAAACTGAGGGAAAACCTCGCTGAGCAGTTATCCCACTCTGCTTGGGAAATAGTGCGAGAATCGAGAAAGCAGGGAACGGGAGGAGGGCGAGAGAAGTGCATCAGGAAGAGACTGTGAAGACAGACCTCACCCCCTCCAGAAGAGCCATAAGGTTTAACAAACTTTAAAAATGTTGATAAGTAAAACGGAAGCAAAAATAGACAGTGCTATACCTATCACAAGAAATACTTATTATAATGTGGATTTTATATTACTCAATTATTCTTTTTTATTCATTCATTCACTCCTTTTCCCCCACCTAAATGAGAATGTATATATGGGAGGAATACACAGGGAAGTCTTTTCTGTGTAATGGACATAGATTTCTTCACTTACTTTTCTGGGTACTGCAATGGGGGCCCTCAACTCACAGGGAGGAGGGGCCATCCCCCACAGCTATACGTTTCCTCTAGCTCAACCCAGGGTCATCTACTAGAGACCTCAGCCTTGGAATCACACCTTCATTTTTTTTATTATTCGCGTTTCTTGGTTCTTATTTGTTCAGGGAGTAGATTGATTAAGTTTTATTCTGCTAACTTCAATGATATGTTGACAGATAAATACACATAGCGAAGGACAAAGTAAAATTCATTTCTTTTAATGTCAATGGGTTGTTAAATCCAATCAAATGCAGTAAAATTCTATCCAAAACATTGAGGAGGGGATACTTCCCATCCCCATACAGGCAATTTTGGCTGATAACAACCTACAAAGGTACATAAATACTATTGATAAGCCATGGGTGAAATGGACTCTTAAATATGGAAAACTATTATAAAAGAATATAAGTTAGAGGGAGATATTGCAATTCTTAAATGGTGTGCATATGACTCGGATTTTACACCAAATAAACTGGATGCTAGATTTAAGGACTGGACAGCTAAAGGGATAACAGTTCTTTGCAATATAATGAAAGAAAGAACAATGTTCAGTTCTGAAATGCTTAAAGAGAAACACTTGTTAAAAAACAAGACTTTCATTGGTACTTACAGATGCAACGTTAATAGGACAGTTAAAAATGTAACAAAGACAAGAACATGTTTGACAGAGCTATTTAGAAAAGCATATAATTCAGATAACAGTAGTAGAATCATTTCAAGCGCATATAAGGGTTTGTCAAATCTTAAAACACATTCAACTTCATACATTAAAACAAAATGATAGAAGGAAGGAGGGATAATTATATCTGAGGAAGAATGGACAATAATATGGAGGTATCAATGGAAGTGTACCAATTCACAGAAATGGAGGGAGTTCGGATGGAAAAACTTTATATTTTATTACATCCTCTCAGAAATCCCATTTTGATAGTGTTCCACAAAAACTGATACCCAAATAAGTACAACCGTAACAAGTACCGGTAGATGCTGCAACTATTTGGTTTTGCTTGAACAAATGGACCCAGACTCGGTAGTTCCTCCGAGACTCACTTTATTGTTAATACAGAGAAGAAAAATAGAGAGTTGAGAGAAATGCTTTATATTATACACTACCTACACCACTAATAGGTAGGGCTAACTTAAGCAACCCCTAGTAGTCTACACAGCCGAGTATACTTAGCAACGTCTGCATGGTCCCTGAGGCAGGCGATCGACTGTGGACTGGCTAGGGTGGAGGTCCTTGGCGCCGGTTCAGCTGCTCAGCCCGAAGGTAGGACCCAGGTGAGTGGTCTGCCCAAGAAAGAACTTGCCCACCTTTTATAGCCCTATCGCCACCTCCCAGTCCAGCTGGCAGGGGCAAGGCATCCAATCCGACGTTTACACGACCCTAACCTCTTGGTTGGGTGACCTTCAGCAATTGGCCTCTGCCTCCTCAGGGACAATGCACTCTTATTAATCTTACAACCAAACAATGTAAAAAGACATTCTTTAGAGACAAGGTGATTAATTATTTTTATACAAATCAGCACTTTTAGTTTGCTTTCAGGCCATGTTATCAGGTAGACCGGAGCCACATTGTTATCCCCTTATCTGGTATCAAGGGTCAATCTGCCTAACACGCAGGAAGACCTTCAAAACAGGACAGACCCACAAATTCCTGTTAAACATTTCCTTGCCATATCCATTTTTCATACCCACACATCTCACCCATACACTTACCAATACAGATAGTAACCTCCCTGTTTGCTGGAGAAATTGTAGAAATCAAAATGCAAACCATTATCATATTTTCTGGGAATGCCCCATTATCAAAGACTATTGGAGTGGGATACACAATGCTCTACAACACATTTTTAAATGTGAAATACCCTTAGAAAGTAAGGCCATATATTCTGGGTATATACCTCAAGAATTGTTGAAAAGAGATAAATATAATTTATATTTAATATAAAATATATTTTAATGAATATATTGCTGGTGGCTGGTAAAAAGACACTACTAGGAAAAGTTATCACAGGAGAGCCCAACCTTAAATGCATGGATAGAAATTACAATGGACATTTACAAAATGGAGAAGATAACAGCATCTGTTAATCATAAGTTGGAACAATTTGATTCATACTGGGAAAAATAGTTTAACTACATGTTACGTACCCATGACACGTGACAGTGGTGTACTTGTCACGTGACAGGTGTTGAAGCTATACTGGACTTGAGGTAATGGTCTTGTGATGGTGGAGTGACATCATTTCCCTGCCAGTAGAGGTCATGTGACAGGTTTTTTTTCAGGGTATAAAAGGAGAACCCCTCCCTGTGAGGAGGGGCAGTTCGTGGCTGGATTTGCCATGTTGACTTCATGCCACTGCATGATTTAATGTTATGACGCAGTTTAGTTGAAAGATGGAGTTTTATTTAATGCCTAAAGTTTAAAAGGTCATTGCCAGCAGTTTCTTTATAATACTGCTAGTTGAGAATCAGTGGAGAGTGAAGATCGGAGTTCGGGAGTTAAAAGATCGAGGAAAGTCGATTTCGACGGTGAAACAGGTTTGACCTTGTTTGATCCTCATTCGGATGGAATTCGTTGACTGTGCTCGTGTTAATCCCTGCGAATAGCAGAAAGGATTGAGTACAGTTTTGTAAAGGAAAGGTCAGTGCCTTTAAGCCGTTTCATTTTTTCATCTTCGTAAATTCTTCCTGGGAAAAGTAGTTCGACTGGGAATCGCAACAACATGACGTGAAAGAGAATTTAAATCGTCTTAAAAAGTCTCTCCCTTAAATGGACTGTAAGCATTTTGAACTTTTGCAATACTACTTTGAAGAACTGTTTTTGCAACATCGCTTTAAAAACTGTTTAAGCTTCATTGCTTTAAGAACTGTTTAAGCTGCCGCACAGCAGCTGATTTCCGGTTACGTAAGTGGTTTGTTTACTTTTGGGGGTTTGTTTTTCAGCGTTTAATAAACGTGTTATTTGTTATAAAAACCCCTGCCTCACTCATATATTTATTGTTGCTGAATCCGTAACACTACATAACACCTCATGGACCTGATTTTATTCTCACAAATCAATGAATATATTGTTAAAAAAGATCACTCCCTACTTGTACATAGTTTTCTCCTTTCGCTTATTCTTTCTTTCCTCTTTTCTATAAGTGTATACCTCAGATAAATATTATGTGGAGATTTGTGGCATATATGACTATATGATATATATGTACATTATCTGAAATACATCTTATGGAAATGTTTGATGATGAATTTTAATAAAAAATAAATTCTTTTTTTTTGTAGACTCCTGGATGGCTGCATGGAGCTTAGAAAAATAAAGGGCTATGAGTAAAGGCTAGGTTCTTCTAAGGTAGGGACATGTTCGGCACAGCTTTGTGGGCCAAAGGGCCTGTATTGTGCTGTAGGTTTTCTATGTTCTAAGTTGTTAGCTGGTGAGACAGCACTAGGTTTAAAAAGAGCTCAGGGCCTTTCAGACAGAGCATTTTGGTGGGTTGCGATCTTCATGAGAAGCCATTCATTGGTGAGGCAATGTGAAATTTAAAAAGAGCTTGGGGGTCTTTTGTAATTTTGCGGGTGGGCTGCAATCATAATAATTGCAGAGGCCAATGAAAAGAAGCAAGGTATAAGCAGAGCAGCTATTATTAGAGCTGACACTGTCAAGTGCACAGTGCTAGAGTGGCCAAACATTGGCTCAATAGACTTCAGCGAGAACAGGCACAGGCCAGAACTTAAGGTTGAAAAGTTAAAGGTTTAACAAGTGTAGGCAGGATGGTAGTTCAGTCAGTGGAATGCTCCTCGTGTGAAATGTGGATTTTGTGTACCTGACAGTCTTCCTAATGATTACATCTTCAATAAGTGCACCAATGACATAGGTAAACAAGGGGAAGTGGTGCTGCGCAGTGAGAAAAGAGAGGCTGAAGATCACAGCCTCCAAGGTAGTAATCTCTGGATTATTCCTAGCACCAGATTTGATTAGGAGGTTTAAGGTAATGGAATCCTTGGCAGACATAATATGATTAGGAGGGATAATATGATCGCAATATAACAGAATTCACCCTGCAGTTTGAGTGGGAGAAGATAAAATCAGATATGAGTATTACAGTGGAATAAAGACAACTACAGAGAGCATGAGAGAGAAGCTGGCCAAAGTTGATTGGAAGGAGTCACTATCAGGGATGATGGTAAAATAGCAATGACTGGAGCTCCTGAGGGCAATCAGTAGGCATGGGATAGATATATCTGAAAGATGAAGAAGTATTCTAAAGGGAAGATGAGGCAACCGGCCATGGCTAACAAGGGAACTCAAAGACAGTAAAAAAGCCAAAGATAGAGCATATAATATGGCAAAACTTGGTGAAAAGAGAAGTTCTGATGGAGTTCAATCCAGGTTAAGTGTGAAGTGGTTCAAGCAGATGGAGTTCAACCCAGATAAGTGAGAAGTGGTTCATTTTGGTAGATCAAATACGATGGCAGAATATAGTATTAATGATAAGACTCTCGGCAGTGTGGAGGATCAGAGGGATCATGGGGTCCAAGTCCATAGGACTCTCAAAGCAGCTGTGCAGGTTAACTCTGTGGTTAAGAAGGCATACGGTGTATTGGCCTTCATCAATCGTGGGATTGAGTTTAGGAGCTGAGAGGTAATGTTACAGCTATATAGGACCTGGTCAGACCCAACTTGGAGAGCTGTGCTCAGTTCTGGTCGCCTCACTGCAGGAAGGATGTGGAAACCATAGAAAGGGTGCAGAGGAGATTTAGAAGATTGGGGAGCATGCCTTATGAAAACAGATTTGAGTGAACTCGGCCTTTTCTCCTTGGAGCGACGAAGGATAAGAGGTGACCTGATAGGGGTGTATAAGATGATGAGAGGCATTGATCGTGTGGATAGTCAGAGGCTTTTTTCCAGGGCTGAAATGGTTGCCACAAGAGGACACAGGTTTAAGGTGCTGGCGAGTAGGTACAGAGGAGATGTCAGGGAAGTTTTTTAACAGACTTTTAGACAGGTACATGGAGCTCAGAAAAATAGAGGGCTATGGGTAAGCCTAGTAATTTCTAAGGTAGGGACATGTTCAGCACAACTTTGTGGCCCAAAGGGCCTGTATTGTGCTGCAGGTTTTCTGTGTTTTTATGTTATAGAATTGGGAAGATTTAAAAACCAACAGAAGGCATCTTAAAAAAGCTAAGAGAGGAAAGATATGAAGGTAAGCTAGCCAATAATATAAAAGATACAAAAAGTTTTTCAGATATGTAGATAGTAAAAAGAGAGGTGGGAATGGATATCAGACTGCTGGAAAAGTACTAATGAAGAATTTAAAAAATGGTGGATAAGCATTTTGCATCAGTCTTCACTGCGGAAGACACCAGCAGTATGCAAGGAACACTTGAGTGTCAGCGGGCAGAAGTGAATGCAGTTGCTAGTACCAAGAAGGTGCTTGGGAAGCTGAAAGGTCTGAAGGTAGATAGGTTATCTGGACCAGATGGACTACACCCCGGGGTTCTGAAAGAGTAGCAGATGAGACTGTGGAGGCATTAGTAACAATCTTTCAAGAATCAAGAGATTCTGGAATGGTTCCAGATGACTGGAAAATTGCAAATGTCACTCCAGTCCTCCAGAAGGGAGAGGCAGAAAAAAGGAAACTTTAGGATAGTTAACCTGACCTCAGTGGTTGGAAAGATGTTGGAGTCCATTATGAAGGATGGTGCTTTGGGGTACTTGGAGGCTCAAGATAAATTGGGCCAAATTCAGTATGGTTTTCTTAAGGGGAAATCTTACCTGACAAATCTATCAGAATTCTTTGAGGAAATTACAAGCAGAACAGACAAAAGAGAGTCAGTGGATGTTCTTTACTTGGATTTTCAAAAGGTCTTTGACAAAGTGCTGTACATGAGACTACTTAACAAGTTAAGAGCTATCATCATCATGCCTTGGCTTCGCATATGAAGATTTAGGAAGAGGGCTGCCCATGTCTGCTGCAGGCTCGCTGGTGGCTGACGAGGACAATACGGGACAGGCAGACCCAGCAACAGCGGGTGCAAGGGAAAATCTGTTCTGGATTTGGTGCTGTTGTGTCACGGTTCTTCCTCCTTCTCCTTTTGTCAAGGACAGCCCTGTGTGCATTCTCGAAGGAGGAGAGACTGGTGAATGGTGTTTCGCCAGACCTCACGATTGGAGGCTAGAGTAAACTACTGGTGATGGTCAATATGACAAGCACCAAGGGATTTCTTCAGACAGTCCTTGTACCTCTTCTTCGGTGCCTCCCTGAAGTTCGAGGACTTCAATGTTGGTGATGAAGTCACTCCAGTGGATGCTGAGGCAGCGCTGGTGAAAACGCTCAAGGAGTTGTAGGTGGTGACGGTAGGTGACCCACAACTCGGAGACGTACAGGAGGGTGGTCAGTACAACGGCTTTGTACACGCTGATCTTTGTGCCTTTCTTCAAATGCTTGTTGTTCCAGACTCTTTTGTATAGCCTGCCGAATGCGCTGTTTGACTTTGCAAGTCTGTTGTCAATCTCTTTATCGATCTTAGCATCTGATAAGATGGTGCACTCCACGTAGCTGAACTGGTGGACTGTCTTCTGCTTTGCCTTGCTGATGGTGATGCGGGGAGGGTGGTAATCTTCCTGAGGTGTGGGCTGATGGAGAACTTCTGTCTTCTTCAAGCTGACTTCCAATCCGAAGAGTTATGATATTACAGGAGATATACTAGTATGTATAGAAGACTGGCTGACTGGCAGGAGGCAAAGAGTGATAATACAGAGGGCCTTTCCTGGTTGGCTTTTGCTGACTAGTGGTGTTATACAAAGGTTGATGTTAAGACCACTTCTTTTCACATTGTATGTCAATAATTTGGATGATAGAATTGATGACTTTGCGGCTAAGTTTGCAGACAATACAAAGATAAGTGGAGGGGAAGGTAGTGTTGATGAAGCAGGGAGTCTGCAGAAAGACTTAGACAGATTGGAAGAATGGGAAAAGAAGTGGAAGATGGAATATAGAGTAGGAAAGTGTATGGTCATGCACTTTGGTAGAAGGAGTAAAAGCCTTTTCGTGCAGGACTCCTTATAGGTTAACTGCAGGTTGAGTCGGTGGTGAGGAAGGCAAATGCAATGTTAGCATTCATTTCCAGAGGACTAGAATATAACAGCAAGGGATGTCATGCTGAGGCTTTATAAGGCATTGGTCAGACTACAGTTAGAGTACTGTGAACAGTTTTCAGATTCAGATTCAGATTCAGTTTTTTTGTCATCTAGAAACCACAAATGCAATGCAGTTAAAAAATAAGACAACGTTCCTCCAGAATGATATCATAAAAGCATATGACAAAACAGACTACACCAGAAAATCCACATAATGTTTGGCAATCCCCAATCCAGAGTCCGGAGAGGCTGCTGCATATTAATAACACACTACCATCTTAGCGCGTTCCCCAGAAAGGAGTTCCAATCCCACCAGACAAACAAGACCAAAAACTAAAGCTACAAGACCTGCACAAAACCACATAGTTACAACAGTGCAAACAATAGCATAATTGATAAAAAAAAAAACAGACCATGGGCACAGTAAAAATAGTCCAAAGATGGACTATTTGGGCCCCTTATCTAAGAAAAGATGCACTGGCACATGAACAGGTCCAGAGGAGATCCAGGAGAACGATTTTGGGAATGAAAGAGTTGCCATATGAGGAGTGTTTGACAGCTCTGGGTCTGCATTAACTGGAATTCAGAAGAACGAGGGAGAATCTCATTGAAACCTATCGAACACTTAAAGACCTAGATGGACAAGATGTGGTGAGGATGTTTCTTTATTATGGGTGAGTCTAGGGCCAAAGGGCACAGCATCACAATAAAAGGGCATACATTTAGAACAAAGATGAGGTGGAATTTCTTTCACCCGAGGGTAGTGGATCTGTTGAATTTATTGCTGCAGCCGGCTGTTGAGGCCAAGTCACTGAGTACATTTAAAGCGGCGGTTGATAGGCCCTTAATTAATCAGGGCATGGAAGGTTACGTGCAAAAGGCAGAAGAATGATGTAGAGAAGGATAATGAATCAGCCATGATGGAATGGCAGAAAAGCCGCAATGTGCCAAATGGTTTAATTCTGCGATGTCTTATAGTCTTTTTTTTGCCTTTCTTTTTATTGAGGGGTAGGGCCTTGTTTTGTGGAACTTGGTGCTGGAGACCAGTCACTGTTGACTGTGACAACCGTGAGAAAGCCTACGGGTGATGGATGCCGTCATTCAATACCTATTCATTTGACCATGTTTTCAGTCACATCTTCTACATGGTTCCTGACAGCAAACTACAATTAACAGTTTAGGGGCCATCTTTGACGTGAAACCCAAGACCAGAGAGAAATTTAGTACAGAGTGCAACAACTTGGGAAAAAGTGGAAATAACCAATAACTTAACATGAACAAAAGTCATTTACAGCAAAATTATTGTACAAGAAACAAAAAAAAAGCGAAATGCTTAAAATCTAAAACATAAACTGACAGCTCTGAAAACGAACAACAGATCAGACAGCATCTGAGGAGAGAGAAGCAAAGTTAATGCTCCAGATGAACGACCTTTCATTATTACTTGATTCGCCATTTTAGGATGCTGTCTGATCTGCAAGGCATTTCTAGCATTTTTTACTTGTTATTCCAATGGTTTTTTTTTTGTTCATGTACTAGATACAAAAGTTATTGATAAGGTCAATAATTCCAGCCCATCTTTAACTGCACTTCAGAAGGTGAGGGTTAAATCAGCTTTCAAGATGCCGCAATCCTTCACTGTGCTGTTGGGGAGGGAGTTCTAGCATTTAAAGCTAACAATGATGAAGTAAAGTGTTTACCTGTTTGAATTTTGGAGGCAGACTCCAGCCACAAGCCTGAATTCGACCGTCATCTTTTTGCACATGGGCCTTCACTTGGCGATACTGTTCCCTCTTCTGCTCCCTGCGTGCGGCTGAAGTACTCTCATTGCCACTAAAAAAATAACAAAGTTACACAATGCAATAGCTGTTTCTCAATTTTGAAAAGAATGAAGTAATTTAAGTTTTCTTTTAAAAAGCATTCTGTCTGAAGAAACAGATGGGGAGTAAGTTGATTCTAATGTGACTCAACCATAAACCCATTGGGACAGGAGTGAGACTAGGACTTTGAATTTCTAATTTTTCCATCTGTGCCGAAGCATTTGGCTTCTATTCACAACTGACATGCTGGCAGCTCACTCTGCACAAATAGAAAATCCCACTGTGTTTCTCCTTTTCCAAAAAGACTATCTGAGAACTTAAAAGAATATTTTTTGTGTAAGCACTTTGAGATTCAGGTTCCAGCAATGACTGCTCATGATCATATTCGCCCCCTAATCCTCAACACTTGTGCCTCCAAAGTCAGCCCATTCTCAGCTCTCCTTTCAATGTGCCTAATTCTCCAGCTCCTACTCATTTTGCCCTCTGAGTCCACCAAAATGTCACTAATCTTCAAGTTATTCATGTTCTGTTTTCACCAGGTTTTGTTACCCTCTGCTGCCCATTTCCAAATGGCCATGTCCTGGTCACTTCTGATGCTCCAGATCAACCTCCCTCAGGCTTTCCCATTGATACAGATCCAGATGGCCTACTTCTCTGCTATACCTCTCCAAGTTTATTACAAATTTAATCTCATCTTGTACGTGTGTCAGTTACTGATTAATGTTTAGGTTCTCTTATTCTTTGTAGAGCTCTGCCTTCTTCCATGCCCTTTAATCTTTATGCCAATGTCCTCCCATCAGCAATGGTCAGTTTTTTCTGACGCTACTCTGTATTCACCTGGTTAACTTACACTATGATCTTCAAATCTATTCTAATCAGTGCAGTGGTCAAACCACAAACTATAATATTTACTTTCAACAGGGACAATAAAAGTCTGGCTTTGTATAAGAACTGTCAGTCTAAGAAACACTAAACACTGTTTCAGTGAATAAAGGTTAATAGAAGGGTCAACTGACACTTTAGCTTCTTAACTCAACTGGAACGTCCTGTTCCTAAAGATAATTTCAAATAGCATGTTTGTCCTTTCCTGCTCTCACTGTGAAATTAGAAACATAGAAAACACACAGTACAATACAGGCCCTTCAGCCCACAAAGCTGTGCCGAACAAATTCTCTATAATGGCTGGACTTTTAAGGTTTAAATTTTCTTTTCCAATCTACACAGCCCTCAGCACCTAACAGGACACAAGAACTCTGATCAGCTGCTAGGTGGTTCACTCTCCTTTTCAACAACACGTCTCCTTTGTGCTTCAATGTACTTTATAGTGAAATCTCACCCAAGCTACCTATTCTCATTCCTTTTGAAATTAAATACCTTACAATTCCCCTCCATCTCAACTCTTTCAATTCATCACTTTGTTCCTTCTTGCAAACTCACTCTTCTCAGGAACCTAGAACACCTCATATTCCTAAATGCAATTCTTTTCCTACCCACCACTTGCAAGCATTTAAAATCCAAGCAACACACACAAAATGCTGGAGGAACTCAGCAGGCTAGACAGTATCTATGGAAAAGAGTACAGTCAATGTTTCAGGCTGTTTTTAAAACCCAAACTTGACCATTTTGGTTCTTGAATCAAACATCACAACCCTAATCACAACAATAAAGCAACATTAGGACCACTTTGCACTAAAGTGGACCTTGTTTCTTTTATAGGTTTTTAATACTCTAATTGTGTTGTCATGTAAAAAATGTGAATGCTGCTTATCTGATGCTCTGTGCCTGTCATGCTGCTGCAAGTAAGCTTTTCATAGCGGCTATGCACATATGTACTTAAACATATGACAATTAACTTGACGCCACAGTCTACTCTTCTGTATATATCAGATTATGTTAATTAACATTTGTACAATGAATCCTGGTTCCTTTATTTCAGATTAAAAGTGATGAAATGCAATGGAACCAAACAAAATAGCAAAGCTGGTTTTGAATCTCAAAGTAGAATGCCACAGATACAAGTGGCTCCATTACACAAAATAGCTGAACTGAGGAAAGAGCAATCATCCAGGCCAACCCTTACAACTGAGGCGCCAGTACCTGTTAACTGGAAAGTACATGTGTGAGAATGGCAAGTGCTAACGAACTCTACATTACCTGGAATGTTGATCTAGTCAACCTATAACAGATTGTGAGGACTGCTGAGAGAATTATCGGTGTCTCTCTTGTCCTCATCCACAACATACACCAGAGGTACTGCATTCACAGAGCCCTCAGCATTGTCAAGGACCCCACCTATCCAACCCACAATCTCTTTAACCTCCTACCGTCAGGTAGAAGGTACCACAGTATAAGAACAATGGCTGTTAGGCTTGGTAACAGCTTCTTCCCCCAGGCTGTGAGACTTCTGAACACCCTGCTACATCTAATACACATTAGTTATGACAGCATCAGTAGCATTATACTGTTGTATCTTTAACTCTATATTGTATGTGCATTTTTTATCAACTTATACATATGAGAATATTTTTTATCATCTGTTAAAATTATCTTATGTGCTGTATGTGATATATGTATTGTGTTTTGCATCTTGATCCTAGAAGAATCAAGTTGTTATATGTTATATACGAATGTTGCTTTGTTTACATGTATACAGTTGAATGACAATAAACTTGAACTTGGAGGCCAACATTCACTACCAAGGCCCAAATAATAAAGGTTATATGGGGCAATATTCACAGAGCGAGTCCACATTTTCAGAAAAGAAGCAACAAAAATAGGGTAAAAGAACATATTTTATTACAACACTTACTCTTCATTAAGGAAATCAAATGCCTTTGACATGGGCAAATGAGATACAGCATCACTTCTCTTCTTAAACGCTCCAGGGGTGACGTGCGAGGTCGGTGCATTGTACTTAACATTGACTGGTGCGACAGGTTTCTTGGCTGTATTAGTAGACGGACTGAATAAACGGCTAAAGCTGGAGGATGAATCAAAGAAAAAGAATGAACACAAAGAAACATGCATTATAGTTATGTATAAGTCCACTCTCTAAAGCATATCTTATATTGTCCCCAGGAACCTCTGAGCTAAGGCACCTTTTGTTTTTATGCATTTTACATACAAATAAATTAAATATGCAACAAACTGATTGCTCTAATTCCGTCCCTGCCTGCCTCAGCACAGCTTTGCAATGCCCTACAGCCAGTCAGAAACACATATTTAAACTTAAGGAATTGAAATGGCAATGCAGTATTTCAACTTCAGCTTCACCAATTAAAAGCAGTCGTAAATATTCTTCCACCTCACTGTGCCCTTCTCTGACAGCAGAATGCTTTGCCCGGTTCTATTTGAAGAGCATTGCAGTGATCAGCTGTGAGCAATAGAGTTCCAACACCAATCAACATGCACATGCACACACACACACAAACACACCAGCTTTGTGCTGAAGGCTAGATCAGGAGAAATCGGTATGATCTTCCTCTTCATAATATAACAACATCTAGGCAAATTGTATGATCCTCCTATCTCCTACCAAGGTTAACTAACATATCTACAGGCAATAGAGTCTTGACAATTCAATTCTATGACACAGTATTCTTTGCCAAATGCACCCCACTAGGGTCATTGTGTGAGGTAACTCAAAGCAACAAAAATTATGGATTTTTGATTAAGAGGATACTAAAATCACAGGAATAGCATATGCCACACATTGGCTTTGCAGGAGAAGCCAGAGAGTGGTAGTAGATAGCTGCCTCTCTGACAGGAGGCCTGTGACTAGCGGTGTTCCGTAGGAATTGGTGATGGGTCTGTTCTTTGTCATCTACATCAACAATCTGGATGATAATGTGGTAAGCTGAATCAGGAAATTTAGGGACGACACCAAGACTGGGGATGTTCTGGACAATGAAGAAGGATATCGAAGCTTGCAGTGGGATCTGGTCTAGCTGGAAAAATGGCAAATGGAATTTGATGTAGACAAGTGTGAGGTGTTGCACTCCAGGAGGACAAACCAGGGTAGGACTCGCACTGTGAGCAGTAGGGCACTGAGGAGGGCATAGAACAGAAGGATTTAGGAATATAAATCCATAATTCCTTGAAAGTGACATCACAGGTAGATAGGGTCATAAAGCAAGCTTTTGGCACGTTGGCCTTCACAAATCAATGTATTGAGTACAGGAGATGGGATGTTATGTTGAAGTTGTATAAGACGTTGGTGAGGCGCAATTTGGAGTATTGTGTGCAATTGTGTCACCAAACTACAGGGAAGATATCAGTAAGATTGAAAGAGAACTGAGAAAACTTACAAGATGTTGCCAGAACTTGAGGACCTGAGTTATAGGGAAAGGTTGAATAGATTAGGACTTTATCAAATCTCGCCTCATTCTTCTATACTCTAGGTGAATGGAAGTATCCAAAATTATGACGGATACAGATAGAGTAAATGCAAGCAGGCATTTTTCCCTGAGGTTGGGTGAGACTAGAATTAGAGGTCATAGGTTATGGGTGAAAAGTGAAATATTTAAGGAGAACCAGAGGGGTAACTTCTTCACTTAGGGTGCTGAAAATGTGGAACGAGCTGCTCGCAAAAGTGGTGGCTGTGGGTTTGAATTCAAAATTTAAGAATATTTTTGGATAGGTACCTGTATGAGAGTGGTATGGAGGGCTACTGGTCTGAGTAAAAGTCGATGGGACTAGGGAGATTAACAGTTCCGCATGTGCTGTAGCGTTCTATGACTCTAGTATAAGGAGGTTTGGCTAATGCACTTGTGGAAGTATCCTGCCTAGTTGCATTGTGGCCTAGTCTAATAATTCCAACACACAGGAATGCAAGAGGCTGAATAGAATAAGTGGACACAGCAGCCCAGTCCATCATGGGCAGAGCCATCCCCACCACTGACTTCAACTACGTTGGGGGTGGGGGGGGAGGAGCCTCAAGGAGGCACCATCATCAAGGATTCTCACCAAGCCATCTTTTTGCTGTTACCTTTGGGCAGGAGGCATAGAAACCTGAAGCCTCACAGTGCCATATCCAGGAACAGCTACTTTCCTACAACCATCAGGTTCTGCAAAATCCTAACCCTAACCCAGCAACAGAACACTACTGACCACTCTTTCACTGCCATGGACCTGTTTTCAATTTTATCATTATTTTTATTGGACTAAGATCTTGTTTCGCTCTCTATCTTCCCTGTCTTCTATAATATATAGTTTATATTTTGTGTGTTCACAGTTTCTATGTGCCTGTGATGCTACCGCAAGTTTCTCCACTGCACCTGTATCTCACTGTACTTGTGCACATGACAATAAACACAACTTGATAAAACAATGAAAACTTCATAGCACTGACAGGATATTCTGTGCAAAAAATTCAAAGATCACTACAAATAAAAAAGTCAGTTCTTTGTTGCCAACAATTAGGAAATGTGGCCAACAGAGCAGGAACTGACAACAGTGTGTGAAAGCCATTCAGTACACACCTGCTCTGACACACATTCACACTAAAGTAAAGCACATGCTTTTTTAAGATGAGCCAAATATATTGTAAAAACAAAATAATTATTTTTAGAAGGAAGTTGTAACTGTAGCATTACCATGAAAGAGTAAGCATATGTCAGAGAAACCCAGCCACTGGTGTGCCATGCTCTGAGAAACACACCCAGCTGTTAAATGCTACTGAAACTAATGAATGCAAGTTAAAGTTACAAAGAAATCAAAACAGTGGTAACAACAAGACAAAATGTACCCAAGTCTGATGGTGAAAACCAACAGGCGAACATGAAAATAAAAATGGAAAACACATAATCAATAACACATGGATAAGGTTACACTCAGGACTTCTGACAGTCACCACCAGGTTGCTCGTGGTGCGGCTTGAAGGGCCTATTTCGCCCTGTATCACTAAATAAATAAATTTCATTTGGAGGTAAGAGCCACACAGAGAAACCAAGGGTTGTACTAGAGTGATCTACAAGGCACCCAAGGGCATCTTCCTTCTCACTGGAGAATATGAATGGATTATAGCGGTAGAATGACATGGCCAGCTATACAAAGTCTCAAGTCTTTGCCTAATAATTCTGATGAGCCTATCTGGTCACAATTTCAGAGCAAACAAGCTAGCTACATCTCTAAATTACAGTAGGGAGACAAAAAGGTGATTCTCACTCTGTCCGGAGTTAGCAAGCCAAGTACATAAAGAATTCTGAACAAGGTCTGCCCTGTATCTGCTGGATGAATCATTACACAATGAAATATGCAAATAGGAAAGATTTTTGGAGTAACTCAAACAAAATGTGTGTAAAAGATTAAATTAGCCTAAAATGGCACTATTAACTGGTGACTCTCTGCATGCAACTCCAGTTGCAATCATCAAGTATTACTACAGCTGAAATCCAGTCACAAAACTCTTATTCATTTTTTATACATACATCTTGTTGTCAATTTATAATTTTTATTACTACGTATTGCAATATATTGCTGCCATAAAACAACAAATTTCACAACATATGCCAGTGACATTAAACCTGATTCTGATTTTGAAATGCTGGAGGAACTCAGCAAGTTAGGCAGCATCTATGGAAATGATTAAACAGAGAAAGAAATAGCCATTAATCCTGGAATAAATTTAAACTCTCCAGGTTGTATCTTTTCCTTTCTGGGCAGACTCAACAATTATCTTTAAAGAGGCAGGCAGCACATGATAAACAGTACAGTCAGACTTACAACTGCCAGATGGTAGATTTCTTTTTCTCCTGAATGGATGGGTTCTCCCTTGAGGCACTAAGAGCAGAGGATACATAAACATACAGTGTTCAAATTCTACCCAAATGAGATCAGATAAAGAAACAAAATGCAAAGACTTGAAGAAATGTTTTATTCAAGATTGGCTCCTACCGAATCATCTCTGTCCACCGTACAGCTTCCTGCAACTCCATTAAACGCTCCTTGTACTGGTTACGCTCCATAAGTACTCTGGCCATCTCTACACGAGTGAACCGCTTTCTCTGAGCAGTGGGAACATCACTCTGTGTTTAAGCACCAAAGAACCAGTCAAGCATGGCATACCACTTTTTTACCAAGACACAGTCCATTTGTACCTACCAAACAGGTACAGATTAAAGGGTATAAGTCTCCCCATGTATCAACATACACTGTATTTTCTTTGTAGCTGTAACACTTTATTCTGCGATTACTGTTTTACCTTGCTCTACCTCAATGCACTACGTACAGATTTGATCTGTACCGACAGTATGCAAGACAAGCTTTTCACTGTATCTCGGTACATGTGACAATAATAAACCAATTTGGCATGGACTAGATAGACTGAATGACTTGTTTCTGTGCTGTATAACTCCATGACTCTAATTCTAATTAAGACCATAAGACATTGGAGCAGAAATAAGCCACTCAGGTCATTGAGTCTGCTCCACCATTCCATCATGGCTGTTCCCAGATTCCACTCAACCCCATCCACCTGCCTTTTCGCCATATCCTTTAATGCCCTGACCAATCAGGAAATAATCAACTTCTGCCTTAAATATACCTATGGTCTCCACGGGAGTCTGTGGCAGTGCATTCCATAGATTCATTACTCTCTGGCTAATTCATGAAATGTGATGGAGAACCAAGAGTCTGATGCCTATATGAATGCTCAAAATTAGTTTGTGAAACAAAGGCTGAAAATTGGCCATGATAAAGAGAGAAATAACAGTATTATACCTCATCAGAATCCTCCTTAGCTCTGCTCTTTGCTTCTTCAGCCTCTAAACGTACTCTGAAAGTAGATATTACAATTATAAGTGAATGAATCATAAAGATATTAGTATACTGGCTCAGTGTATTGGACAAATTGAATATAAATAGTCAAGTATACTTTTACGTGATGTTAAATCGTGCAGTATTTGTGTTAATCTGCAATAATCCTGTATAAGGTGTCCAGTGAGGAGCAGCACTCTGGTGAAGGAGCTTGTCTTGCCCATTCTGGGGCAACTCACTCACCTGTGACTCCAAGTAGCTGCTTTTATGCAATAGCAACCACGCCCCAGTACACTGCTTCAATAGGCAGACTAAAGCAGGTGAGGGTAGCTAGCAGGCCTCATACCCCGGTAAGATGGGGACATGTCTGTCCTAGCATACAAAGTCAGCTCTGGTGGACCGGGCCAGTGAGATCCAATGGGCAGGAAGGCAGTTCAGCAAAACACTGTGGAGAGTGCAGGGCAGACAAGGCACAGAAGAAGTCACTGTATACTGCAAGCAAGGAAGACCCCAGTTGTGACGACTACTCGTACCACTGGACATGGACTTTCAAGATTGAGAGAGTGGAACTACCCCAGTGCAATGGCTTTTCCATTTTAAAAGAACTCTCCCACACAGGTTTCTTCATGCAGCTCACAGCATCTAAGGCACAACAGGAGAAATGCATAAATCCTACTATCAGAGTCAATTTTGAAGGACTATCAACCAATCAATCAGGTGTAATATTCCAGTCACCTGAAGTGCACCAATATTCTTAAATACACAAGAATAAGCACCAAGTGCAGTTTCTGTGCTGAGTGTATAAGAGACAATAAGATATCCTCACTTCCTCAGCTCTTCTTCTAGATCTCTGTTCTTCTCCTCCAGCTTCAACTTGGCTTGTCTGACTGACTCCAATTCTCCCTGCAAAACATCCTTTTCACATGTCAGCTCATCAACCTGCGCTATTAGGTCATTCTTCACCACGTTCAGTGCATTTCTAAAGGAGAAGAAAAAGGTAAGCATAAAGGGTGACCTTTCAAGTAAATATTTCAAATTATAAAGAATTAGGATGAAAAAAGAGGAAGACAAGTATTATGTCTAGATCTTATTAGCTCAATGCAAAAAAACATTGCAACATTCTCTGCACCCCTGGTAAATCAACTCATATTTATCACATATACAGGGAGACTGTCACAATTCTTCACTTGGAAAGATCCCAATTATACTCAAAGAAATCACCAAAGGGAAGAGTACACCTCCACAACACCCTGTTTAACATTTTATTCTCCTCTCCCATTTCACTGTAGCTATTTCCTTCGAACAGCTTCCATTAGTGTAATGCTAATACAGTGCCAGAGACCCAGGTTCAATTCCACCGTTCCCTGTAAGGAGTTTGTATATTCACTCTGTGACTGTGTGCATTTCCTCTGGATGCTCCAGTCTCCTCCTACATTCCAAAGGAGTATGGGTTAGTAGGTCATTGGTGTAATTGGGCTGGAAAGGTCTGTACCTCTAATTAAAATAAATAAATACAGCATCATGCTAGCTCTTGAGAAATGAAGTGGCACTGTAGGCTTACTAAGCATTAGCATTCTCCTCAGGCCTCAATTCCATGCATGCAACTTCAGGCTCAGTTCAGAATTTCCCTCATTATTTCATGCTATAAATAACTTAAACACAGCTCTGCACAGATCAATAGAAGTTTAATTTGAACTGATCTCTTCCAAACTAGGTGAAATTAATTCACACAGATAGTACTCCCAGGATAACAGCAGCACTTTCACTGTTTAACACAGCACAGAGAAGCTCAGAACATTGTACATATCCAACTAATAACTAACATATGATTCTTCAAAAGCCACTGTGTGCAAAGATTAACATGTTTTTGTGGACTGATCAGTTCTGCTCTTGACTGATTTTAACCAAAGTCCTAATCCTTCCTGATTTGTTCATGCCTTGACAGAGATTTTCCTTAATTTGTCACTGGAGTGAAGACCCATAGGTATCAGTTGTTTTATTTTTCATGGCAGAGAGTGAAATTTTTATGAGGACCCAGAACTTATTTCTGGGTGAACCCTCATAAAATTGCCTACCATAGCTTAAGAATATATTTTAATATTTTATAAGTTAACTCTTTTGAAAGCATTTTCAAAGTTTTCCACTTGAAATGTAGGCATTTGTACCTGCAGACAGCGGCATTAAAAAAAATTGAGCAGGAATAGGAACAGTAACAATTGAGACTTACTTGGTCTCCAGCAGCTGTGTATTTTCCTGAATAAGATTCTCAACTTCTCGACCCATACCTGGCAATACATTAAATGCAGAATGATTATCAGCTCAGCCTATTCCCTATCAGAAATGACTACCGCAGAAGAAACCTGGAGGGTACCATCTCCCAGTTTTGAATAATTTCAATAATACAAGCTCATTACAAACTTATTTACATATACTAATGGCCAGCTGTTACTTAAAAAATAAAACTGAAAATTAATGCTATCATTTGGAAGACCAAGATTTAACCGTACCACATTCAAAAGCTACTGTAGCAGATGGCTTCCTGTAATGGCTCAGCAGACAAGGCAGGAGCAAAATATGTGATGGATGTGATTACAAGCCATACATGAAACAAGGACTGGATAAGGAAGCAAAGGAAGGAGCAGAATTAGTCAAAATACAAGATATTCTGAATATTCTGGAAATCCAGAGCAACAAACATAAAATGCTGGAGGAACTCAGCAGGTTAGGCAGCAGCTATGAGTCCTCATGAAACGCCTCATTCCGAAATGTTGAATATTTATTCCTCTCCTGATCTGCTAAGTTCCTCTAGCATTTTGAGAAAATTAGTCAAAAATGGTTTACCCTGGGTTGGCAAGGGGTAGTTGGGACCTCTTGCAAGGGGTATATTTTATACCTCAATATAAAAGAGGAACTACTAGATTGGTACAGAAGGTTTCAAGTAAGTCACAAATCACCATACTGTTCAGCTATTAGTTTATGGAATGGTTTCACCCTCCGCCCTGAATGGGTACACTTTTCAAAAATAAATTTTCCTGCAGAGAACCATTGCTTGCTGTGAGGAGATTTCATCACAGAAGAGACACCTAATATTTTGCACTTTAATTCAGGTCAAACTGAAGAAGCTTCTTGCTACCTGGACCAAGTGTATTTCTCTGCAAACCAACCTTACATACTAGATTGGATGAGGTCTCAAAAACAAGTTTGACCATTTGAAACCACAAATGAATGCAGTAACAAGATACAGATCATCCTTCAAAACCTTAATTCCACTCTAGTGTTGGCAAAAACAGAAATCAATAGTACAAAATCAGATTCAATTAATGCAATCACTGAAATTTGCAGTGATTGCTTGATTCATGTATGCACCTTCTTCCAGTGAAAAGTGACAAATATTGTGTTCAAGCAGAATCTCACGGCTCAAGACTGGGAGTCAGTAGTGAGTATTGAACAGTTCAAATTTGTGCCTTCTTCCTCAATATTTCTACCTCAATCACTATCTGGAGCCATGCTGAGTAGTCAAGCAACCAATAGTAACTAGGAGTGGTGGAGAAACACTGCATCTGTAGCAAATGATTCATGACAGGGCAGCTCTGAGCTCTACCTTTTGTCTGTAGTGCCCCCCTATCATCAGGTTGTTCAATTGGCCATTCCCATGGATGTTAACATACAGTAAGCAGTGTGAACTAGTCAGCTGTGGCCAAACTAGCAAGTGCTGGAATTGGTGAACAAATTACATTTCTAACATTATTTGGTAGCTACCTTCATCATAGTTCACTAGATTTATTTAGTTTCTCAAATATTCCTGATGAATTTGAATAGGTCTCTGGATTGCTAGTCTCGTTCCACAAGCACACCGACATAATCTATATCCAGAGCCCCCAGAATCACCTGGTGCTAGCCTCATCTTGCATTAGAAGGCTGCTGCTATACACAGGAGTTGTGCAGAATGATAGCAAAAGGGAGTACTGTAGAAGAAGAGGCAGCTTACATTTGAAGTTTAAAAATATTGACAAAGCTGGCATGACCTGCAAAAAGTAGTGGATACAGCCCAGTCCATTGATAACTTCACTCACCCCATCACTGAACTATTCTCACAACCTATGAACTCACTTTCAAGAACTCTTCATCTCATGTTCTTGATATTTGTTGTTTATTTATTACATTCTGTATTTGCACAGTTTGTTGTCTTTTGCACATTTGCTGGGAGCAGTCATACTTTTGTTTCTATTGGGCTTCCTGTATTTACTGTAAATGCCCACAAGAAAAAGAATCTCAGAGTTTTTTTGTACTTTGATAGTAAAATTACTTTGCACTCCAGTGGCTGGGTTCATTCCAGAGTTTCAATGCTGTCTGTGTGGGGTTTGTACTTTCTGTGACTGGGTTTCCTCCTAAATCCTAAAGGAATGCAGGTTTGGCTATTAATTGATCATTGTAAATTGTTCATAGTATGTAGATGAGTGGTGGAAACCCAGGCCAGTTGATGGGAATGTGGGGAGAATAAGAATGGGATTCAGTGGATGTTTGCTAGCCCGTACAGACTTGGTGGTTTGTTTCAATGATCTATAACTCTATGAAAAGGAGGATTTCTGTCTTAGTAAAAGGCCTCGGTTGGAACAACACCAGTTAACTGAACCAGTTTCTGTCATTCCATGAGTGGAATGGTCTCAGCAGTGTCGATATATTAAAACCAAAATCACCCTCTTTGCTCCTATCCCCTACCCTTGTACCAAAAGGCACTGTAGAACTGCGGAGCAACACATAAGATGTGGAGGAACTCAGCCAGTCAGTCTGCATATATAGAGGGAATAAGACATTTGGCATTTTGAGTTCAGACCCTTCACCAGGACTGAAAGACAAAGGGGGGGGGGGGGGGGGATCACCAAAATACAAGATAGAGGAAAGGGGTGAAATAAGTGCTAGCCAGCGATGGGGGGTGGCTGATAAGCAGATGGAGGAGGAGAGAGTGGAAATAGTGACAGAAGCTGGAACATGGAATCAAGCAAGGTGGGTGGGGAGACAAATGTGGATAGTGGGGAGAGGGAGACGTATGCGGATGGCAGGAAAATGGTGTGGGTGGAGGAGGGGGAAAACAGGATGATGGGGGCCTGTGCTGGTTGCAGAGGTGCTAGGTAGATCAGAAGTGATATACTGTTCATTGGAGAATTCAGCATTCATGCAGTTAGACTGTAGACGACCTAGACAGAATGCAAGGTGGTTTTCCTCTAATTTGCATTTAACTTTATCCTCAAAGTTCAAAGTAAATTTATTATCAAAAAAACCATCTAGTTTAGGTGTTATGGTGGAACTGAGTAATAAGAAAGGTATGACCATTTCAATGGGGGGCTATATTACAGGCCACCCAACAAAAACAGTGCAAATACAAAAAGAAAGAAATAATAATAGATAAATAAGCAATAATTATTGTTAACATGAGATGAAGAGTCCTTGAAAGTGAATTCATAGGTTGTGGGAACACTTCAGTGATGGGGCAAGTGAAGTTATCCTCTTTGGTTCAAGAACCTGATGGTTGAGGGGTAATAACTGTTCTTGAATCTGTGGTCATCAGGAAGGTACACCACCAGGTGATGACAGCAGCGAGAAGCGAGCATGGCCTGGGTGGTGAAGTCCTTGATGATGGATGCTTCTTTCCTGCAACAACACTCTGAATAGATATGCTCAATGGTGGGGAGGGTTTTACCCCTGATGGACTGAGCCGTCTCCATTAATTTTTGTCGGATTTTCCATTCAAGAGGATTGGTGTTTCCATACCAGGCTGCGATACAGCCAGTCAATATACTATTCACCACATATCTATAGAAGCTCGTCAAAGATGTCATGTCGAATCTTCACAAACTCCTAAGGAAGAAGAGGCATTACCATGTTTTCTTCACAATTACATCTATGTACTGAGCCCAGAATAGGTCCTATGAAAGGATAACACCGGGGAATTTAAAGTTGCTGACTCTCTCCACACTGATCCTCCGATGAGGACTAGATCACAGAGCTCTGGATTCCTCCTCCTGAAGTCAATAATCAGCTCCTTGCTGACATTGAGTAAGAGGCGGTTGTTATGCCATCACTCGGCCAGGTTTTCAATTTCCCTCTGATATATGCTCATTCATCACCACCTTTGATTTGGCCTACAACACTGGTGTCATCAGCAAACTTGAAAATGGCTTTAGAGTTGTGCTTAACCACAGTCATAAGTATAAAGTGAGTAATAAAGTGGCAGCCCAAGAACATAGGCTGTTGCCAATCTGAACTGACTTGGCAATGGAAGAGGCAGAGGACTGACATTTTGGTGTGGTGTGGTTGCATGTACGGGCCAAATCAAGGCAGCAGGGCCCAGGCCCGAGAGGCAGGGAGTTAGTCAATGTTTGGCCATAGCTGTAGTGGACAGAGGCAATTCAATACGGCAGAATCGTGGCGGCGAGACCCGAAAGCGAGGAAAGAACCAAGGTCTGATTGATTTAGGCATCAGGACAAACTGAGGCAGAGGGGCCCAGGCTTGAGAGCATCTCAAAGCTGCACAGCCCAGGTCTGAGAGCAAGGAACAACCCAAGGTTTGGACGATTTAATCGTCAGACCAGATTGAAAAGGTCAGGGTGTTGAGGCTGGAGGCTAAGAACAGGCCTTTTCAGATCAATGCTCCACAAGGTTTACTCATCTCTGTGTCTGACTTTGCAGCTGTGGACTCACTTTTGTGAACTTTATTTGTTCCCTTGTTTTTGTTGTTTGCATGATTAGTTTATTTTTCTGTGTTTGATGTTTTTTTTTTAAATGGGTTCTCTGAGGTTTCTTTGTTTTCTGGCTGCCTGTAAGGAGATGAATCTGAAGGTTGTATGTATTAAGAATATTTTGATCATATTTGTACCTTTACTTTGAATTAAAATGACTAGCAACCAAGAGCTCCCAATGTCCACAGAAGACAGAGCACTGGTGTTTTGTAAATGGTCACCTAGTTTGTTCCTGGTCTCACTGACATACAGGAGGCCACAACTGAAGCAGCAGATGCCAAAAAAAAATCAGGCTGAAGGATGACTACTTCATTGGGAAGAATTGTTTAGGACCATAGGTGCTGGTGAGTGGGGAGGTTAGGGACAGATGTTATACCTCCTACTATTACAGGGGAAAAGTGCCAGGGTGAGCAGACCAAGGAATCACAGTGATCCCCATGGAAAGCAGAAAGGGGCGGGGAGAGGAAAATGTGGCTGGAGGTGGGATCATGTCATACTGTAGCTGATGGATGTTGCAAAGAATGACGTGTTGGAAATATTGTAGTTACCTGTTGAAAAACTGTTTTCTTTATGGAAATCTAAGGTTATACCTACTCAGCATTTAAAATGGAGACCAAGTTCAAAGTTTTAATTTGAACTGAGAGAAAAGGTCACTTTGCAATGTGACAAGGAGGAAACAAAAAGTAGTGAAATACACACAAAATCTGGAGGAACTCAGCAGGTCAGGCAGCATCTTGGGCCGAGACCCTTCATCAGGACATGAAGGTCTTCAAAGTAGTGCCCTATGCAAGCACATCACAATGCCTCACTTGTAATTTCTCACAGGGGTGCCAAAAGCTGAGCAAATGAAGCCTTACCAAGGACATTATGATCTGAGAGCCCATGCATTCCAAGTGAAGCAGTAAGAAAGGAAACATTCATGTAAGATGCGGCATGAAGGAAACACACAGGCAAGTAATGAAACACATGAAGATTACAGCACAAATGTGGCTTGACTGGGAATCATGTGGTCAGCATATCCAATGTCATCTCATGCAATAATCAGACCAAACTGTAACTTCAGAGTCTATTGCACTCATTCACCCACAAAAAGCATTGATTATTTATTTTAAGGATGCAGCATGGAATCAACCCTTCTGGCTCAATGGACTGCACTGCCCAACAACCCATCTATTCAACACTAGCCTGATCACAGGCCAATTTACAATGACCAATCAACCTACTAACTTGTACTGGAACACCCCGAGGAAACCCACATGGTCCCAGGGAGAATGTACAAACTCCTTAAAGACAACGCCACAAATGAACTCCAACATCCTAAGTTATAATGGTGGTGTGCTAACTGCTATGCTACTGTGGTGACCCTAATTGTCAATATTTTTATGATTCAAGTATAGTCAGCTCAATCCCTGAAAATAACCAGCACAAGTAAGCAATGATTCTTCACAACCGTAAAAATCTTTTCATTATTATTTACGTATGGCTCAGGGAAGAGAAGACACCAATAAAAGTAACTGAAAACACAGCAGAAATGAGTAACAGGCGAAACAATGCTCTCGTCAATACCAAGCTATTAACTGAGTGACCCTGCTGCATATTTGCCAAGTTTCTATCTCTGCTTTGTCAGATGAATCTGTGTCAGCTATAGCACACAGTCGTCAGCAGGCCCAAAGATTAATGGATGACTACCGGTAGTTAAAAACAGTTCCTAAGCTGTCCCTTACTCTTTGAAAGCTGTTTACATTGGCAAAGTTTATAACTATCAACCAATATGGTCTCACTTAAGTTCTGAAATCAAGGTGAATTAGTCATTTCATTAATAAGCACACCACAGGACCCATTAAGTTTCTTCTAGTCTGCAACCAAAACGCCACACAAAGAGGGGCATTTCTATTTCCAATGTGTACCCTCCATGTGCTTAAAAATAGTTGATTTCTGTTTAATTGTATACACTTGATGACACCATATGTTGATGAATTTGTGGATAGCGTAGAAGGTTGTCATAGGTTACAACAGGACATTGATGAGGTGCAGAGCTGGGCTGAGAAGTTGCAGATAGAACTCAATGAGGAAAAGTCTAAAATTATACACTTTGTAAGATTGAGCTTGAAGACAGAGTACAGGGCTAATAGCAGCATTCTTAGCAGTATGGAGGAACAGAGAGATCTTGGGGTCCATATACACAGATCCTTCACAGTTGCCGTGCAAGTTAATAGGGTGTTTAAAAAGCTATATAGTGTGTTGGCCTTTATTAGTCAGGGTTGAGTTCAAGAGCCACAAGGCTATGTTGCAGCTCTATAAAACCCTGGTTAGACTACACTTGGAGTATTGTGTTCAGTTCTGGTCGTCTCATTATAGAAAAGAGGGTGTAGAGATTTACCAGGATGCTGTCAGGATTAGAGAGCATGTCTTATGAGAATAGGTTGAGTGAGCTAAGACTTTTCTCTTTGGAGCAATAGAGGATGATGTAGGTATATTTGATTATGATAGGCAGTGACAGAATGGAAAGCCAGTACTTATTTTTTCACAGGGCTGCGATGGTTAATATCAGAGGACATCCATTTAAGGTAAGTGGAAGAAAGTTTAGGGAAGTTGTCAGATGTAGGTTTATTTTCAAATAACAGGAGTGGTGGGTGCCTGGAACACAAGAGACTCTTAGGCATAGGCTTTGTAGAAGGGAAGGGTTAGATTGATGGTGGAGAAGATTAATATAGGTTGGCACAACACTGTGGACCAAAGGGCCCATCCTGTGCTGTGCTATACTGTTCTGTTCTATGTTCATCATGATTTCCTCTCCATGAATCCCTGTGGATACTGCTTGATCAAATTATGACTTCCTACACATTCCAATGTTTGTTGATCTTTTATAAATGGTTCTAGCAGATGTTGGTCTAACTAACCTGCATTTTTTGCCTCACTGTTTTCCCCCATTGGCAGTGATCAGTGTTATGGGAGTGATCATAATTCAGTAACATATATCACAATATGGGAAAAGAAAGAATGAATTAGGGGCAAAAGTGGTAAATTGGGGAAGGCTGCGAAGTGATAGGGCAAAAGTGGGACTTCCAAATGCAGAGCTGAGAGGGTAAGGCACAGCAAATACACTTGCTCCTGTGTTAAACACCAAGAGCTTCATACAACAAAAAGTTTTAAAAGGTTTAAATTTTAAAGTGAAATTGAAATGGGATTGAGAGTGATAATAAATCAGCCACAATGGAAGGCCAGAGCAGATTTGATGGGCCAAATGGCCTGATTCTGCTCCTTCATATGTCTTATGGAAATTAGGAAAAAAACAGACATATGAAGAGATAACAGAGAAGTAAATCAAAGAAGATATTAAAATGTTTTAAGAATACTTTAAGAGCAAGAAAGCAACTAATGAAGGAATACAGCGACCCTGTGTGGGGGAAAAGTCTCTATATGAAAAAACTTAATGAATAGTTTGTGGTCACTTTTAGAACAGAGGCCCAATATTGAAACTGCTTGCTAATTGGCAGAATACAAAATATTAAATGGGTGGCAAATATTGTAAGGGAGGGGCTAAGTATTCAGGAGTTTAGCATTGTGAAAGTGGCCAAGTTCATCAAACCCTGATGAAATATATCCTCAGCTTTTAAAAGAAGAGTGGCTCTGATCATCACCTGCCCACTCTCACCAGCTACAGGAATGCTGCTGGAGGTTTGGAGATATAACATTGTATCATTGGGTAAAACTGAGCAGATAAACAATCAGTAGATTGTTGGAATAATGCAATTTTGGGATGAAGCAAAATTATTCCTTTAGGAAGCACTGATTATTCAAGAACATTCTATATACCTTTGTTAAAGGGATATCATGCATGATTAAGCTGAACGTTTGGAAGTGACAAGGAGGCTCAATAAGGACAACACACTTTAGCACAGACTTTGACATGGTCCAAATGGCAGGTAGTTCCCCAGTAACCTAATCTATCCACACATTCCCATGAATATTTCTCTGATGTTCTCACCAGCCACCTACACTCTGGGTGGTTTACAGCCCATTATGTCTTTGTGATGTGGGAGGAAACCAAAGCACATGGGAAAAACTGAAGGATTACAGAAGAATATATAGACAACACTGGAGATAAATGGTGGGAAGCAAAGGTTGACAGGTAATTTAGTTATGGATGGCTGAACCAGTGATTTTCCAGCATTATCTGCTGCATCAGAATGAGGAAAAATGTATAACAATATAGGAGCTAGTTAGCTGGGCAGAAAAATGGCAAATGCAGTGTAACGCACTTGTGGAAGTAGAGATGAGGAAATACACAGTAAAGCTGGGAGAACATTGAGATACATGGAGAAAAGGAAAAATGTTCACAGATTGTTCACAGTGCATGTTCACAGATCCTGAATGAAAGCAAGGTGTTAAGAAGCAACAGAAGATGTTTTTTCTTAACTGGGACAATGCAATAAAGCAAGGAGGTCATACAAGAAATGTTTAGAACCAAAGATATTCTGCAGATGCTGGAAATCTTAAGCAACACACACAAAATGCTGGATGAAGAGTCTTGGCCCAAAATGTTGACTTTATTCCCCTCATAAATATTGCCTGACTTACTAAGTTCCTCCAGCATTTTGAGGGTATTGCAACTGTTTAGAATACTAGTTTAAGAAAAGCTCATATAAATGTGTACCGTTCTGCTCACCATATTATAGGAAAAATACAAGTACACTGGAGAGTGGCAAGAGGATTTTGCCAGGACTGAAAATTGTAGCTATGAGCAAAGTCTGGATCAGCTGGTGATGCATTTTTCCAAATAGTGGCAGTTGACGGGTACTAAAGTGGGATCTATAAAATTACAAGTAAATAAGGAGGATATTTTCATGAGAAAAGAGATGAAAAGAATTAGAAAAGATGGATTAGTAGGGAGATGAGGAATACACCTATTGTCATCCTGTGGGTGATGGCGATTTGAATTTCACAAACTGATAGAGCCAGAGACCACATCACACAAAAAATACTACCCAGAAATATACTCAAAGAATCATTTTTCCTTTCAGGGCACGTCCTCAAGTTAGAAGATGAGATAAGATATATTAGCTTTATTTGTCATATCTACATCGATACAAATAGCAAAATGTATAATTTGCTTCAAATTAAATCACCGAGGATTATGCCAAGCAACCCACAAGTATCACACTTCCGGCACCAACATTAGCACGCCTGCAACTTAATCCTAATCCATACATCTTTGAAATGTGGGAGGAAACCAGAGAGGAAGCTCATGCTGTCATGGAGAGAACTTATAGACAGCAGTGAGAATTAAACCCAATCTTAAAGCTAGCACTGTATTGGAGTTACACTAACTGCTACTGTACAGTGCTGCCCCTGCTCTCTCCACCCCCCACAACTCAATCACTAGTAAGACTGTAGTGGCCTTTGAATTGGGTTATTTCTATTCCAGCCAGCACGGACTATGGGTGAGTAGGTTTCTTCCTGCCATAAATATTCATAATTATTTTCATCTTCACATTTAAGCAATAATACAGTAAAACTCCGAAAATACGGTATCCATTTGTTCAGCATCTTGCGCATTCATTGACACATACTTATGAGGTAGGTCACGTGGTGGCAGCTGGAACCTGGGTCGGGAATGCTGGGGATGAGGAAAGGTCATGGCTGAAGTTGAGGTCCAGAGTGCTTGTATTTTCAACTTGTTTGAAATAAATGTGAAATAAAAGTGTGTTGGTGTAATGTATACAATATTTGGTGATCCAGAAAACCTGGCATGCCAAAGCTCCAAGGGTGCCGGATTATCGCTGTTTTACTGTATTTAGATGCTGCAACCCTTAAAATTACAAAGCACATTCTTGTACAGCAACACACAGCAACAAAGTATTACCACTTGTACAATAAAAGAAACAAGTCTCAGTGACTAAAAGATGGAAAAACAGTACAATTAAACAGACAGAAAACACCAGTGGGAGTACAGTATACGGTACATGAAAATATACACACCAGAAAACTCCCCTGGGTGGGCAGCCCCAGAGAAAGGAAGCATGAGAAGAAAAATGCTAATTAGCTTGAGAATGAAAGCTACTTCTATTATTAACAATATGTGGTGCACATAAAGCAGTGCTCTCGCTCATCACCTGCATTACAGGTGGGAGGGAAAACATAACATATTCATCTTGGGTCCATTGCCACTGTGGCTGCACACGGATGTATGAAAGCAACATTATGTACAGCTCTACTTGCACAAATACTACAAAAAGGAACATGCAAATAACAGAACAAAATAACATTATAAGCAAACAGAACAAAATATGAAACTATTCAGTGTCCAATTGTACAGCCATGGAGTTCTTTAGGACTCGTGCACACACACACAGTCTGCTTACCACCCTACCTGGACAAAGTTTTATAAAGGAATAACCAGCTACAGGAACAAAAAACCTGTTGGCAGAATTGCTAGGATTCTGGATTAAAATAATTGTTTGGGCATCAAGTCATATTTTATATATACTCAGCCATGATGAAATAGCACAGCAGACTCAATGGGCCAAATAGCCTAAATCTGCTCCCATATCTTATGGTCGTATGGCCTTAAAGCAAATTTAATGCCACTCTGTTGGGGCGGTGAGTCATATTTAAAGCAAAACCAATGTCATTCTGGTTGAAGAGAAGAAAGGATGAAAAACGACAGGCAAAGTAGTGAAGCAGATCCAATAGCAGTAGTTAAGAGGCATTTCAACAGGCACATGTGCAGGCAGGGAATGGAGGGAGAGAGACCATGTGCAGGCAGATAGGATTAGATTGGATTGGCATCATGGTTAGCATAGACATTGTGGGCAGAAGGGCCTGCTCCTGTGCTGTATAATGTTCTATATGTTAGGTACCCAAATTGGTGATGCAGGAATGAGAAATTGCTTAGGACCCAAGATGCACTGCATTTATATCAATAAACATCTGATTGAGACAGACACACACATACACACACCCCCCCCCCTACCCCCCCATCAGCATTTCTCATGTGGCATCCTGAATATTGGTCAAGTCTCAGATTTTTGATCTTTAAACATTTGCCAATTTGAAGTTCCTCTTAGCGCAGCTTTTACATGTTACATTTCCTGAGAAAATCCAAGGTACCAGAGTTCAATGCTCAAGAAGACCACAATCCTCAGAACAGGACACCAATAAAGTATGGAGAGAAACAACGGGACAGATGGAAAGTGGTTATATGGTCTTTAAATTTATTTTTTTAAAAACTGAGATCCAATACTGAGCAGAGTCAACACGTTGACATGAAATTTAGGAGGGAGAGAAAAGTTAGGAGAGTGAAGGGGCAAAAGAGTAGATGTATCTGTAAAATCAGAAGCACTTCAGAAATGACATCTTGCAATCTGTTTTGCATCACTGAGCTCTCAAACTGCCTCACTTAATTTTTTTTTAGTCTTTGTACCCTGCAGCTTGTTCATAAACTGGCAGTCAGGTGTCTGGTAAATACATCATGACAAATTTTAATATTAGGATCCAATTGAGTTGCACCTCATTTTTGGTTATAAACACAGCAAACCAATTTCATTCTGTTATAATAGCTAACTCAAATGCTGTTCAAAACATACATATGTGTTACATCAGATAACAAGTATGGCACAGGTTTTATGTGTTCAAATGGTTTTGTTCTGTAACCCACAAAAGAAAATTTTAAAGAAACTAATTTTACAAAACAGTTTTAGAAATTATTTTGAATTGCAGTGCTATTTTCCATTTAAGGAGCTTATCTATAATTTTGTGCACAACAGAATAATTTTTCTGGTCAGTCTTTGAAACATGAAAGATTAACACACTAGAAATAAGATGCTAAACAAGAGAAAACCTGCAGATGCTAGAAATCCAAGCAAAACACACACACAAAATGCTGGAGGAACTCAGCAGGCTGGGCAGCATCTACAGAAAGAGGCAGTCGACGTTTCAGGCTGAGCCCCTTCAGCAGGACAGGGTCTGCTTGGCCTCCAGTATTTGGTGTGTGTTGCTATTAAACCAAGAAACTGAATGACTCTTAAACAATTAAACATGATTCATTTGAAACTAAACACACTTAAATTTTCTTTGGGGTCACTTCCTCAAATAATATTTCCTTCAATAAAAAAAATGCAAATTTTTCTTTTACATTTAGCCCCCCTCTGACAGCTATGCTCATTATTCTTCTCTGAGTTACTTCACTTAACTCATTCCACCTTACTACGGCAATCTCTCCCACCTCCACTCTGTCAGTCTGGCTTGTAAATACAACCCCATGAGCTACTCAACTCCACATGCACAGCCCTCTACTGTCAGAGCCCAAGGCCCAAGTTCCTTCCATATATCATCTCTTTGGATAACTCAGAAGATTCTTCTGTACAAGTCCATTTCATATCTGATGCACAGTTGCACCTTAAAATGGCTACCTAGTAAATTTATTTGAGATTGCAACATCAACTATAATGTGGAGAATTCCAAAATATGATCATGAGGAAATCTGATTTACTCTTAATTAAAACAAAGGTGAAATAAAAATCTAGATTAGCATTATAGTCAAATCATATCCATTCTTTTAACTGCATTTTCATAATATGCTGTGAACTCATGTTAGATCTAACTGTTTAATTCTTAGATTAGACTGACTAATTGTTCTTCTTGCAGTTTAACAATTTATTATCCCTTGTATTTTATACAAGTTCAATAAGCCTCATTGTTATACAAAGTGTAATTCTGGAAAGCTCTGGAAGCTTCTTTGCTCTGTATTAAGTATACAAGTGCTTTCTCATCGGTTAACTTGGTACAGTACTGCACTATTCAAATTAGTACTTTCTAACTGGTTGTCTCTTATCTACAAATTTGAATGGAATTTTCCTAATGTCAGTAGTATAAAAATAGCTGTTTTATGCTAGGCATGATTTTTATTTCTCTCTCTTCTTCAAGGAGTCAACCCCTGTCACTGCCCTGTTCCTTTTCTTTTTGTTCTATCAACTGTTAATAAAATAAAGTTTTGTGCCTCATTCCTGACTTTGAAAAGAAGCTTGGATTAAAAAACCAGATTCCAATATTCATCTCAGTGAGCTATAAACATGTCAAACTGAGATTAAGCCAAACACAAAACAGGAAACACTACTAGTCACTACATAACTCTGGCATCCCAGGATACAGATGAGTTCTTATTCTAAGAACTGTCCTTAAGCCCATCTCTCCGCAAATCAGAAATATCCATTTTCTATATTGTATCATTCTATCAACACTTGCTATAATCTTTGCATTTTATTGAATAATAACTCAAACATTGACCATCATTAAACATGGAATATGTACTGAATCCAGTCATTAATAAACGCCATGAAACAGTTTAATACTACTTCCTTGGGATATGCTTTAGAAATGCATGGGTGAATTCGTGTAAAGTCAGATTTCCATATGTCAGGTCATTTGTAATCTGGAAATTCCCTGAATGTTTCTCCTAACTGGGGACCCTGATGATTAAGAAATTAATTTCAGGAGATAGAAACAATCTGCAGGCCCAATTTGCAACAGCTATGCCAGTCATGTGTTGCTGTATTATTCATCAATTATTACAGAATGAACCTTTGATACATGAGATTCAGGTTGACAAACAGTGTCCAGTGATCTCAGATTTTTACTTGCTTACCTTTATTGAGCTAAAGAGTCAGGAGGTTCTGTGTCCGTTTATAAAACATTGGTTAGTTTGCATATGGAGTAATGGGTTTAATTCTGGTTGCCCTAGTATAAGAAGGATGTAGAGCAGGAGTTCTCAACCTCTTTTATGCCATAGACCCCTACAATTAAGTGAGGGGTCCGTGGACCCCAGGTTGGGAACCCCTGGTATAGAGACTTTGGAAAAGGTGCAGATGATGCTTACCAGGAGAATGCTTGGATTACAGGGTAAATGCTATAAGAGGTAGGATAAACTTGAACTGCTTTTCTGGAGTGGCAAAGGACGAGGGGAGACTGGATAGAAGTTGATAACATTATGAGTGGCATAGATAGAATAGACAGCTGGTATCTTTTTCGCCAGGGAGATACAATAACGTAATAGTTAACGTAACATTATTACAGTGCCAGCTATCTTGGTTCAATTCCATCGCTGGCTGTAAGGAGCTTGTACATTATCCCTGTGACCATGTGGTTTTCGTCTGGGTGCTCCAGTTTCCTCCCACATTCCAAAGATGTACGAGTTAGTAAGTTAATTGGTCCTATGGGTATAATTGGGCCGCACATCTTATTGGGCCAGAAGGGCCTGTTACTGTGCTATATCTCTAAATAAACAAACAAATAAGTGAATGTCCAATATAAGAGAGCATGCATTTTAGATGGGGGGAGTTCAAAAGAGATGTGTGGGGCAAGATATTTTTTTTAAATGACACAGAGAGTGATGGGTACCGGGAATGGGGGGTAGAAGCAGATACAGTAAAGGTACTTAAGAGGCTTAGACAGGCACAGGCTGAAGGATCAGTGTAATTAGACGTTATTAGTTTAATTAATTCAGCTATACACTATGAGCCAAAGGGCTGGTTCTTGTGGTTCTACATCTTGTTCTGAATAGTCCAGTAACTATTTTTCTTCAGCTATGAAGAATTTGGCTAAGCTGGACATGGACACATAATTTTAAACAAGCTGTACCTTCAATTGATCTTCACTTACCCAGCAAATTTGCCCCTTCATCCACATCACCAATCAGCTCAGAAGCTGATTGGGACAATTCATCAAAAATGGATTCTGTGTTTCGATCAAATGCCTTGTTTTCTATTCCCTGGGTTGGCGTGCTGTTTAAAAAAATAGCAAGAGTCAATCAAAGATTATTGAGAGGGGTAGGATGTGAAAGTTTCCTGAACTCCTTATAGCACTGAACCCTTTTAATATTGTTCATTGATAAGAGCCAACCACAGACCATTTTTGTTTTGAAAAAATTATCTTTAAGGAGCTCTGTGCAAAATGGAGGATTCCAATCTGATACAATTCCTACATAAACTAATTAAATAAATGGTTAAGAAACTCAGCAGATGAGGTAGTATCTACGAAAAAGAGTAAACAGTTGATGTTTCAGTCTTGAGACCTTTCATCAGGACTGGAAAAACAGATGAGAAGTTAGATTAAGAGGGTGGGGGGAGGGGAAGAAGAAGTACAAGGTGGTAGGTGATAGGTGAAACCAAGAGATGGGGGAGAGGTGAAGTAAAGAGCTGGGAAGTTAATTAGTGAAAGAGACAAAAGGTTAGAGCAGGGGGAATCTGATAGGAGAAGGTAGAAGACCATGGAGGAAAGGGAAGGGGGAGGAGCACCAGATGGATGGAGGTGATGGGCAGGCAAGGAGATAAGGTGAAAAAGGGAAATGGGAATAGGGAATGGTGAGGGAGTTGGGGGAACAATTAGTGCAAGTTTGAGAAATCAATGTTCATGCCATCAGACTGGAGGGTACCCTGACGGAAAATAAAGTGTTGCTCCTCCAACCTGAGTGTGGCCTCATCGCAGCAGTAGAGAAGACCATGGACTGACATGTCAGAATGGGAATGGGAAATAGAATTGAAATGGGTGGTCACCGGGAGATCCTGCTTTTTCTAGCAGACGAAGTGTAGCTGCTTGAAGAAGCTGTCTCCCAATCTACGTCAGGTCTCACTGAAACACAGGAGGCCACACTGGGAGCGCTGGATCCAGTAGATGACCCCAAAAGATTCACTTGGATGGACTGTTTGGTGCTCTGAATGGTAGTGGAGGTTTAGGGGCAGGTATGGCACCTATTCCGCTTGCAAGGATAAGTATCAAGAAGGAGATCAGTGGGGAGGGATGAATCGACAAAGGAGTTGTGTAGGGAGCAATCCCTGCAGAAAATGGAAAGTGGTGGGAAGGGAAAAATGTGCTTAGTGGTGGGATCCCATTGGGGATGGCGGAAGTTAGAGAGAATTAGGTGCTGGACGCAGAGGCAAGTGGATCTTTTCCATAGATGCTGCCTAGACTGCTGAGTTCCTCCAGCATCTGCAAATTTTCTCATGTTTGAAATATATGGTTAATAAACCTTCTCTGATCCTCATTCCCAACATACAGTACATTTCAGTTTTGAACATGTATCCTATTTTGCATTTGTATTATTGTTTAAATCGCCATCACTTGTAAGACCATAAGACTCAAGAGCAGAATTAGGCCATTCAGCCCATCATGTCTGCTGAATCATTTAATCATGGCTGATTTGTTATCTCTCTTAACTCCATTCTCCTACCTTCATCCAGTAACATTAAGATCCTTCTCAACCTCCGCTTTAAATATACCAAATGACCCAGCCTCCACAGCCATCTGTGGCAATGAATTCCATAGATTCACTACCCTTTGGTTAAAGAAATTCCTGCTCATCTGTTCGAGATTATTGTCCTCATTTCCTTTAAGTGGTCATTGCTAACAAAGCACAGTTGCTCTGCAATTTGGTCAGCCAGTCTGTACCTGATCTTGACTATATATTGAGTGCACCAAATGCATTACACTATGCTGGAGAAGGTGCATGTAAATCTTTGCCTCATGAGGGAGGAGGAGCAAGAGCAAGTAAGACAATTGTTGTTGTCTCCAAAGGGATTTATCTTTCCAACTCACCACTGGTCACTTGCTGGAGTCTGTTCTCCCCCTAAGCCTTTCTCAGTTTTCCCAATTCTGATTTGTTTTGAGAAATTAACATGTTTTTTTTCCCCACAAAAGAGTTTCCTCCTTTTCCTAACATTTCTTTTCATTTGCACTGATCTACTTTCCTGGTTGCTCAAGTAAGACTAAAGGTTAATCAATGACATTGCGTAAAAATACACACTGACCTTGTTCCTTTGTAGCCACTAAAATCACGATCCATATCCAATTCAGGTGTTGAGTCAATGATAGCTTGAACCTCTGATTTCTCTTCATTTTCGGTCATGCCTTGAACAATATTAATGAAAACGAGCTTACAAGTCATCTTACATAAATAATTCTGTCAATCAGATTGAATACAGGATTGTTGTCATTGGTGAAAGTCAGCAAATCCATTACAAGAACACAAGTAGTCTATGCAAAACTAAACTGACTCCTAAAACAAATACCATTCTGAACTCTAAACCTCATTCTGAAAATTTCAAGGGTCTTCTCAAAGACTTCTTACAAAATATGCAATATCTCCACTGAATACTGGGAATCTGCGGCTTGTGACCTCTCAAAGGTGATGGAGGAGCATTCGAAACAGTTTTGATTATCTCAAACCTTTGTATCAGAAGCATGGAGAACCCAGCATTAATGGCAGAAGGACCGTAACCACCCATAAGCTTGCTCAATTCTCAACTCTTCTGGCACTTCCTGCCAGCTAGTGTAAGAGTCTACATGTCCCCCAGGGGCCTCATCAGTCACCTCAGAACCTACAGAACCAGAATGGAAACAAGATGTCCACAATCCTAGGGGCTACTCAAGATGAACAACATCTTCCTAACTGCACCATCTGCATCTATGGGCTCCCTTGGCAGAACATAAACTGTCTCTTAGGGGACACTGTGTTGCTTACAAATGTGCTTGAATTCATGTGAAAGAGGCTGTTTTCTCTTAGGCCTTTGTTGTTATTCAAAGAACAAGTGCTCGTAAAATCAAGGAAGTGTTTCAGATTGTAAAGCATCCAAGCATACTGGGAATCCCGTCACACAGCTTCAGATCTAATACAGTTAATGTATTAATTCAACTCTCTTGCACAATAGCATCCCATTTCAGGGGGAATATTGCAGTTTTATTTTGTTTTATTGATAAACCAAGCAGCAGAACATCACATAATCCTCAAAAGTCAGTCTACTGAGATCCCTTTTAGCACTGGTTTTGTACAACTTAGGTCCTATTTATATCTCAACAGGCCCAATCCCAATAATGACATTATGTCAATGAATGACAGTACCTAAAAGTTGCTGATTGAGTGGACGAATGAACAGATGGATAGATAGACAAGCAAGCAAAAAATATCGAGAACATGAGATAAACAGTCCTTGAAAGTGAGTCCATAGGTTGTGAGTTATCCCTTCTGGTTCAAGAGCCTGATGGTTGAAGGGTAATAACTGTTCCTGAACCTGGTGGTGTGAGTCCTGAGGCTCCTGTACCTTCTTCCTGACGGCAGCAGCAAAAAGAGAGCATCTCCTGGGTGGTGGAGGTCCCTGATGATGGATGCTGCTTTTGTGCAACAACACTCCGTGTAGATGTCCTCCGTGTGGAGAGGGCTTTACCTGTGATGGACTGGGCCGAATCTACTACTTTTTGTAGGATTTTCCATTCAAGGGCATTGGTTTTTCCATACCAATCTGTGATACAGGCAGTCAATATACTCTCCACACATATCTAAGGAAGTTTACCAAAGTTTTAGATGTAGTGCCGAGTCTTTGCAAACTCCCAAGGAAGTAGAAGTGCTGCCATGCTTTCTTCATATTTGTGTTTATGTGCTGGGCCCAGGATGGGTTCTCTAAAATTATAACACTGAGGAATTTAAATTTGCTGACCCTCTCCACCAATGAGAGCTGGCTCATGGACCTCCGGTTTCCTCCTCCTGAAGTCAATAACCAACTCCTTGGTTTTGCTGACACTGAGTGAGAGATGATGTTGAGGCACCACTCAGAATATAACAACAAGGATGTAATGCTGAGAATTTATAAAGCACTGGTCAGACTGCACTGAGTATTGTGAGCAGTTTTGGGCCACATACCTAAGAAAAGATGTGCTGACAATGGAGAGGGCCCAGAGGAGGCTCATGAGAATGATTCTGAAAGTGTTAACACATGAGGAGCATTTGATGGCTCTGGGCCTGTACTCACTGGAGTTTAGAAGAATGAAGTGGGGGGGGGGGGGGGGGGGCGGGGATTTCATTGAAATCAATCAAATATTGAAAGGCCTAGATAGAGTGGATGTGGAAAGGATGTTTCTTATAGTGGGGGAGTCTAGGACCAGAGGGCAAACCCTCAGTAAAGAGGGAATGCCTCTTTAGAATAGATATGAGAAAAAATTGCTTTACCCAGAGGGTAGTGAATTTGTGGAATTTGTTGCAGCAGATGGCTGTAGAGTCCAAGTCATTGGGTGTATTTAAAGTGGACACTGATAGGTTCAGAATTGGAATCAGTTCTTAATTAGTAAGGGCATCAAAGGTTATGGGGAGAAGGTAGAAAAATAGGTTTGAAAGGGACAATATATGATGGAATGGCAGCACAGATTCATTGGGCTGAATGGCCTTATTCTTCTTCTGTGTCTTATGGTCTTTGTAGATATTAAGATTATACTGCAGGAAAGTGACAATAATGTAAGAGATTAGCCACAATATAATACAATGGTAGTGCAGGCATAAACGGTCATAAAAACCTACACCTCAGTCTATTTCTTCTGTTCTTAAAAAGTTACTGCTGCTCAAATTCATTCCTCTATACAAGGGAAATCTTAGACATGCAACCTATCAGCTTTCTGAAAAGCATTACTGAGCTAGGAAAGATTAAAAACAACTGAACACAAGGGAACACTCTGAAGAGGAAAACATTGGGGAAATAATTCCAACTTTTTCAATTCCTGCAGCAAAATTTTTGTTAGAACAAGACTTGTTTAGTGTCAGGTACCTACCAACTGCTAGCGTTCTTGTGTCCTGCTGAACTTGCACATCAATATTTTTCCTGTTATCTGGTTTTCTACTAGCTTGGTTCAAGTTTTTGAATAGTCCTTCGGTCTCCAGGCTTTCCTTTCTTGGAGGTGTTGAATCACCCATGGCAGAGTCAGGCAGAGCAGATATGGGAGTGTTGGGTTTTGTTGGTACCAAGCTGGATGCCTGGCTAGCATCTGAGAGTTCATCCTAAAATGGAAATAGAAAATTGCAAATTAAATATAAATATGAAGAGGTAAAAGATAAAAACAAGTTTATTTTAGAACTTTGAGAGATTGAATGGTGTTGGCTTTCAGAGAGACCTGGGTATCATTGTACATGAAATAGTCAAGGTAAACATGAAAGATCAGAAAGCAATTAGCAAGACAAATGGTATGTTGGTGTTTATTGTTAGAGGAATTGAGAATCAAAATCAGGTTTTGTATAACTGATGTATGCTTGTTGCTAGTGGCAATCATCAAAACACACCAAATAAATTAGATAAATCACTTAACTCTAACCTTTCTATTTAGAAAAACCTTATACTTTGCTTGCCGCACCCTGTTGTATCCAGGATTATCAGAGGAAAAATAATGGAAAGTTTGGGAAAAATAAAGCAGAGCTAATAAAAGCCCCTCAGGAATGGGAAAGGATCAGAAGCTCCAAAGAAGGCAGATGCAGCAACAATGAGGAATTAGCTTAATGATGACAGCTCCTCGTTAGGTTACAGCAGGGCTCCATTCCTGTGAACTATTGGTAGAACATAGAAAATCTACAGCACATTACAGGCTCTCCTGGGCCACAATGTTGTGCCGACCATATAACCTACTCCGGAAGCTGCCTAGTGCTTCCCTACTGCAGCCATCTATTTTTCTAAGCTCCATGTACCCCAAATAATCCGCATCAATCTACATGTTGGAACCAAAATTTCACATGGCAGATGATACCTGCAGGCTCACAAACACATCCCACCAGTCTCCCAAATGCTTAAAGTGGGCTGTACATTAAGTCGGGCATTCTTAAGCTGGGGAGAACCTGTATACTCAAAGTATAAGATTAGCTTTATTTATCACATATATATGGAATATAAATTATCATGCAATACAGTCCAAGGATATGCTTGGGACAGCCCACAAGTGTCACCATGCTTCCTGTGTCAAAATAGCATGTCCACAATTTACTAACCCTAACCCGCACGTCTTTGGAATGTGGGAGGAAACTGGAGCACCTGGAGGAAATCCACAGTCACAGGGACATACCAACTCCTTACAGACTGAAGCAGGAGATGAATCCTGATGCCTGCCACTTACAGCATTACGCTAACCACTATGCTACTATACTGCCCCTGAAAAACAGCAGAATGTTACACTGTTCAAAGAACTAACCAGTTTTAGAGCTGAGCGAGGCATAATACATTTAATTTGTTTTATGATAAATAGATTTGAGGCATTTATAAAATTAACATCTGTATGACAAACACAGGAGATTCTGCAGAGCAACATGCAGAAAATGCTGGTGGAACTCCGCAAATCAGGCAGTATCCATAGAGGGGAATAAACAGTGAATGTTTCAGGCCCAGGCCCTTCATCGTGACTGGATGGGAAGGGCGAAAAAGCCAGAATAAGGAGGTGGAGGGAGAAGTATATGAAGGCATACCGGCTGTGTGGTGGGAAAAGCACAAAAGCGCCTCTTTCACCTTAGACGGTTGAAGAAGTTTGGTATGGGCCCCCAAATCCTAATGTATATGAAGGATGTAAGGACTGAAGTCAATTCAATTCAATTCAATTCATACATTTGAAGCAGAATTCTGGCAACTTGCAGCAGGATGGGAATGTGGCGCAACATGGGCACATATCTTGAGAACCTTGTCTGAAACTTTTCTATCAATCTGACAGGTCCCTGAATGCCAACAGGAAACTCATAATGACTTCTATCATCAGATGGGATGAAACAGGGGCATCCAATCCCTCCTGATTTATTTCAGCAAGTAATAGAAAAAGTAAAGACTTTTGCAATACAAGCTGATGGTGTAACAATTGATAGTATTTTTAAAAGTGTATTTTGCTTCACCAGCCCACATTGAATCAAACTCTGTGCTGTTTACAAAGCTACTCCTCCAAACATTGTCGACTGAGTGTCCTCCACACGTGCCTTGAAATAACTTAAATTCTCAGAGGGATTATCACAGTTTTAAAAAAAATTGAAGCCATGTTACAATTACAAGCCTTGCAGCGCCCATATGTGTTTGGTTCTGAATATATGAGCCAATTTAAAACACTTCAATATTGTTTCAGCTATTGCTACATTATCTCCCACACCAACTTGCTCTCATTTAATAGCTCAAAACTATTTATTATTCAGTAGCAACACACAAAGAAGCTGGAGGAAATCAGCGGGGTCAGGTAGCATCAGTGACTGGAAGTGACAGTCAATATTTCAAAGTTCAAAAAAAAGTTCAAAGTAAATTTATTGTCAAAGTACATATATGTCTGCTCTGAGATTCAGTTTTTACAGGCATTCACCATAGAACAAAGAAATAAAATAGAATCAATGAAAAACTACACACAAAGACTGACAAACAACCAAAGTGCAAAAGATGACAAACTATGTTAATACAAGAAAACCAAATAAAATAGATAGATAGATAGATAGATATTGAGAACATGAGTTGTAGAGGTTGTTGTTGTGGCACCATTCAACCAGATTTTTAATCTCCCACCTTTCTGAGTAATCTGGATTGTAGAGAAAGAGGGGAAGGCAGCCAGAATGAAAAGGAGAGGAGGAGTGCAGCAAGAGCTGGTAGGTGACAGACAGATTCAGACGAGGGGTTGAAAAGCAGGTAAAGGCTGAGGGAAGGGGAAGGGGAAAGAATTTTGCTCCACTGCTTTCCCTCACATTTTTTATACTCTCCCCTCTCTTCCAGTCCCAACAAAGGGTCTTGACCCAAAACATCGACTGCTCATTTCCCTCCTTAGAGGCAGCCTGATTTGACTATTGCCACAGTAGGTCTGCAGCAGACGCAATCTCAATTACCCTTCACATGGTCTTAGATCAGCCCCAGACAATGCAAACACCTAAGTCAGGATGCTGTTCATTGACTATAGCTCAGCGCTTAACACCATCATTCCTACAGTTCTGGTCAATAAGCTACGGAACCTAGGACTCTGTAGCTCCCTCTGCAATTGGATCCTCAATTTCCTAACTGGAAGATCACAATCTATTTGGATTAGTATTAATAACTCCTCCTTGCTGATGATGAACACTGGCGCACCTCAGGGGTGTGTGGTTAGCCCACTGCTCTACTCTCTCTATACGCCTGTGTGGCTAAGCATAGCTCAAATGCCATCCATAAATTTACTAACGATTGTTGGCGTGGAAGGTCATGTTTGACAAATCTTACTGAATTTTTTGAAGACGTTACTAGGAAAGTTGACGAGGGTAAAGCAGTGGATGTTGTCTATGTGGGCTTCAGTAAGGCCTTTGACAAGGTTCCGCACGGAAGGTTAGTTAGGAAGGTTCAATCGTTAGGTATTAATATTGAAGTAGTAAAATGAATTCAACAGTGGCTGGATGGGAGATGCCAGAGAGTAGTGGTGGATAACTGTCAGGTTGGAGGCCGGTGACTAGTGGTGTGCCTCAGGGATCTGTACTGGGTCCAACGTTGCTTGTCATATACATTAATGATCTGGATGATGGGGTAGTAAACTGGATTAATATGTATGGAGATGATACTAAGATAGGTGGCATTGTAGATAATGAAGTAGGTTT